>NW_017306582.1:767928-792393 GCF_000935625.1 Nanorana parkeri
GCACGTGTCAGAGTTTAACATATCAATGTGGAAGTTAGATTAATATGTATCTGAATGCAGGAAGATGGATGGCTTTGCTGTGACCTGTGACTCCCCTTCCAGAGGTCATGGGAGTAGGGACACGCAAGAATGGTCATCCACCCAATCTCAAGAGGCCAGAGCTTACAATGCACACAACAAAGATCTGCAGACGTTTCCTCCCGAGGCTTCAGGCTGACACATTGGTGAATGAGAAGCAATTAATGGAAAGATCTTCAGGCAAAGCAAAGAACTGGGTGACAAATAAGTCCTAACAATGTAACAGCAACTGCTTGTATGACGGTGCGAAACCCACGGATAGAGATGTGACTGTACATGGCAATGGGGAAATTCACAAACCAGTCAAAGCTGGCAGCAACTCAAACACCATCCAGATAGATGGTATCGATGATCTGGTCATGATACGGGGAAACCTGACAATGTGGCCATTCACAGATCATTTCCTGCTCCAAATCTGATCTGTAGATGGCCCCTCCAGCAGCACATGGTTCCAAACATCAACAAGTCTATTCACAAAAGGGTGAAGGGTTTGGAGAAGGCCGGAGAAGTGAACAATCTAGGACAACATAGCTAATTAGGAATTCATGTCACTGTCCAGTTCAGCTATGTTGTCCTGGATTGTTCACTTCTCCGGCCTTCTCCAAACCCTTCACCCTTTTGTGAATAGACTTGCAAGTTTTCGATAGAATTTTGCCGATGGAGCCAGGTGGAAAGTTGTCAGCTGAACAGTGACTACAGCCAATTAGCTGCAGTTATTGTTCAGGTACTACGACAGCCACAGGCAACGGTTGTCAGAATACAATAGCCAACAGGGAGGACTCCTCCATCCATGCTCATTAGTATGAATGGGGGAATTTAGTGATTTCTTACATCATATAGCCAGCCTTATGCAAACAAATGTCAGCAGTCTGAGCTATTAAATGACTAATATTAGGGATGCACCGATACCGTTTTTTCGGTATCGAGCACCAATACCGATATTTTGCTTTCAGTACTCATCAATACCGAGTACTGATACCAGTGCTTCTGCTGCCATGGAGCCAGCTTCCCGGGCAATTTGATTGCCCGAGAAGCTGGCTCCATCTTGTCTAACCTGCTTGATTGAGCTTGGCCGGGAAACTGGCTTCGCAGCCAATAAGCATCAAGCCGGCTTCCTGACCAATCAGGAAGCCAGGCGGCAAGTAGTGACCCACCTCCCAGCTTCCTGATTGGCCGTGACACCAGTTCCATGCTGATTGGCTGGAAAGCCAGCTTCCCGGCCAATTATCATCGAGCCCACTGTTCGGCCAGCTCGCTGCTGATTGGCCGACTTCCGGGTTAAATCAGCATAGAGGCGGCTTCCTGGCCAATCAGGAAGCTGGGAGGCAGGACATTACTCGCCAGCTTCCTGATCGCATGGAATGCTGGCTCGATGTTCCCCTATGGCACTGCTGGTCAGGGGAAATCTTCCTCTGACTGGAAGTTACGGTATTGGGGAAGGTATCGGAGCATTTGGGCGAGTACGGGTACTCGCCCAAATGCTCGGTATCGCCACTGATACCGATACTAGTATCAATATCGGCGCATCCCTAACTAATATTGTAAAGAGAATTATATTATTATTATACAGCATTTATATAGCGCCAACAGTTTGCGCAGAGCTTTACAATATAAGGAAGACATTACAATCACAATACAATTCAAGACAAGATTGTAAGGAGGGCCCTGCCCCCGAGGGCTTATATTCTGATAACTGTATGCAGTAAATACCTGTAATGATAGTATTCAGCATATGGCTTCTTTTTTATTTCACATGCCTTTATTTATAGTTTTATCCACATTTCCATGCAGGCCAAGCTGTCCAGCAAATGTGGCAATAACAGGGCTTGGGACAAACTATAATAACCATGTCGGTGCAAAACTGCCAGAGGCGCCGGAGCAGACAGATCTCAATGCCAAGATAACAGATTCTCATTAAACTGAACTAGGGATGAGTTCAGGTTCAGATCGGGTTTAATTCCAACCTAGAAGATAGCGATGCCCCAATACCAATACTAGTATCGGTGCCGATTATTTAGGCAAGTACTCGTACTCACCCAAATGCTCCAATGCCTAGCCCGATGTGTACTGACTCGCCTTCCTGATTGGTCGGGAAGCTGGCCAATCAAGAAGTCGGACGGCAAGTCATTACCCGCCCCCCGGCTTTCTGATTGGGCAGAAAGCCAACTCCATATTCCCTCGTCGCCTTCCCTGCTTATCGGGAAGCCGGGTGGTGAGTCTTTACATGCCACCCAGCTTCCCGGTTAATCAGGAGGCCCGGTGGCGAGTCATTACACCCTGCCTGGCTTCCTTAATGGGACTTCCGGTATTGGTATTCGGTATCAGCGAGTACTGAAAAAAGAATATTGGTACTCGTGCTTGATACCGAAAAACCGGTATCGATGCATCCCTACCTTCCACTGCTGCACAATGAGCTGCAGCCAGGGAATTCCCTGCTCACAGCTGCATGTACGCAA
Organism: Nanorana parkeri; assembly: GCF_000935625.1. Classification (NCBI taxonomy): domain Eukaryota; kingdom Metazoa; phylum Chordata; class Amphibia; order Anura; family Dicroglossidae; genus Nanorana; species Nanorana parkeri. The sequence goes on from NW_017306582.1 coordinate 770,463, forward strand.
AGGGGCAAGATGCTGTGACATCATTGACCTTATATGGTCACATGGTTATATTCGGTCAATGCATGGCCATGTGGCCATATAAGGTTAGTGATGTAAGCACAAAATGAAGGTTGTGGCTTTGGTTTTACTTTAAGCCGGTAGATTCTCCTGCGAACGTTCATACGAAAAATCTCATCAGAAAATTGAATAACGTCATCAGAGACATGTAGAATGTCACTCAAAATGTCGTTTGATTTTAACATTCGATTTTGGAATGAATGGAGTTCCTCCACCGAAAACCACATTCACTGTTCAAATTTTGTCTGTAGAAGAAACATTTTCTATACCGCGCCTTCAATTTTTTTAGCCCCTGCGGTTGAAAATGGTCAACAATTTGGCCCCCATGTATTAGAATACAGAGCAAATGTTTTCTGAAAAGGAATTCTTCTGAACGCAATCCTACTGATGTATGGCCGGCTTTACAGACTACATTTCCATCTCCAAATTCTGCCATTTCACATTCTCATTGAACACAATAACGCACTTTATTTTATTATATTTTCATTCATTTGCTCTAAGATGATCTATTCTGCTTTTTTATTTCATGTAATAAACCATTACAGACAGTTCACCTTCAATAATCAAAATGAGGAAGAAAAGGGATAGATGGCCAGATATTCGTCATTCGCAGTTCACCCGCCGCTAGTCAGACCAGGTGACCCTTCTCCCCTTTGTCAGCAGAGCAGAAGGAGTGGACAGGAGGCAATGCTGGACATCAGCAGGCCAGGTCAATGGAGTTCTGCTGAGCCGTCACTTCATATTAGAGAAGCCAAGTCGGTCTGTCCTCAGGATTTTCACATCATCATCTCTGTTGGCTAATGCAAATGTCCAGGCTTCCCCAGATCCCTTCATCAGACTTTATATTACTCTGAAAATACTTAATATACATATTTATACACAGATCTCTAAAGAGGAGCAATAAAAAAGAAATGTTTTGTTCAATAAAGAAATAGAAATATGTTTAAATAATACAATTATTTTATCTTGAACGTGAACGTGAGTAGTGGCGGTCGTAAGGGGTCAAGTTATAGAAATCGGAATTTAGAGTTGTCATTGAGGTGATTGACTCGGAAATAAATGTATTCCATTCATTGATGGTCGTACAAAAAAATCTCATCAACACATTCAATAATCAGAATGTTGCTCAACTTTTCGTTTGATTTTAACATCTTTATTCTCGTCCTCAATTTAGGACTTATAGATTGCAAACTGCTAACTTTAAAAAAAAAAATATTCTGGCAAACTCCAAAAATGGCCGCCGTTTTCTCCTTGAAGACACATTGCGTGTTTTGACTATTCTGCCATAACTCACATTACTGCTCTGTACTAATAAAGAGTCCGGCTCATTTCTGACATTGGCTGCGGCCCAATACGTCTTCAATGCTGCAGATAATAATTCCACTTTGCTTCCCATAGACCGGCACTTTCCTCTACTGCAGTGGAAGCAGCTCAAAGAAGACCTAAGCTGCCCACCCACACCTGTGGGTGACCCTGTTGGCACCATTGGGTTCCCTAAAATTCTATTTTTCAATTAAAGGAGCCAGATGGTAAACTATCATCCAAACAGTGGCTGCAGAATGCAATAGCCAGCAGGGGGATTCCTCTATTCCTCAGGTAAAGATACTGAAAGCCCCGGCCAACATGCTGTATCTAATACACTACATACATGGGCAGACCCCGACCCCTTCCTAAAGCTGACCACAGACAAGTGCTGCCTTCCGTCTGCCCATCACTTTCATCAACTTCCTGGGTTCCCAAAATGCCAAAAGTGCCATTTTGTTGCCGAAATAGCGGTGCGTCTGCGATTTCTCTCCTCCCCGCTGGGCTCTGCTCTGTGTCCCAGCAGGGAGGAGAGAAACTGTCACAGGAAGCAGAGTGGTGCGGGAGGAGAGCGCTGTGAGTGGCCGGCGTCTCTCCTCCCACACCGCTCAGCCTCCTGTCACAGATCAGAAGAGCAGCCGTGTGGGCGGAGACAGCTCTCAGTGCTGTCACAGGAGGCCAGCCGGCGGTGCAGGGGAGGAGTCAGCTGTCACAATTTCCCTTTCGGTGCACCTCTACTTAAAAAAAACGACACCTTTTAGAGCCAATACCCCCGGCGACATCATCTCAGTATGTACAAAGGATTAGAAGATCTAGATGCCGAGCCTCCCGCGGTTATATGTAATCACGCTTCGGTGAACGCAGCGATGGAAAGCCGAGAATGACGCGGGGGGGGGAGGACTGTTACCATCTGTTGCATGGAATATGGGGACAGGTACTTTAACCCCGTAGATGCCTAATACACCATCTTCCCCATCCAGTTAAAGGGCGCATACTTTGCTCAGAAATCAGTGTGTGCAGTTATATGGGCATCTCAGGGCCCTCCAGCTGTTGTGGAACTACAAGTCCCATGAGGCATTGCAAGACTGAGAGTTACAGGCATGACTCCCAGAGGCAGAGGCATGCTGGGATTTGTAAAGCACAGCTGGAGGGCCGGAGCTTGCCCACCCCGCTATAAATCCTTCATCATTTATGGTAACTCTAGCATTGTGGAGAATCAACTGTGAACATCTAAAGCTATTTAGGATGCAGGGTGTCTTCAGTCTTCCATGTTGAATGGTGCTCAGTGTCATTCAACTCATTTCCTCTGAGCCCAGGTCATCCTGGACCCACCCCCCAGCCCGTGACTGGACAGTGGAGGAGAAGCAATGCAGTGATGGGCTCATCGCTTTACTCACTCCTCCTCTCAGCATGCTCCTTTTTAGCACATGAACTAATTGGCTCCTCGTGCTGCTTCTTTCTTTCCCATTCAGCTCTGCTGTGCAGGGATCAATTCTGAGCTGCCCCCCGAGTACTAATTTGCCACATGGTGTGCTTGAATGATTCCCATTGGCATTCCACCCACTTACTGTGAGCTCAGGTTGTCCTGGACCCGCCCCCAGTCTGTGATTGGACAGTGAAAGGAGAAGCAGTGATGAGCTCATCTCTCTGGCACACTGCTTTCTGTCAGCACATGAACTAATTGCCTGCTTGTGCTGCTTCTCCCTCTCTGATTCAGCTCTGCTGTACACGGACAAGAGGCTGATACTAGGTAAATCCAAGATGGCAGCACCCAGCAATAGTGGGTGTCTACACAAGGGATACTTTTACAGGTAAATACAGGACCACATGTCCTATAGGTCAGTGGGCAGCCATGCCCCGACAACAATGATTTACAGAGTGCAGTAACCCATAGCAACCAATGTAAACCAGTTCAGAGCAACAGAAGATCATTTCTAATTGGTTGCTATGAGCTACTGCACATCACTATTGGTCATGTCATGTGACAAGAGAGTTGTGGTTACAGGATCCGCACTGACGCTCAGCATTGCCCCCCCTCCATGCGTCCGATTGCTAAGCCGCTCCGTGAGGCGACAGTGTAATCTTAATTTCCTCATTTTCTCCAGCCCGAGCCTTGATTATGCGTCCATTCCATCAACACAGGCTCCGGGCTTCTACGTTCTGTGTTTCCATGGCAACAGGGCAGAACAGAGGTCAGCTGATCGCGGGGCTTGTGCGACGGAGCGGGGCATTGCAGTTTATCAGGGAGATATCAATGCATTGATCAGCGTTTCCTGAGCGAACGCAGATTTAACTCTTTGGTGGCCGTTGACAACAGCCGCCACCTCCGCCGTACCTAAAGGCAGAGCTTATTTCTTGCAGTGAAGAGTGAAGAACAGAGCGCTAACCTTTTATCTACTATCTATTGTCTTAGTAAACGTATTTCGTTGCTATGGGTTACTGCACTCCGCACCTTACACGTGCTCTGTTTCATTGTAGAAGTCTGTATTTTACTATTATTCTGTGAATTTCCTGCGCTGAGTTACTTTACCAGCTGTCCATAATGTTCAGGAAAGGTGCCCAGGTTTCCATGTGTGTCCCCGAACTGATACTTAAAGCTCGGCTCCAGGCAGAAAAACCTTCATGTAAATATATTCCTCAGTAGCCACACAGGATATAAATCCACTTTGTATGTGACAAATGCCTTTACAAACCCAGATATTACCTTGTTGGAGGAGAAGTGACATCATCACTGTGTTGTATATAGCCTGCGCAGAGATCAGAGCTGTGGGAGGGGCCAAACAAGCCCCACCTACTTGAGGCTCCCTGCCGAAAACTACAGGAGTGGGTGGAGAGAAGACCAGTCACCCTGCACAAGGAGAGAAAGCAGCAGTGACCGGTCTTTATTACAGGAGGGGGCGGAGACAAGACCAGTCACCCTGCACAAGGAGAGAAAGCAGCAGTGACCGGTCTTTATTACAGGAGGGGGCGGAGACAAGACCAGTCACCCTGCACAAGGAGAGAAAGCAGCAGTGACTGGTCTTTATTAAAGGAGAGGGCGGAGACAAGACTAGTCACTCTGCACAAGTAGAGGGCAGCAGGGACCGGTCTTTATTACTGGAAGGGGCAGAGACAGACCAGTCACCCTGCACAAGGAGAGAGAGTAGCAATGACCGGTCTGTCATGGCTTGGCTTGTAGAAGAAGAAAGTTTCAAAGTGCAAAAAAGAACGAAGTTCTGCAGTTTCTACATTCCTTATTTTTGCCTTTTTTGCAGCAGTCATGTGACCTCCACTTTGATGAAGTGTGATCTGCAGGGGCTGTGGGCGGAGATCACCATTGGCGCTGTCTGATGTCAAACCTCTAGTGCAAGGGTGGGCAACTGCGGCCCTCCAGCTGTGCTTTAACCTCAAATCCCACCATGCCTCTCCCTCTGGGAGTCATGCCTGTGACTGTCAGTCTTGCAATGCCTCATGGGACTTGTAGTTCAACAACAGCTGGATGGCCGGAGTTGCCCACCCCTACTCTAGCAGGAGGAGGCGGTCGCTATCGATCACTTGGGAGGTGGTTCTGAAAATGACGCAAGCAGGTGACAACACTACTACGCAAGGGGGAGAAGCATGCAATAGAGATCAGTGGTAGTGCTGGGAAAATGGTGACAACCTTCTATAAGTTTCAGCGGTGTCACCCTAGACAGGAAGAGGCCCCGGGACAGTGACACTGGCAGAATCAACAGGTATGGCGTACAGGAAAAAAAAGTCACTGATTAAACTTGAGGTTCTTTCCATTTTATATTGTGAAGCTGTGCACGGGCTATAGGCGTAGACACACACATGCGCATGAGCGCACTTTCTGCGTTTCCGGGATTGTGCATCTGTACGCATGCATGTGTTTGCGTGTACCGCGTACAGCCATATACAGCCATTGATTTTTAAGGGCAGCTGTATGCAGGTCCTGTGGCTCCTGGGCAGGAAATGACCCCCTGAATGTATGCTGTATGGCCCCGGTTGGGCGTATGCATGGGCCCTCAAATATCACAATTCCGTGCTTGTTATTCTTATTGATTATAAGCTTTATTTTCGATCGGGGGCCCACTGGCCCTTTAAGAGTTAATGCGAAGCACGCAGACACGGTGCAGCAGGATATTTGGAGAAATGAATTTGATGAAACTTCGTGTGAAGGGCCCGGGCGTAGCACACGGGCTGCCTGGACCCAGCTCGGCGTGTGATTGGCCGGCCCGGCGCTCTGCGGTCACTCTTTTTCTGTCGTCATGGGATACAATTGTCTTCCTTCTTCCCTGGCTGCCTGTGCACATACTGAAGCCTCAAAAGCCTCTGACACCAGGGGAGGGGCCACAGCAGCCCCAAATTTTTTTCCCACGCACCACATTAGCACTCAGGCTTTTTCAGATTATTCCTCCGGGAGGAGAGAAGGGGGGAGAGGAGGGGGGAGCCGCCTCACCCTAATTAAAGATTAGCAACTGGGAATTACTGGATAAGCCCAGTGGGTGTTATGCGACTGTGGCAAATAGCATCACGTATCCCGCAATGCCTGGAGAACGCACCTTCATAACCAGCGCCAAAGCTTAAAGTGCAACTCCGTCTTCTCCAGACTGCAATGGAAACCAAGCGCAGCAGATTCCTCCAATTGCATCCCTGAGCACCCGGAAATCCCAAATACTGGAGAGTTCTGAAATGCAAAGGTTGACTTCCCTGCGGTGTCTAGGGCCGGCCTGACTCATTACATACTTCCCTATTGGCCAGTGAGGCCGCCCATCAGCATAATGGACCAATGAGAAAGGAAGAAGTGAGGGACCCGTTCTTGACACTGCAGGGAAGAGTCAGAATTTGCATATTGAGGGCATTCTAGGGGTGTAGGAGAAGGTGATTTAAAGACTGATTTCACCTTTTTCAATATAATAATGATAAAAATAATAATAATAATAATAATGATAAAAATAATAATGATAATAATAATAATAATAAATGCAGCCGCATTCATAAAATAAAAATTGCTTCTTAAATTAATTTTTGCATTGCAAAGCATTCATCCAGTGATTGCAACCACCATCAGTGGTTGCTGGGTGCAGTGCCCACACTCCTACAGACTGGTCATCTGGCTCAGGGGTGGGCAAACTCTGGCTCACCAGCTGCGGATGAAACCACAAATCCCATCATGCATCTGTCTCTGGGAGTCATGTCTGTGGCTGTGAGAATATTGCAATGCCTCATGGGATTTGTAGTTCCACAACAGCTGGTGGGCCAGAGTTTGCCCACCCCTGATCTAGCTTCAAGTCTATACAAAGCTACAGATCTTCATTTATGGGGCTGGAGGAAGTAATCAATGGAGTACAAGTGTGTTGTGTCCCATTGAGAACTACGAGTCTCTCTAGATGGGAAATTGTAGTCTTCCATTTAGATGGGGGGGGGAGGGGGTCTATAGACTGTGACAATATTTCATAACATGAAACATGGGCTGAGAGGTGTAATTAGCCTTCAAAGGTAGGTGTGGTCACTGCTAGGTAGCAATGGGGCTGTGTTCCTAAAGGAGTGAAGGAGAGTTCAGCAATGGCAGCCTGCATGATTGTCACATGACAGAACCCCTTTAAGTGCTCTTCATATGTAATTATTTTTGTATCCCTTTACAGCTCTATTTGCTTACCAATACAGCATATACATATATATTGGGGATTTAACGATACAGAGTACTTGTACCCGCCCAAAAGCTCCGATACCTTCCCTGATACCGGAACTTCTGGTCAGATGAAGATTTCCTCTGACTGGCAGTGCTGTAAGGGAACATGGAGGTGGCTTCCCTTTCAATCAGGAAGCCGGTTCCATGCTGTTCGTCCGGCTCCATGCTGATTGGCTGGGAAGCCCGTTTCAGCTAGGGTTGCCACCTGTCCAGGATTCACCTGGACAGTCCGGGTTTTGAATGCTGTGTTCGGGTTTCATGGCAGCAGAAACCCGGACACAAGATGTCAGGCAGACAGGGGCAACCAAAATTAAGATAGGGGCTACTGGCCCCCCACTGAAAATAGTCTCCACTGTGAGAGACTGTTCGGGTTTCACTTGAAGAAAAGGTGGCAACCCTAGTTTCAGCATCGAGCCGGCCAAACAGCATGGAACCAGCTTTTCAGCTAATCAGGAAGCCGTGAGGCGGCTCATTACTTGCCTCCTGGTTGGCCGGGAAGCTGGCTCCATGCTGATTGGCTGGGGAGCCGGCTTCCCAGCCAAAACGCCGGCTGTTTCGATGCTGATTTGCTGAGAAGTCAGTTTCCCGGCCAATCAGCATCAAGCCGGCCAAACAAACATGGAGCCGGCTTCCCGGGCCATCCTCTGGCCAGATTGCCCGGGAAGCTGGCTCCATGACAGCGGAAGCATCGGTATTCAGTATCAGCAAGTACCGAAAGCAAAATATGGGTACTCGTACTCGATACTGATAAACCGGTATCGGTGCATGTCCCTAATATATATATATACACACACACAAAGGTACTAACCTCTGCCCAGAGTTCAGAGTTCTGAGGGATTTCTGCTGCAAAGGTACGTTTTTCACGAAGTCTTACTTTGACTCTTAAGTCCTCTCCGGCCTTCCCCTCAGTCTTGCACGGTTGAACGCCTGCACACTGCAAGCTTGCAGCCTGCACACTGCAAGCTTCTCACAATGTGCATTAGAAGATGCAGCAAGTCAGATAGAGCTCCGCCTCATTTCCTGGCTGGAGGGTGTCCTGCATTACATAAAAAAGCACAGGGACCTAGTGATGACATCACGGGGTCTAAAATAATATTTGTAATAAGAATGGAGAGGTTTGATTTATAAATGCCATTAGCATGTTGATGGATTGCATGCAGATTGGCCTTAAATTCAGCACAACTGCATCTCGCTCAGGAAAGAGTTAACAACTTTTCCTCAATTTTAATTGTTTATTTCCTTTACAGGACTGAGCGAGTACGTTCTAACCTGAGGGCTGTGTACTGTCTTCTCTGCCGGCTTCACTCCCCTTAAACGCGGGGAATATTTGCCAGTGGAAATTTGTTCTGAGATTACTTTCTGCTGCCAAAGGCAAATATGTTTTCTTCCCGAAATAGCCCCTCCAAAAATATCCCTCAGAAGAAAAAAAAAACAAACGTTAGCTAAATAATGACATCTTTTGTGGCTGAGCACCAACTGTCTGAGACATTTTGTTATTAATTCCTTGTAGGCCAGCCGGCATCACCACTTAAAGGCGACCTCCGCCGTTAATCCGGCTTCCCCTTCCTGCGTAGTGCAGAATCGATCGCGGCCAGTTGCAAAGACTCCTCTGACTTTGTCTTATGTGGTTTGTCTGCAACTGGTTTTCCGGGAATGCTAAGATCTGACATCAATAGGCGGACTCATTCAAGAGTACAAGGACAAATGCTCCAAGTGTGAAAGGTTCCATTCACACATGGGCAGTTTTTCCTGCGTATTTGGCCATAGGAATACACGCAGAACCGCGCTAAACATAAAAAACAATGCATTGCAATGAGCATCGTTCAGACTATTGCGGCGGCCGCGCGCTACTAAACCGCACGTCCCGCAAAATAGTCCAAGCACGATTTCATGGGTGGATTCCGCATGTTCCAGTTTTACACAGCTGGAGGGCTGAAGTTGCCCACTGCTGGTATACCTGTTTGTATGGAACTACTACCACTAGATGGCGCTGAGGAGCATTTCCTATGCTCGTCAGTGCCATCTAGTGGCTGTAGTGTTGTGTCAACCCCTCAACCACTTGCTGTCCGCCCATTGTAAATAAACGGATGGATGGCAAGCTCCTTCCAGTGGGGCGCCATTTTTTGACAGGTGTAAACAGCCGGTAACGACTGTTACATATACAAGCGTTCGGCAGCTCTATAGCCGTCCGACCGCTTGTATAGTGCCCAGCAGTGTGTGCCACCCTCCTTCAGCCCCCCACCGCCGATACCGTCTATCCTGGGCTCCGCTGTTCCCTCTGTGGGCCCGGCTCGGCGGCTCTCAGCACAGAGATCCCTGCATGAAGTCCCTGCACTGGCTTCCAATCGCCCAAAGGATAAAATGCAAAATATTAACAACCACTTACAAAACCATCCACAACTCTGCCCCCGGCTACATCTCCAACCTTGTCTCAAAGTATCACCCTAACCGTCCCCTCCGCTCTTCACAAGACCTCCTGCTCTCTAGCTCCCTCATCAACTCCTCCCATGCTCACCTCCAGGACTTCTCTCGAGTTTCTCCCATTCTTTGGAACTCCTTACCCCAACCTGTCCATCTTTCTTCCACTCTGCCTTTCAGCGATCACTAAAGACTCATCTCTTCAGGGAAGCCTATCCCACCTCAACCTAACCACTGAACTCTTTTTCAAACAATTCATCCCCACACAGCTACCTCCTCATGTATCACTTGCCCCTCCCTCTTAGATTGTAAGCCCTCACGGGCAGGGCCCTCCTTACCATCTTGTCTTGAATTGTATTGCAATTATGTCTTCCTTATATTGTAAAGCGCTGTGCAAACTGTTGGCGCTATATAAATCCTGTAGAATAATAATAATCAGCATTGTTCCAGAAGCTGGTGAAGCAGATATGTGCTTTATCAGCTTCTTTGGGGGTCCCCAGGTAACATTAGGACTACCATCTTAGTACAAATTAGTAAACTAAACATGAGATTGTAGTTCATCACAGGAGTGAGGTTGGAGCGGTGACTACTTTACAACACACACAGGGGCCATGGGGAACAAAAGTAGTCCCCCTCCAGAAGGAAGGACAGTGTCAGCACCAATTCAGAGATGATTGGAGGATCTACAGCCAAGTGATACACAAATAAGATTTTTGTTAATAGTTAAGGTACTTGAATGTATTTTTAAGATTTAACTCCTGAGTTCAGTGTCACTTTAACTGTCTGGCAGCTTCTGGTTAAGTTGAGGACCTGGAACAAGAATGCAGCCAGCAAAGTCAGAATGAAGTCAGAACTGCTGATCTGCAAACTTATTCCAGGCCGGTGACCCGTGTCATTGAATGGACCTGTGTCTTTTTTTTCTTCACCCTTATATACTATGTATCTAAGAAACTATTAAAGCCATTGGATTAAGATGAAAGCCAGGCAACTAGTATTCTCAGGAGAGGTCAGCGTTGGCAGCCGCCATCTTCCATTTCCTTTATATATAATGAGAAATGGAAACATATGCTGCAATTCTATTAGCAGTGGAAATATGTTCTGCGGCTGAACTTGCACTGTAAGGAAAACAAATGCAATTGTTCCAATGTTATATAATTCCGCGTTTCATTCCCGAATAGGAAGGGGAGTCAGCTCCGCAGAGAGCCCTGCTTCAAACGTTATCTCCCGTGACCATCTGGTGTCTGCTGGTCTTTGATGAGTAATGTGTCTCGCAGGTAGTTAAGGAGGTGTTTGTATCTAATTATATGTAGATTCCCCCACCAGAGCGCCGCTGCAGCTGCAAGATTAGTGAAGTCAGGAAATAAAACTCAATACGGCAATGCTGCCAAAATGAATTTTCATCTCGCAGCGGGACTCGCGTGAGCCGGGAAACGCAGCGGGCGCAGCAGTGCAGATTTGATATTACGGCAGTATACTACTTTAAATCAGCGTGTTGTCACAGCAAAAAGGATTTAGGAAGTGTGTCGAAGTGGAAGGGGGGGGCAAGCCGGGTCCGTGTTACCTGTGGTAATCACATAGCTGCAATCATTTTTCTAGGACAGGGAACGTGTTTCGGATTTGTACGTATTTGTTTATTTATTACAGTCAGGACTTTTCAAATATTTTGTCTTTTTTTTTTTTTTAATGTTGCATATAAATGTTTTATATTTACATCTGAAACATTTATATGCAACACTACATTTTTCACATGTTTCCAATGCTGTCCTTTGCTTAAAGGAGAACTATGGGGTCAGTGTTTTTCCCCATAGTTCTCCTTAGGGTAACGGGAGGACACAAACTAGCGTCGTCCCGTCACCCTAAGCTCAGTATGCTGCAGCTCGCGGTATACTGGGACGCCGCAGCCGGAGCGGATCCCAACATGGACGTCGAGATCTGCCCAGCTGCGTGAGTGACAGCTGGCGCTGCCTATCTAGAGGCAGAGCCAGCTGTACCCGCCCCCTCCCCCGTCCGTTCCGCCAGTCAGCGCTGGCAGATCGGAGCGGGGAGAGGGGAATCCAGGCCCTACCCCTGTCACGGCAGAGAGCCGTGACAGGATCGAGAGGTGAGCGAACCCGGTATGTGTTCGCTCACCTCCCGATCTACTGAGCCGACCTGTGACAGTCTCACTGTCACAGGTCAGCTAGAACTATGTGAGTGGAAATCACTCATCTCATAGTTCTCCTTTAAAAGCTGAACTCCGGCCTTCCCTCCAGTCTTGCACAGTTGTACCGGCTCCTCTCCTGGACTGAAATTGCTTCCTCTGATTTCACTGCACACTGTAAGCTTCTCACAATGCTGCAGCAAGTCAGATAGAGTCCACCTCATTTCCTGGCTGGAGGACATCCAGGATCATCTGCGTTTTCCTCCCCAGCCAGTCCCTGGCCCGCCCCCTTGGATTCATTGGACTTCAGTTCTTTCAATTATGGAGGACCTGCATCACATATGGGCATTACCTAGAGCGGTCTGCAGTCTGCTTAGGAACCACCATTCATCTGACATCCACCCATTAAAACATTGTGATATTTGCATATCGCCTCCCAGGGACCAGCGCTCTGCTGGCATCAGAGCTCCAAAAGTTTCAGAGGAGTACTGGGGCAAGGCACTGTGCTGTTTTTAGACCCCTCCCACCAGCCTTGATCTGCCTGCATTGCACAGAGAAGCGCAAAGTTAAGGTTACCTGATTTTCCAAAAGAAATTTGAGGACACCCTACTGAGACAAAATAAATACATTTCAAGTAAGAGGTACCAAGATACTGCATGCATGCATAGTTATGAGGAATGCTTTGAAGTTAATGAAAACACCTGGAGGCGTGGCCAATAAAATGGGTGAATGGCACTAGTGTGGGTGTAAAATAAGCTCCCGCACTCTGCACATCCTGTAACCCCAATACCCCAACACTCTGCACCCTCTGTATCTCCAGTACTCCAACACTCTGTGCTCCCTGTATCCCCAATACCCCAACAATCTGTGCCCCCTGTATCCCCAATACCCCAAACAATCTGTGCCCCCTGTATCCCCAATACCCCAACAATCTGTATCCCCAATACCCCAACTCCCTGTACCTTCTGTATCCCCAATATGCCAACACTCTGCATACCCTATATCCCAAACACCCCAACGCTCTGTACCCTCTGTATCCCAAATATCCCAACACTCTACACTCTCTGTATCCCCAATACCCCAACACTCTGCACCCCCTGTATCCTCAATACCCCAACACTCTGCACCCCCTGTATCCTCAATGCCCCAACACTCTGCACCCCTTGTATCCCCAATGCCCTAACACTCGGTGCCCCCTGTATCCCCAATACCCGAACAATCTGTATCCCCAATACCCCAACACCCTGTACCTTCTGTATCCCCAATAAGCCAACACTCTGCACACCCTACATCCCCAATACCCAAACACTCTATACCCTCTGTATTCCCTATACCCCAACACTTTGCACCCCCTGTATCCCCAATACGCCAACACTGTGTACCCTCTGTATCCCCAATATCCCAACACTCTACACCTTCTGTATCCCCAATACCCCAACACTGTGTACTCTTTGTATCCCCAATACCCCAACAATCTGCACCCCTTGTACCCCCAATGCCCGAACACTCTGAATCCCCTGTATATGTGTGATAGCAGTAGTCTCTCTGCAGCCGCCCAACACACACATGCTGAGTTAGACCTACAGTTATAACTGAGCAATCATCAAAGCTCATGCTCCCTGATCTAGCTCAGATTCAGCAGGGGGCTTGACTGACCTGTGCAGAGAGACCACTGATTCCTCACAGAGAGCAAGGGTCCTTCTCTGCAGCATTCTAGCAAAGGACAGGATTTTCTACTTATAGAAAATGACCTGTAAGACTTTGCTAGAAGTCATGTAGGACCCCTTTTGTTTTATGGCGCCTGCACTGGAAAGGATTTAGATGATTTCAACCAATTGGGCTTCAAAGATCAATGCTGCCAATTTTTCCTATTTTTAGTGTTGGATAAAGTAGGGAGGATCTAGAACCCCTGCAGGTCCCATGCAGGTAGATCAAACAGGGCTTACATATTGCTTCTTGGCAGAATGCAGCCTCTTGCTCTCTGTGTCCTCATGATAAGTGGTCACCAGTACAGGAAGTAAGCAGAATCTTCCCATTGGGGTCATATAGGGCAGTATTAATGCTTTTCTTTAGTAGATCAGGGAATAGTTTGAACCAATGTCATATCTTTACTGCTGGCACTGCTACTAGTATTGAAATCCACTCCATGCCACAAATATCAGTTTTAGCCCTGAGGAAGCGGAACTCATTCCCTGAAACGTGTTGGAACTTTCCCGGTATTTGACCAAAGAAATACATACATTCGACTGTACACAGAAATGTTCCCTATATTTGCCGAATCCTGGAGCTCATACACTTTTATATTCTAATATCTCTTTCCTGTTGGGTATATGCACTGCTCTGGTAGCAGTTAGCACCAGGACGGGAAATAATGGGACACAGACAGCAATGAGAATGATGGAATATTCAGCCTCTCCTCACTCTATCCAAACCTAAAATGAAAAGGTTTTGGCTTGAGTCCTACTTTAAATGATCCCAACTTCTTCCTAAATTGACCACCGTGTGGCACCCTTCCAGCAAAGTCACCGAGTATTTCAATAGACAGCCTGTCATTTGGCAGAGGCTGCTCTTACTAATAAATAAAACGATGTTAATCATTGAAATTCGCTGTGCGGAATAACAACATTTGCCAAAATATTTGACTGGGCTTTTCCAGAAAAATAAAGTGAAGATAATACGATTAATCCAACAATGAAGGAGATTTATGCGTGCCCTGTCACCGGAGGAATTTAGTTGGACTACCGTTGTGGGCGCTTTATCTTGCACTTTTAAATGATTTTAGATTTATGGTTTCAGAAGGAAACAGAAAATCTGTTTACATGAAGAATGCGGCCCAACGGTGTATTGTATCCAAAAATATTGGGGGGTGTTAAAGCGGAAACTCCGGGAAAATAAAATCGTAACCTTGCAATGGAGCTACCCCCGCACTGCAAGGGTTAAGTGTTCGTTTTGTCTAGGGAGCTAAAATAACAAAGTTATACTCACCAGAACCGCGATCCTGGCTGGTTCTTACACCGCTGTCCCCAGCCTCGCTCCCCCTCTCCGCTCCAGAGATGGTATATCCCTCTGTACCCTCACATTGTATGCACTGTATAGAACGTGAGGACTCACAGGCAGACTATTTTGCGCCCTCGGCAAGACGAGGTACTTGCCAGACACCTGGAATTAACCAATGCCACTATAATCCAGTCAGGCTGACTACAGCCCTGGCTATCACTAAATTTCTAGTACCCACCTCACAGAAGGTGATGGGGGTACACATGGGCAGACATGCCACGGGTCTTTGCCAAGGGTATGAGAGCTGGCAGAGACCCTGAGCGTGCATGTGCAAATTTCATTTTGGCTAGGTGGGGTGAAGTTTCACTTTAATATTTACAAAATTAACTCTGACTGTATTGTCCTGGCAGATCTCATCATCAAAGGTAAACTAGATTTGAACACACACTGCCCTAACAAAGGGTTAAAGATCTCAGGGCCTGTGTTCAGCATTGTATGTAAATGATCGGAAACTTAATCTGTCCCTATTTTGTTGTCCCCCTTCACTTTCACTTATGTAAACGTTATTTGTAGGTCTGCTGTGTGAATGAGAACACATAACAATCATCACCTAGGCATGCATGACATAATCCAGCCCTGTGCCTCCTGGGATGTCTATGTCATATATTCCATGAGACCATTTGCACACATATACGTCACAGGTCTCTGCCATGCCCTTGGTAGAGATCCGTGGCATGAGCAGAGTCCATGCATTTGCAGACACACAATTGCTCTTTATGGGACCTGGCAGAGATCTTGAGCGTACATGTGCATATTTCATTTTGGCTAGGCACGGTGAAGTCCCTCTATAATGTCTATGCTAGTTAACTCTGTCTGTATAGTGGGGGGGTTCTTAAATTTGACTACAAAGGTGGAAATACCCTTTAAATCTGCAGCAGTCATTCAGCAAAGTACTGATAGCGCTTCCTGGCATACACATGGCCAGTAGATGGCGCAACTTTTAAGAAGTATAATCAGGAAAACGTGGCTCTGCATTCAAGGAAGGACATAAAAATTCATTCTAAAAATGACCTTCTGGTAAAAAAAAAAAAGGACATCTCCCAATGAATAGATTCAGCAAGTACATTATAGTCTTGCCTTTGACAATACCCTCTCTGTTTTTTGAGGTCTACCTGTACACGCTTTTTCCATATATAACACCCTACTCTGCGCTCTCTGTACAGTCTTGTGAACGCACCCCGTCCCTCCTTCTGGGTACACATACCAGGCCGGAGCGGTGATGAATGGTGCAGTGTTTGTTGCCCAGTGAATACAGAGCACAGACTGGCTGTCCTGCCCTCGTTCCACTCCCAATTTACGTAAGTCACAAAAGCAGCACTTCAGCGAGGGCCCGGGCTCTGGGTGTACATAAATATGCTCCTTCACATCCCCCCTTTCCCTCATTTTTCCACTGTCCTCTGCAGCTCTGAAGTGGGGGGAGAGGGGGGTCTCTGCCTGTTTTAGTCTCTTCGAGGGGTTACAAACTGGATTAGTGTTCAGGGTTATGAATGGCTGAGCCGTGGTGGGATGAAAGTTTGTGTGTGTTACTTAGTTACCGGAGCACTATAGAGGGCTCGCTGTGCTCCGCGGAACACGGAATCATGAAATGCACGTAATTGAAACATTAATCGGCCATTAGAAGTTTTTTTTTCTACTTTTCTTCTTTAAACAAGTTTTGCTTATGTAAAACATACAAACTAAAGCTGGCCGTGCACCGGTAGAATTTCAGAAATTCCTTTTCGATTTTCGAATTGGTAGTTATTATTTGGAATCGGCCTTAGTTTTCGACTGTAGTGGCGAGGAAAATCAAAGGAGCGGGATGGGAAATTTTTTACACTTTCTCATTCAGGCATCAGCCAGGGTCACCATCTACTTCCGGGACGGAGATTCTGGCTCAGGACAGTGCAATCATGTACACTATATTGCCAAAAGTTTTGGGACGCCTTTACACGCACATGAACTTTAATGGCATCCCAGTCTTAGTCCGTAGGGTTCAGTATTAGGTTGGCTCCGCCCTTTGCAGCTATAACAGCTTCAACTCTTCTGGGAAGGCGTCCACAAGGTTTAGGAGTGTGTCTATGGGAATGTTGGACCATTTGTGAGGTCAGGTACTGATGTTGGAGGAGAAAGCCGGGCTCACAGTCTCCACTCTAATTCATAAGAATGGCAATGTGTCATTAAATGGACTACTGCTAAATTACTATTTGGTGTGCTGGTGACTTTATTTCTTCATTTGAGTTACTCACGGTGCCACCCGTGGTCACTACAAGCACCCACCCGTTTGCACGGTTCTTTGGATGTTCCGGTAAGGAGTGCAGCAAGACCTCTGGTTCCTAATATGGTCACTCCAGAGAACACGTCTCCACCTCTTTAGAGTCCAGTGGCGGCGTGCTTTACACCACGGCATCCCACGCTTTGCATTGCACTTGGTGATGTAAGGCTTGGATGCAGCTGCTCGGCCATGGAAACCCATTTCATGAAGCTCTCTACGCACTGTTGTTGTGCCAATCTGAAGGTCACACAAAGTTTGGAGGTCTGTAGCTATTGACTCTGCAGACAGTTGGCGACTTCTGCCCACTGTGCGCTTCAGCATGCGCTGACCCCGCTCTGTCATTTTATGTGGCCTACCACTTCCTGGCTGAGTTGCTGTTGTTCCCAGTTGCTTCCACTTTGTTATAATACCAGTAAAAGGTGACCGCGGAATATTTAGTAGCAAGGAAATTTCACGGAACACCTGAATCCAATGATTTGGAGGGGCGTCCCAATACTTTGGGCAATATAGTGTATAACCCAGAGCCTTGGCAGGTCTTGGCTGTGTTCACAATTGTCTGACACAGATCAGCCCGCGGTGCTGCAGTGCGGATGCAACACATCCACTGGGCTCACTCTGCGTTATAAAGTGACAACAGTGCAATAAAAGGACTACGCTAGCGATCCACATACTAAGAAACGTGAAAAAATGGAAAGCTTTGTTGCAGATTAATTTGCAAAGCTACAAACAAGAGACACCCGGTACCATACATTGGATTTACAAAGTAATCTCAGTCCATTAAATATTCAGATTGCTCCGGTTCAGTCCCACGCTTCAGCTAGATTTAATTGTGTAATCTGGTAATGTTATTTCCTGAACGACGTGTAAACAACGTTTCAATGAACGGAGCTCCTGCCGCAGTGACATAAGTTTACAAGTTAATGCGCTTGTTACATTCTTGGGTCTGTCAGCCATAAGACAACACGGACATATCCTGCGGGAAAGGGGCATCAGTGTGAGAATGGGGACCTGCAATCCTTATTATTAGGTTTATATCTGTTTTGATGATATTATAGTTTTTGTGTACAGTATCTCTTTCTATAATATAATAATATTTTGAGGTTCTCCTATTTTCAGAGATGTGTTGACAAATATAATCTGCTATCTGCTTTGGTTGTTGACTTTTGTTCATTTCTACATTCTGTTGTGTAACTCGGCTCGGTTTAAAGAAGAACTCCAGGATTCTGAAACGTTAACCCTTGCAGTGGGGCTACCCTGCGTTACTTGCTAGTGACCCGTGAACCCTGCGTTACTTACTACTAACCCCTGAACCCTGCGTCACTTACTACTGCCTCCTGAACCCTACGTCACTTACTACTGCCCCTGAACACTGCGTTACTTACTACTGCCCCATAACTCTGCGTCACTTACTACTGCCCCATAACTCTGCGCCACTTACTACTGCCCCATAACTCTGCGTCACTTACTACTGCCCTTGAACACTGCGTTACTTACTACTGCATCATAACTCTGCGTCCCTTACTACTGCCCCCTGAACCCTGCATTACTTACTACTGCCCCCTGAACCCTTTTGTTACTTACTACTAACTCCTGAACCCTGCATCACTTACTACTGCCCAGTGAACCCTGCGTCACTTACTACCGCCCCTGAACCCTGTGTTACTTACTACTGACCCCTGAACTCTGCGCCACTTACTACTGACCCCCGAACTCTGCGTCACTTACTACTGACCCCTGAACTCTGCATCACTTACTACTGACCCCTGAACTCTGCGTCACTTACTACTGACCCGTGAACCCTGCGTCACTTACTACTGCCCCCTGAACCCTGCGTCATTTACTACTGACCCCTGAACCCTGCATTACTCACTGCTGCCCCCTGAACCCTGTGTTACTTATTACTGACCCCTGCGCCACTTACTACTGACCCCTGCATTACTCACTACTGCCCCTGAACCCTGCGTTACTTAGTACTGACCCCTGCGTTACTTAGTACTGACCCCTGAACCCTGCGTTACTACTGAACCCTACATTACTTAATACTGTTCTCTGAACTTTGCGTTACTTGCTACTGTCCCCTACTCATGACCCCTGCACTGTTGTGTTGTATTGCATGCATTACCTAATCATGACCCCTCTACTCCATGTGTTACCTACTCATGACCCTTCTACTCCATGCGTTACCTACTCATGACCCCTCTCCTCCATGTGTTACCCACTCATGACCCCTGTACTCCATGCGTTGCCTACTCATAACCCCTGTACTCCATGCATTTCTTGCCCCTGACCTCTTTATTCCATGTGTTACCTACTCCTGACCCCTGCACTCTGTATGTTACATACTCCTGATTCCCGCTCTTTGCTCCATGCTCTCTTGACCCCTAAGTTCTGTGTTACACACTCCTGACCAATGCACTCCGTGTGTTACACACTCCTGACCACTGCACTCCGTGTGTTACACACTCCTGACCACTGCACTCCGTGTGTTACACACTCCTGACCACTGCACTCCGTGTGTTACGCACTCTTGACCCCTGAAGTCCGTTCATTACACACTCCTGATCCCTTACACATGCTTGACACATAGTACAGTAAGCTCAGGGTTTATGTAATCATTCAACTTCAGCCGCTCCGACTGTTTGACTGCACGCTCGATTTGCTGTGGCATGCTGCTGATCTCATCCAGCTTCTGTCATCCACTTCCTTTCTACATTCACGCATTACACTGTACATCATTGCTCTGACTTAGCTTCCTCATATTGACAACAGCAGACCATGCTTGAGCAATGTGTGTTGACACACCTGTTTATAGACTTCACCAGGGGAGCATGTGACAAGGTGACAACGTAGGAGCACAATTGGGAGACAGTTGTCACCCCATAACAGGAAGTGTCTGAACAAGGACCTTCATGGCAAGATCACCCGGTATTCTTTTTACGGAAATCTGCAGATATAAAAAGATTGTAGATAACTTTCAAAATGCAATTATCATGTAAAGGTTTATGTGAGAATGCAGTAATTGGATGTATATCTACTTTATATACAATTGAACATAGTAGACACGTTACATGTAAAGAATAACAGTGTAGCAGCGCCATAGTACACAATTGCTCGGACAGATAACGGCGGGTCCGGTACAATTTCTATAAACTGTAAATATTTGTATTCCTGGCTTGCAAACTTGCCAATCCCAGGGGGAGATCCCTTCATTACAGATGCAGATAATAACTATTTTTAGAGCTATCAAGGATTATTTATGAAATTCTCCCAGCTGAGCGCACGTAATCTCCAAAGGATGTCAGTCTATTAACCGCTCTACTGCCGAATAACAACACAGCGCCATGAATGGAACATCGCTGGGCGATATTAAAGCGGAACTCCGGGCTAGAAAATTACTGACTAAAACAAGAGTCATGGTTACTGTTATCTAAAGCTTGGTGAGCTTTGTGTATTTCTTCCAGATCTGTGCAGTAATCCTGTGTGAGACTTGGAGCTTCCTGTAATAAAGACCGCTCACTGCTGCTCTCTCTCCTTGTGCAGGGTGACTGGTCTGGTCTCCGCCCACTCCTGTAATAAAGACCGGTCACTGCTGCTCTCTCTCCGTGTGTATGGTGACTGGTCTTGTCTTCGCCCCTCCTGTAATAAAGACCGTTCACAGCTGCTCTCCCTCCTTGTCTAGGGTGACTGGTCTTGTCTCCGCCCCCTCCTCTAATAAAGACCGTTCACTGCTGCTCTCCCTCCGTGTGTATGGTGACTGGTCTTGTCTTCGCCCCTTCCTGTAATAAAGACCAGTCACAGCTGCTCTCCCTCCTTGTCTAGGGTGACTGGTCTTGTCTCCGCCCCCTCCTCTAATAAAGACCGTTCACTGCTGCTCTCCCTTCTTGTCTAGGGTGACTGGTCTTGTCTCCGCCCCCTCCTATAATAAAGACCAGTCACTGCTGTTCTCTCTCCTTGTGCATGGTACTGTACTGTAGTGGGAGGGGCCTGTTCCCACAGCTCTCCTGTTTGCACTTTTACAAGGTAATAACTTGGTTGAAGGAAGAATACACATGGCTCTTGTATTGGGACAATATTTGCTTATCTTGGCATTCAGCTTTAATGAAGAAATATTGGGGCTACCATTATTGACCTCCTTCTAAGACCACTATTTCACTGGCAGTCACTGACCAAGCGTGCAAAAAAGTAATAAATGCAGATATTTTATTTTACTATTTATTATTAAGAAGTGTGATTTATAATTTTTTTTAAACGTGTCCTTTACTATAACATTTTTATAACTAGTAATGGAAGTAAATGGGGAAGAGACGAGTCGTTACACCTCCACAAACAAAATTCCCCAGCAATTGGCCCTGCTATCCAGCAGAAGGGACCCCGATCCTAAACCCGTCCCCAACACTGGGCCTGTATGTGGAGGGCGATGGGGGGGGGGGGTTGAATGTTCCATTGGATAGTGCAGTGTACAGTTTATCCAGTGTAGAGGACGGCATCCTGTCTGTGATTGTACAATGAGGCTGATTGTTGGCCGCCGTGGTTCCGCTAACAAGGATCTTTTACAGAAGTGGCGGGCCCCTTTAATTTAAACAACAAACATCTATTCTGCGGGGCCCCGGCTGGAGGGGCAGATGTTCCTTTCCCAGAGCTGGTTGTGAATCGATGTATAGTGCAGAGGACCATGGGAAGTGCACGGGGCAGCTGCGCGTCGTGCTGACGTAGCAGCATTCCACTGCTCTGCTGCAAAAACTATGTTGGCGATACTCTCACCAGCGCCAATGTGACATGGCCCGGAAACTGACAGCGGAGCCTAGGAGGGTGACTCCATGCAGTCCTAAGGATGGCCGCACACTAAAGCTCACCACACACATTACAATCTCCTTTAGATCTTCCAAAAACTGTAGTGCAAGGGCTGTCTGACCGGATACAGATTGATTGGTTAGAAAAGGTCGGTGCTGATATTGCTTAGGTTTGGTGAATGCATACATACACACTACAATCTGACTCTAATACACCCTAAAAAGGCAACCTAACAGATCCCCCC
>NW_017306582.1:792494-792810 GCF_000935625.1 Nanorana parkeri
TGCTGTTAGAATCTATGATCAGTGACCACAGCTGACTGGCTGCTGTCACTGTTCAGCTGCCAATTTTCACTATGTCCCCTGAGAAATTTACTTTTGTTGAGCCGGAAGGGCCGCGTATTGTAAGAATTCCGACTGATTCCTATGAAAACCACAAATCCCATCATGCCATAATGGGCATGTACAGATGGGAAGAGAACAGGAATGACTTATAAATGTGCTTCCGCCAGAGCCGCCCTTATAATGAGGCAGCCCAAGGCAGTGGAATTTCATTGGGGGGTGGCTGGGTGGTGGTGGAGTGTGGAGAGGTGGGCGGCCG
>NW_017306582.1:792852-813387 GCF_000935625.1 Nanorana parkeri
ACCAGCTTCCGCCACCTCCCCCACCCCTGAACATCAAATCAGCACAACAGCACCCCCTAGTGACCATTCCCTGCCAGCACCCCAACTCCCCCCCTGGAATGACCGCCTCAGGCAGCAAATACCTTAGAGACAGCCCTGGCTGCTCATTTAATGTGATGTGCAGTCAGGCCTTGAGGGGTGCCTTGGGCCAAGCTGTGCTCTTAGAAGGGGATAACAAGACTGGCTGAACAGAATAACCAAATCCTAAGGCAGATAGAACAGTTTGTACTGTGTGTATATTTTGTCTGTATATTTAGCTTCAAGCATCCTTCAGACCTTGCGGGCGCTCCGGGGGGGCAGTCATTGGCTTTGTAGCGGCCATGACCCCGTTCTTATGCCACTGCATAAAATGTAAAGCGCCGTGCACTCCCCCCCAATATAAAAACACATGGCTGAGCTCCGATGGGAATGACTTCACGACTCACCATTGCTATTAATAGCATTTCATGACACCGTAATCCACAAAAGGACACAATGTGTCATATAAAGAATATCTCTCTGTCCATAAAACAGAATCAGATGACGGCTCCAGGAAATAACATTGTATCATTATGTCGTCTTCATGTATTTCGTTCTTGAAGAAACTGTTTTAAAGTGTTTCTAAATCCAGAACGAAGTGTAATGTATTGCGGATGATTGTTTCTTGGATGTGGCGGCTGCATTAGATTTCTTTTTTCAGTGTAAGTCAATTGTCTGCAAGTAAACAAAATGACCTGCTGATCCTGATAGAGATCCATTGGCTTTGTAACCTGAGCGCTGAACTCAAGTCTTAAAGAAGAACTCCAGAATTTATTAAAATGACCCCTTGCAATGGGGCTACTCCTGCACTGCAAGGGTTAAGTGCTCATTTTGGTTTCGGGGCCGGAATACAGAAGATATACTCACCTGATCCTCGGTCCAGAACGGTCCCCGCAGCTTCCTCTCCCAGGCTCCGGCGGTCTAAGGAGCCGTGATATCATCATGTCTAATGTAAGTCCATTAGACGTAAGGACACTGAAGGACCATAGCCGGAGCAGAGGAGGAGAGAGGTGAGTGGTCCCTGCTGCAGCACCAAGAATCGGATGATTATATCTTCTTTATTATCATTGCAGCACTTAACCCTTGCAGTATGGGTGTAGCTGTAGTGGTGTCCACTGCAAGGGCTCATTTTATTAAATCCTGCAGTTCTTCTTTAAACAATGTCATCAGCAATATGCCAGCGGTTTTCAAAACAAGAACTGCCCCATGAAATGGAGATGAGGAGAGACGGGTTTTGTTTTTGTAGACCAAATTGAGCAGCCTTGTGTGACAATGCTGTTCTCCATAGATAGAGTACAGTGAGCGAGGGATGTCACCCTGGTACCCTAGGACAGGAAGTGCGTTACTGGCAAGATCACTTAAACAAGATCACACGGGGACTCGTATACACGCATACAAATGCACAATCACATACATACACACAAAAGGTTGAACTTGATGGACCTGTGTATTTAGTCCCTCCCCTCATGCCAAGGTGCTAGGTGTTATCCTTGACTCGGACCTCACCTTTCTTCCCCACATCCAATCACTATCCAAATCCTGCCGCCTTCACCTTCGTAACATCTCCAAACTACGCCCCTTCCTCACCAATGACACCGCAAAACTACTCATACACTCCCTTGTTATCTCTCGTCTTGACTATTGTAACTCCCTCCTCATTGGCCTTCCACTACACAGGATATCCCCCCTTCAGTCTTATCATGAATGCAGCTGCTAGACTCATTCACTTGACCAACCACTCAGTGTCTGCATCCCACCTCTGCCAATCCCTACACTGGCTTCCACTCGCCCAAGGGATAACATTCAAAATATTACCAGTCACTTATAAAGCCATTCACAACTCTGCCCTCAGATATATCTCAGACTTTGTCTCAAAATATCACCCTAACCGTCCACTCCGCTCTTCCCTAGACCCCCTGCTTTCAAGCTCCCTTGTCTACTCCTCCTATACTCGCCTCCAGGACTTCTCTAGAGTCCCTCCCATCCTCTGGAACTCTTTACCCCAACCTGCCCGTCTATCTCCCACCTTGACTGCCTTTAGGCGTTCCCTAAAGACTCATCTCTTCAGGGAAGCCTATCCCCCCTCGACCTAACCACTGAACTATCACTTTCTCAAACAATTCATCCCCACACAGCTACCGCCTCATGTATCATTTCTCCCTCCTCTTTTAGATTGTAAGCCCTCATGGAGCAGGGCCCTCCTTACCATCTTGTCTTGAATTATTGTAATTGTAATTTCTTCCTTATATTGTAAAGCGCTGCGCAAACTGTTGGCGCTATATAAATTCTGTGTAATAATAATAATAATAAAAATGTATTCAACCTCAAATACTATGTAACTAAGTCATAATAAAAGGAAAATGTTTGATGCGTTCTGTAACTGTTCTGCTCTGCATCTGCTCCGCACTTGGTGTGAACAAGCCCTTAAAGGAACTCTCCCCCTCTTCCTTGTATGTGTTAATGTCTTCCTATCCACAGTACAGAATAAATAGAAAGGATTCACGTTTTAATATATTCCAAGATTTTTTTTTCTTCTCCAGGACATTGTTTGTGTTCCTCATCCCACAAATTCATTCATCTGAGCTTCCCCATGAGTCCCCAGACCGGAAGCTCACTCACATGTTTTATAAATGGGACCCGGGAGCATTCTGGAAAAGATTCCCGGCTTCCTGTCACTCATCGGTGGATCGATGATAAATAGTAAATATCGACGAATACTAATCTGTTAGGAAGTGATTTACTAAAGGGAAGTGATTTACTAAAGGAAAAATGTATTCGCTCGCCTTTCACTAGAAATACCAAATCGCAGCCACATTTCTGGAGAAATGAATTCGGCATTTTAAATGATTAAAAGTCAGCGTAGAAGCCGCCGGCAGTCGCTCAGCCTGAAGGTGCTCTCCCTGTGTAAGACTATCACAAGGCTTTCTATCAATGAAATGGGAAATCTTTGACATTTTGTCAATATTGCTAAATGAAATACAGCAGAAGAATTGACTTCCTCTCCAGCAAATGTGTAGCAGCAGCAGCAGTCAGTACAATGTGAACGAGGATATAAACCGACTTCAGGAGACGGCTCCTGCCAAGGAACTACAAGCCCCAGCATGCCCTATAAGTAGTTATTCGGCAGCTTTGATATTAGACAGATTTGAACTCTACACCCACCATATGAATGTATGGACATCATGTGGTGTGCATAAGGAATAGGGATGCATCGATAGCAGTTTTTCGGTATCGAGTACGAGTTCCAATATTTTTTCCCAGTATTTGCCGATACCAAATACCGATACCGGAAGTCCCATTCAGAAATCTGGGCGGCGTGCAATAAGTTATTACACGCCGCCTGACTTCTCCATGCTCCCTCATCACCGGGTGACGAGGAAGCATGGAGCCGGCTTTCTGGCCAATTAGAAAGGTGTGGGGGGGGGATGACTCTGACCAATCAGGAAGCCGGGTGGCAAGTCATTACACAGCGCCCAGCTTTCTGATTGTCATGCTATCTTGTCACCAGGTGACGAGGGTGCAGGAGTCGGCTTTCTGGCCATGCAGGAAGCTGGGGAGCGGGTAATGACTTGCCTGTCTTCCTGATTGGCCAGCTTCCTGACCAATCAGTAAGCTGGGCGGCAAGTCATTACCCGCTCCCCGGCTTCCTGATTGGCCAGGAAGCCAGATCCATGTTCTCTGGTGACGAGGAAGCATGGAGCCGGCTTCCCGGCCAATCAGGAAGACGGGCAGCGTGTAATGACTCGCTGCCTAGCTTCCTTATACCGGAAGTATCGGGCTAGCCAACGGGAGCATTTGGCCCAGTACGAGTACTTGCCCAAATACTCGGTATCGGCACCAATACAGATACTAGTATCGGTATCGGTGCATCCCTACCTAAAAGTAGTTCTTCTGCAGCCTTGATATTGGACAGATTTGAACCGTACACCAACCATATGAATGTATGGATATCATGTGGTGCACATAACGAATAAATATGAAGGCAACCTCGGCA
Organism: Nanorana parkeri; assembly: GCF_000935625.1. NCBI lineage: Eukaryota > Metazoa > Chordata > Amphibia > Anura > Dicroglossidae > Nanorana > Nanorana parkeri. The sequence continues at coordinate 796,904 of NW_017306582.1, forward strand.
CTCCAGCTGTTGAAGAACTACAAGTTCCACGAGGCATTGTAAGACTCTGACAGGATACACAGGATAACTCCCAGAGGCACCACAACACAATGCACGGTATTGCGGTACCATGCATTGTGCTGCAACGCACAGCTGCAAGGAGGTGCATTGGGGTGCCATCCAAATATCCATTCCCCTTGCACACAATTCTGCACACTAGGTGCACTGTGCAAAAGCATGCACTAAACGCACACATATCGTTTGTTTGATGCAACGCTTTGGTGTGAATTGTCCCAAATTCTTATGGGCTGGATGCAACTTTCCCATCGTCCTGCTCTAGGTGAACACCAGCCATTGTGTCATTGTTATTGCTTACACAAACTAACATCAATATTTGCCCTGGAAAAGTGTGCGCTTTAAAAGATAAATATTATGACTCTAATTATCATTATTAGGATTACAAATCCTTCAAGCCAGACGGTTGTAACCTCGAGTTACCTTCCCCGAGATACAAAATATAAACCACATTACGAAATCCAGGCCTATAGTCAGTAAAAACATTTTTAGTGTTGGGTAGAGCAAGGAAAGGTTAGGATCCTGCCAGTTTATTTTTTGCTGCCTATGTGCCAATGGGGAAATTTCCCTTCACTTCCTGCCCCAGAGATGCAACAGGAAGTTAGAGGAAATCTCCGAAAGTGAGGAGGATTCCCCCTTTTAGACAGCTATCTCTATAACTGGTGACCCCATTGGAAGATTCCACCGTGCTCGTTCTGGGGACCACTCTAAAATTCTGTATTTCCCCCTCACTTACTTTCTCAGTGACAATGGTCACCAGTACAAATAGAGGGGTGAATCTCCCCAGTGAGGGCACAGACAGCAATAGAAACTTGACAGAGGGTCCATCCCTTCCCCACTATTAGACATGTGCGATTCGTTTGGTTCCAAATCAAAATTCAGACAAATTTTCCGAAATTCAGACATTCGGACAAATCCAAATTTCCGAATCCCAAGGCATCCGAATGTGTCCAAATCTGAATTTCCGTTCCCTAATTTGGGATCCCATCCAAATTTCGGTCAAAAATTAAACTGAACAGACATGTAACTTTTCTGGCCAATCAGATGTGTTTTTCGGTTTAATGCATCCGAATGGGTCTGAACACGATTTTCGTTACGGCAACATGGGAGCCATATACAGTACTGTATATACAATACTAAAGCTGAGGCTCCCAGACCCGAATGGCATTCAGGAGCTCCCAAATGCAATTCGGAATTTCAGATCCTGAATGCCATTCGGGTCTAGGAGATTCAGCTTTAGTATTAATATCTGTAGATGTTTTTTGTGGTATTCACAACGAATATTCGTAAACTCATCTGAAACGAACAAAAATTCAGATTTCGTCTGAATACGAAACCCGAATTGAATTTCGGATACGAATCCCGAATTCTGAAATAACAAAATATCTGAGCCAAACCAAATTTTTCTGCAGCTTACATGTCTAACCATTATCCACATTTTATAAAAACTTTTGCATAGGGATACGACACACTTTAAGTCAGGGAAAACTCCGGCCCTCCAGCTGTGGTGAAACTACAAATCTCATCATGCATCTGTCTCTAGGAGTCATGCCTGTGGCTGTGAGAATCTTGCAATGCCTCATGGGATTTGTAGTTCAACAACAGCTGGAGGGCCGGAGTTGGCCCACCCCTGCTTTAAGTACTTAAATCTATCTTGATATCGGTCTTGCCAACCCTTGTGCAGTAGGACTCAGACTGACAGAGAGAGCGGGTGCACTAGGAACCAATCCAGACTGTTATACTTGTCATAATATATGGCTACTAAGTCACAGCTAGAGCCCTGCAATCAGCAAAGCTCACGCTGCCTGGTGATTGGAAAGCTCTCTAGCTCTAAATCAGCAGGGGGCATATCAGACCTCTGCAGAGAGACCACTGCTTCCATAGAAAGAGCAAGGGTCCTCCCCTACAGCATGTTGCCAGGGGACAGGCTTTTCTACTCAGGCTGTGGCTGCTTTCTAAGGCCCGGTTCCCACCTGGGCGTTTTTTCGCGCGTTCGTACTCGCGGAAAAATGCTCAAACAGGGAAATGCCATTATTTTCAATGTGCATGGTTCCCATCTGGGCGTTTTTCCGCGAGTACGAACGCGCGGGAAACCGCCCTACATGTACTACTTTGGGGCGTTTTGGTCGGGCGTTTCCATTGGGATACAGCCAAGTAGCCCTCGGAAACGCGCGTTTGTCGCACGGTTTTTTTACTGCGAATCGCGGTCAAAACGCGCGACAAACGCGCATATTCAATACGCCTAGGTGTGAACCCAGCCTAAAGAAGACTTTGCACACCTTTAAGTGCGCACCTGGAATGTATTTAGATGATTTAAACTGAAAGTTCAATTGGGTCTTAATCTTTGCTGTGATTCCAACTCTAAGTAATCTGGACCGCCATTACACAACAATGCTTTGCAACAACAGCAACGTCTGGACTCCATAATAAATTAATTATAGGGCCACCTGGCCCCTGAAGCTCTTTCTTAAGGCAAATGTATCAATATGATATATACCATACACAATCAATAGCTTACACTACAGTATACTAATTGCCTTGCCATGGCTTCGGCCCAAGTGTCTGAACTACATGCTTATCTTCATCCTACCACGCAGCTATTGACAGGTATTACAATTGAAAGGAAAAGGTCCCAAGTTGTCCTGTAGGTCATGTAAGGGGAATAATGTATTACAGCAGATATAAACCCAGTCACTAAAATCTCTTTAATTAATGTAATTTAAAAAAATGATAAAAACTTTGGAATAGTAAAAGAATACCTGTTGATCCTATAATGGTCATTGTTCAGGCACTTCCTGTTATGGGGTGACAACTGTCTAACAACAGTTACTGTGTCCAGGGGCGTCCTGAGGCCGGGTGCCACCCGCAGCGGGTACCGGGTGACACCCCGCCATGACGTCATTGTGCATATGCGTGAAGTCTCCACGTGGCCATCTTGGTTATACCTGCCGGCGGCCATCTTGGTGATGGACGCCGGCAGAGAGAGGAGGGAACATTCACCCGGCGGGATAAAGTATGCCACCGGGTCCCCTCCCCTGTCCTGCAACTGGCGGGCTCTTGGTCCATGACCGAGTGCACGATTTTTCAGAGGGGGTGACACTACAACGACTGTCGGTCATTTTGATGTCACCCCTCCAATGGTGTCACCTGGGAGCAGACCGCACCCCCCTAGTGACACCACTGACCGTGTCACTTGCACCCCTGGTGAAGACTACAGGCAGCCATGCCAACACACATTACGTAGGAATGGTCCATTATTGTCACTACCTGGAAGCTGGTCCTGAGTAATGATGTGCAGCCGACACTGGAGACAATGCATGTAGACAGGAAGTGGCTTCAAGAAGTTGGAGATCAGCAGCACTGAGATGCAACAAAGGATGACAAAAGGTAATTCTTTATGAAAAAGCTTCGCAACAGGGGTGCCGCCTGGGTTCGTCAGGCGTGGCGTCAACAAAATATGCTGCATTCCACATTGATTTAATATGTGACATCAGGGCTGTCCCTATAATGAGGCTCATCTCTTTGGATCACGTGGGGGGGAGCAGCAGTTTGCCTGATGACCCCTTTCTGGCCAGAGCGTCCCAAGTTGCTAAGGTCCATACACATCTCCCTTCCCAGCTCTTAGCAACATAGGATGCTCTGGCCGGCGTCCCACTCAGTTCCTGGCAACCAGTGACATTGCTGCACCGGAGCTGGATGGGACGTCAGCGGGACGTCAGCCACGGCGTCACATGCTGTTCACCCCGCCCATTAGCGCTCCCCACCGTCGCCCCCAACGCCTAAGGGGGCGACAAGGCCAGGGACACATAACTTGTCCTGTACTTTCGCCCAGCGTCATGCGCATTCATGGTGCAGAGGTACGGGCCTCCTGCACCATGGGAAGGCACGACACTGATCCAGGGCCAGCGGCATTCAGGGTCACCCCAGCAATCGGAAGAGGACATAGGAAACTCTATATGTGTGGAGTCCACACTCTGCCATGTTGCCGCAGTTGTGTGTAGGTTTGGACCCTGATGTAAAGGGGGGTACTGAGGACTCTGATGTAAAGGGGGGACTGAGGACTCTGATGTAAAGGGGGGACTGAGGACTCTGATGTAAAGAGAGGACTGAGGACTCTGAAGTAAAGAGAGGACTGAGGACTCTGAAGTAAAGAGAGGACTGATAGACTCTGATGTAAAGGGAGGACTGATAGACTCTGATGTAAAGGGAGGACTAAGGACTCTGATGTAAAGGGAGGACTGAGGACTCTGATGTAAAGGGAGGACTGAGGACTCTGATGTAAAGGGGGGGACTGAGGACTCTGATGTGAAGGGGGACTGAGGACTCTGATGGAAAGGGGGGGACTGAGGACTCTGATGGAAAGGGGGGACTGAGCACTCTAGTGGAGAGGGGGACTGAGGACTCTGATGGAAAGGGAAGGAATATGGAATCTCATTTAAGGGGGGACTGAGAACTCTAATGTCTTTTTTCATGCTTTTCGCCTCTTGATCCTGCCAGTAAAAAGCTTCCTGTCTTGGCGTGACAACGCTCACTCACCATACTGTATCAGGACAACAGAAACAGGACAGGCCTCCATGGCTCCACACTGCTGCTAGTGTCCATAACATAGAAGGGTGTAATTCTGATCAGTGTCGTTCTGATAGCTGAGAACAATGCAGGTGATGATGGTCAGCACAGACAGATCACAGGAACTTATCATCTCACGAGATTTGTGGCAAGGTCAACAGGTAATTTTTGCACTTATCAAACAGATATAACAAAATCATTTCAATGGTATATTTAACAGACCACAGGGAGCAAATAATAGAAATGTATTGTTGGTGTGTACATATCCTTTAAATAGGGCTTTTCTGAACAGAGCAGTGCGGAAGCATAAACTTCCATGGAGGTCTGCACTGGGAACCGTTGCTTCAGCCTGCATGGTCAAAGCATGGGTTCACTTTATTGAGCCCGGTCTGATTCAAGGAAATGGCGGAGGTGACTCTTTACCCTGTAGACATGGCTCAATGTAACAAATAATCTAATCTTATCCTCCCTGATGTTCCACGAACCCAAATGGTCTGTAATAGGCCTACAAGACAGTCAAATGAAATTTGGTAAGTACGCTGCAGTGAAGAAAGTGTATTTAATCATACCGAGAACAAACCCAGCAACAACTTCTGTTCAGTTCAGCCGCAAGCCGCTGGCAGATCAATATATATGGCACTCACGCACAAACCCCCGGGCTTCGGGGTCCAATCGCGTCGTGCGTTGTGTTTCACCAGGACGCTGAATGGGAAACGACTGAATCAGCCTGTCATAGGTAATTTATTGTGCTTTCAGCATGCAGCGGGCTGGCTACATACCAATTCCTCTTGTGGCGAAATTGATTGTTTTCTGTCCCTTTCACTGGGCCTGTGTACAAGAGGTGTCACAAACACTCACTTACAGTCTTCTGCATTAACCTCCGGACAACTGAAAAGACAAGGGGACAAGGGGAACAGCGGACACCGCTCATTACTGACCAATCAAATTAGTTGGTGTCATTGTTTCAGAAAGCGCATTCAGGTATCATTATGCAAATCAATTCAGAAAATGTGTTTGCAGTTTTTTGTTTTTTTTATTACATCATGCTGTTGGGCGACATTCAGTAGACAGAGTAAAACCAGTCAAGGGTTTAGCAAAGAAATAAAGCAAAAGAGATAGAAAAGTTAAAGGTGAACACCTGGAAGATATAAAAAAAAGAATCATTTAATGCAGTTGTGGATTCCTTTTAAAAATGACTTTTTCTCCATCATCCTTTGAGGGACATAGGAACTGAAAAACAGTCGGGTTATCCTGCCGCCTACAGGAGGTTGAGACATTAGTAAACAGTAAATTTGTAAGCCAGCCCCTGTATAATTCCTCCTCTACCCAGCATGCCTCTGTTTTTTGCCAGTATCTTAGAAGGTTGGATATTTACCTCTGTGACTTCAAATGATGATTTCTACACTGCTGCTTGAGCTGGCCTCTATATAGCAGCTATCCGGATCAGCATTTTCACAGCACTAGCTTTGAAGGCCCTACCTGCTGAACTGCACATGCCTGGAATGTGACCTTCGGACACAGGAAGCTACATTGTAGCACTTTCCAGACCTTTGTGTACTGTGTTAGTTAGCCGCAGAGAACTTTCCGGGTCCATGGCATATCCCCAGGATGGACCATGTCTCTGATGACTCACTTAGTGAGTAAGGCTGGTCGGTCTGAAGCACAGGAAACTAACTCACTGTTTGCACCACTAGGTGCATCATTCACACCATTGGGTGGTACGTGCGGTGCGAAACCGCACGGCCCCCGAAATAGTGGCAGCACGATAATCCGGCGGATTCTGCCCGTTTGCGGAAAGTTAATAGCCGCAAACGAGCGGCATCCGTGCGGATTTTTAAATATTAGCGTTTTCGTCCCGCGCGGGAACCGCAAACGCTATGTGTGAATGCAGCCTAAAGGATGCACCATCCCGCTGAAGCACCACATGGATCTCCAGTCTTTGGGCTCATTCCACTGCCGCCTGGAACCTTCATCAGCACCAGTTTCCCAGGTTTGTGATAACTTAACACGTTTTGCCTAGTTATTTGTTTGCTATGCAGTGTGTCATATCTTCCCAAAGACACACAAAGGACCTCAGCCCATACTCCGTAGAGACTCTGGGGGCATTAACCTGGTATTCCCAGATGGAACTGAAGCCCGTAATGTGGAACCATAGACCTGTAGTGTTATAGTATCATCATCATCATTGAAGACTCCTTCAGCTCTTTTGGGTGTGTCCTAGACCTCCCCCAATGCTAAAGTGACATTTCAGAGCCTAGCTCCCACTCAGGCCATAGGGCCAAAAGCCAGAGGCCGACTAACCCTTCTGATAAACCTTTGGATAAAGGTGCACCCCAACTTCTACAAGTCAGATCGGTCGGATTGGTCTACGGGAAGTTTACCTCTCCAGCATATGGGGTGTTCAGGACACCCCTTTTAGCGCATTGGTTAATTCCTAGCATGCGTCATCTCCTTTAACTGCCCTTATCTTGCCCCTTGTGCTACTGCACTCAGCAGTGTATTTTCCCAGGTCTCCCTACATTTCCCATACCCTGGGACCTCCTGTTCCCAGAGCCAGATTAATCTAGGAGTATTAGAGTGCCAGCTCCAGGCCAACCACTGAAAATAGGCCTGGCTGACGCGGATAGCCTCGGTAGGCCCGATGGCAATCCGTGCTGGGTGGGCTGAACACAATCAGGCAGAGGCGCTGGCGGCTCTCTAATTAGGCATATTAGGCAGTCTCTAGCTGTGGCCTCGCGGGGGCCCCAGCGAGGAGCGAACGGCCTCCAAATTAGAGAGCCACCTCTGCTGCTTCCTGTCTGACTGACCGACAACACCAGGCCCATAATGCTCCTAATCCAGCCCTGCCTGTTCCCATGCAGGTGAGAACTTAGGAGCTGTTTCCTATTCGGAATTACACCCCCTTCTTCAGGAGAAATTTGCATCCTCGGATGCTACTAAACCTCTCATGGTTTTAGTACACAAGAGGGACCCCTTACAAGGTTGACTGGGACTGCTCCCCCCCTTCCCATGAATGTGCTGTCCTGAAGAGGTGTATGACCAACCAAGGTGACCTAGCCAAATAGCAAACCCTCTCACAGATAAGACAGTTCACATAGGTGTTTTATAACCTTAGTCATCTGTCTGGAGTTCAGCTTGATAGCATGAAGCTATGCTGCAAGGTCTTTCTCAGATCAATAAGGATGCCTCAGTTCACAGAAGCATGCAATATTTTATGCTGTGGGGTATTTCTTCTACTTTATCATTAACAATACATTTTTCAATTTACTAACGGTACTGTATAGATCAGTGAAATTTACTACAGGCATGGTACTGTAATGCTTTTTGGGCCAGTGTTGCCTTAGATGGCCTTTGATGGGTAAATGTGGCGCATTTTTTACATCAGTTTGAGACGCTTGTGAGGTCATTGAGAATTCACTAACTTGCTTTAGATAACTCTGCATTTCTATAGACTTGCATGGGGGAGGAAGAAAAGGAAAGCCCAAAAATGCATAAGCCACCCAAATTTTCATGCGTTGAGGTTAGTTACAGCACATTCATATTATAGGCTGGTTAACACAACATGCCTTAATGCACAAAAATATGTGCATTGTGGAGTAGTGTGTGGCAGTGTGAATGAGCACGTACAGTTAATTTTCGTTATAAACCAACCACAGCCTGAGTAGAAAAGTCTGTGCGCTGCAGAAAATGACCCTAGCTCTCTGTGTGGAGGCAGTGGTCTCTCTGCAGAGGTCCAACATGCCCCCTGGTGTCACAGCTAGAGCTTGGCAATCAGCAGGGAGCATAAGCTTTACTGGCTGGAGAGTTCTACCTATGACTCCGCAGGGGGAGGGGGGGGTTTGGGTTGTATCAGACCTCTGCAGAGGTCACTGCTGTCACACGAGCAAAGGTACCTCTCTGCAGTGTGCTGGCATGGGACAGGCCTTTCTACTCAGATTGTGACTACTTTCTAAAGCTGGTAGATTATCATACCAACGTTCATATGAAAAGTCGCATCAGAACATTCGATGATGCCACCAGCGACTTGATGAATGTTATCCGAAATGTTGTTTTTGTATTTAACATTTTGGAAAAAAATTTAGTTTCCCGAATAAAAAACACATGTACTCTTAGAATTTTGTTCATCGATAAAAAAAACCCCATCCTGCCTTTTTGGGGTTTTTTCGTCACTACAGGCGAAATTGATTATTGATTTGATCCCAATAACTATCAGGTTGCAAAAATGAATTTCTTCAAAGGAAATTCTACTCCCTCCTCATCTGCCTACCTCTACACAGGCTCCTCCCCCCTTCAGTCTATCATGAAGTCCAACTTCATATCAAAGTATCACTCTAACCGTCCTCTCCGCTCTTCCAAAGACCTCCTGCTCTCTAGCTCCCTCATCACCTCCTTCCATGTTCACCTCCAGGACTTATCCAGAGCCTCTCCCATCCTTTGGAACTCCATACCCCAACCAGTCCGGCTATCTCCTACTCTGTCTGCCTTTAGGCGATCCCTGAAGACTCATCTCTCCAGGGAAGCCTATCCCGCCTCAAACTACCTACTGAACTATCCCTTTCTCAAATAATTCATCCCCACACAGCTACCACCTCTTTGCCCTCCTTTTTAGATTGTAAGCTCTCATGGGCAGGGCCCTCCTGTATTCATTTGTATTGTACATGTAATGTGCTCCATCAGGGCCCTGTCACACCATCAAGAGTTCGGCGTCTGGGACGCAACCCGGCCGGCTCACTTTGTTTTGGGGTTGGGGAGGCGTGACAGTGCATTGAACTCAACGGCACCTCAGCCACGCCCCCCACCCACAGTGCGATCGCCAGCACCCGAACGCGTGGCACATTGATGGTCGCGTGGCACGCGGTCCAGTGCGATCTGCAAAAAATGCTGCTATTTTTTGCAGATCACACTGGACTGGAACGCAGGCACTAATGTGCCACGCGTCAGGTGCCGGCGATCGCACCGTGGGCCTCCACAAAACAAAGTAAGGCGGCCGGGTTGCATTCCAGTGTGTTCCAGAGACTGATCGCACTGGAACGCACTCTTGATAGTGTGGCTGGGCTCTCAATTGTAAAGCGCTGCGCAAGCCGTTGGCACTATATAAATCCTGTATAACTATATGCCCGGCTTTAGGCATTGAACATCTTATGTTTTGATGCGACTGTTAAAAGAATTCCGTGGAATTAAATTGAAAGTTCAGTTGAGCTTTAATAATGACTAAGATAATAAAACAAATATGTCGCAGGCAGGATATAGATTCCTTTATGATCTTATTGCTTAGAAATCTGGACTGTTATTAAAGTGATGGGGACATCACAGAGTGACCTTCATGAGAGATCAAGGCCCAGCCTTGTGTTGTGTTTATTGGGGATGAGCAGATAAGAGCGCTAAGGGACAGGAAGAGGTTTTATTGGCGAAAAAGATTTGCAGTGAGATGTCGGAGTTTTACAGATATTTGTCACCGGGGCTGGTCGCAGATAAATGGCCGAGGGTGTAAAGTGAGCCCTGCGATGTCTAATTGCTGTAAATTCTATCCCAGGTACACGGCAGACACTGACTCACAGGCTATAATAATGGACACACTCATCCGCACAGCGTGACTGGATAAGACTGCTCAACAAATACAGCTGATGCTCCTAATTCTGAGCTGTAGTTGTGAATACTGAGCAGTTTCTGATGTGCTAGACCAGGTGTAGGCAACCTCAGCACAACAGCAGTAGTGAAACTACAAATCAAATCATGCCAATGCCTCTGGGCGTCATGTTTGTGGCTGCCAGAGTTTTTCTATGTCTCATGGGACTTGTAGTTCTACAACGGGTGGAGTGCCCAGGTTGCCTACCCCTGCGCTAGAAGGGGATACAACGTGCCAGGGGGGAACTTTATGTACAGGGAGATTTCCTAACTTGCTTGAAAATTTCTTAGCAAGTCCACCTAATTCAAGCATCTCAGTGTAAATCATGGAATGGTGTGGGCATGCTCTCAGCTCATGCAAGGAAAGCTCTCCAACCATCACTGTCACAGAGAAATCGTCCAATGTAAAGGTGCCCATACCCCTGCGGGTGATTCCGCGATCGTACGATAATCGGCCTGTGTATGGGCAGCGTGCGACAGCATCCACTGTACGCTTGCATGACTTTCGTCTTCCTAGCACGCTGGAAAACCTGCCGAAAATCGTACGATTTTCAGCGGGTTGGTAGCCTGCTCGGAAAGATGAAAGCCGCACGGGCCAGTGCGCAAGCGCACACTGCCCGCTCAGCATTGCAATCATCGGCAAGCCCCCCCCCCCTCAGCGGATGGGCTTCCGATGATCACAAGTACGATCTGCCTGTCCAAGATGGGCAGGTCGTACAAAATTTTAATCACCTTACAACCTTCGCACAACGAAAGTGGTGCGATGTTTGTAAGGTGTATGGCCAGCTAAAGAGGAGTTTATGGCTATGTGAAAGTAAGCCCTGGTATCTTTTCAGTGCCTGGGTGAATGCTGGACCTACCGTATCAGCACAATTTGATCATTTGAGGTTTTTCTGGCCATAAACATGCATGCTGCTTATGATGACACATCAGGAATTTATTCATGGACACTTCCAAAGTTACTGAAGTGTCCACTTTAAGCAATGGAAAGTTTATAATAAAAAGTCCCCTCCATAATACATTATTAAAGTAGAACTGAAGTGATGGATACAGTAAGGGAGGATTCTAACCCTTGTTAGCTTTTTTTTTGTCCATTGGGAAGATTTCCCTTCACTTCCTGTTTGATAGCAACAACAGGAAGTGAGAGGAAATCCCTCCAAAGCGAGGGAACTCTCTAGTGGTCAGTAGAGTCCCCATTGGAAGATTTCCCATCTATTCCTGTTATGGTGCCAATCTAAAATTCAGGGTTTTCTTTCACTTTCACAGTCACCAGGGCAAACAGAGAGGGTGAATCTCCCTAACAGAGATGCAGGCAACAATAAAAACCCGACAAGGGTTCTGATCTCAGTCCACTCCATCCAAAACTAAACAAAAAAGTTTCGGCTTCAGCTAAATTCATTATAGGTAAATATAAAGCGCGAACAATTTATGGAGCACTTTACATCCACATCAGTCCCTGCCCTCCAAGGAGCTTACAAGCTAAGGGCCGGTGCAGACCTGAGCGTTCCGTGACACACGTCCCGGGATGCAGACAGCGATTGCCGCGCGGCCCGATTGATTTCAATGGGGTACATCTGTGCGGCAATCGCAGAAAAAAGGTACATGTATATTTTTTTGCGATACACAAAGCGCGGCTGTTTTTGCGACGATCGTGTTCGGATGCACAGGCGGAATCGTGACGGGAAACCCCATGATCGGGTGCCATTAAAAAATGATGGCACCCACAGCGCAATCATCAGTGATGGGCGACTCCGTTACCGCGCGGTATCATACACAATTGACCAGGTGTGGACCAGCCCTAAAGGTCCCTCATACTATCTCACATACTAGGGCTTATTTAGACCAGTGACGTGCCGTACCCTCTGTGCTGGGTGAGGCATCCCCCAGCCCGCCGAAGCTCTGCCCCTGTCCCACCAAAGCCCCGCCCCAGCTCAGGGAGCCTCCCTGTCCCTCATTTGCTCGTCACTGCTGAGACATCGAGATCGATGGTTTGAGTGGGTTTTTTTTTCTTTTTTTTGATTGGACAGCTTGGACCAATGGCGCTTTGCCGTTGGTCCAAGCCATCCACAGAGCGTACGCCTCTAAGGTGCCCATACACTGCACGATTATCGTACGATAATCGTATGCGATCGGTTTTTCGTACGATTATCGAGCAGTGTGAACGGAGACGTGCGACCGTTTCTACTGTACGGTCGCACGTCTTCTGTCGAACCAGCATGTTCGAAAACCAGCCGGGAATCGTACGATTCTCGGCTGGTTAGAATGGTGCTCGGAAGATAAATGCTGAACGGGCCGGTGTGCGCACGCGCACACTGCCCGTTCAGCATTGCGGTCATCGGAAGCCCGCCCCTCAGGGGGGTGGGCTTGCGATGATCGAGAGTGCGATCTGCCTGTCCAAGATAGGCAGATCGTACGTTTTTTTAATCCCTTTACAACCATCGCAAGACTGAAGTCTTGCGATGGTTGTAGAGTGTATGGCCACCTTAACATAGTGTAGAGGCTGACAGCTCTTACCTCATCAAGTTAGGTTACACAAGCAGTGGGGAAGCCGGCTGCTGTGTAACCTAACTACCTGTCAAAAGCCAGCTGCAGCGATGCCTGTAATTAACAGGCAGCGCTCTGTCCATGACAGGTTACACAGTGGAGGGGGCTTTCCCTGCTCTGTAACCTGTAACAAGCCGCTGTGAATGGAGAAAAAGCTGCTGTCAACTTCCAACTTGAAGCTGACACCTTTTTTCTTCACAATACTAGGTGAGGCTCTGCCTCACCTGACTGCACATCCCTGATTTAGACAGAAGCCCATTAAACTACATGTCTATGGAGTGTGGGAGGAAATAATAGTACCCAAAGGAAGCTCATGAGAACATGCAAACTCTATGCAGCTAATGCCCTGAGCAGAGTTTGAACCAACATCACCAGTGCTGCATGCCAGAGGTGCTAACTACTACGCCACTGCCGTGCCCATACAGATCCATGTCCCTTGACCTTCATTCATCTAGTTGGCTTCCAGCCTCCAACATTTATATAATCAATGAACTGGTGACTCCTAGAGCAGGCAGTATATAATCCCATCCATAAATAGCTATACTTCAATTATAGGGAAATCATGTTCTTATTAAAGCAGCTCCCATTCCCAATGTTATTCTAAAAGCCCCAGAGCACGCATAGCAATTTTAATGGCATGACCCCGCTTTTGCAGCCATCCGCGATAACTGCTGCGTTGGAAGAAAGTAAAAATGTTTTTTCTAAATGGCGCTAGTGTGGGAGCGACTCGTTTTCTGGCGGCTGAAAAGCGCTCTTTGTTAGTCTGCATTTTGCATGTTGACTTAGGCTTGTCCTGCTAACATTTCAAGGGAAACATGGCACAGGAAAAGAAGGGGGTAGCATTTTAATGAGACCCAACAAAAGAGGTGTCAGTCATCGGGGCCGGTCATAGTTGACCTTCGCGCTGCGCACACCTGTTTAAAATTCACAGTTTGTCGGTGAGGACTCCCAGCGTTCGGTGTCAGTCTCCAGTAGCCCGGGCATGAACTGACACCGCGGGACAGCCAGGGAACACAAAATAACATTGCACGGGGAATGCTGATAAAGACAAATTCTTAAAGGGTCAGTCCACCCCAAATTGATGTTTTAGTTCTTCATGCTTAAAGTGTATTTCCACTTTTGCAGCCATATTGGGATAACACCTGTGTTATACTTATTATATTCATATTGCATAACTTGCATAAAAAAAGAAGAATTGCTGCTTCCTGTTTTGAGCTCCCATTTACACTTCGTGCTGCGGAAGCATGTGCCAATGATCCTTCGCGTGCATTTATGTCATGTTTGCCATGCGTTGCCCATGCACTTCAATGGGCTTCCACTGTGCAACAAACACTTTCCGGGCCACGTTTGGGCGTGCCATTTACTAGTAATGGCAGCACAAGCATGTTTTCGACGTGTTGCATGAATGCAAGCGCATGACGCATGTTTGGCGAACATTTACCAAAAGCAAGGATGTGAACGGGGGGCCTAAGTGCCCCCCCCATGTAATGTTAAAGCCCAACTCCATGATAAAAATTTTAAACGTATAAAACTTTCTAAGTCTTGTTTTTCACTCACCTTAACACGTGATCACATGATCGTCCAGCACTGGTTCCTTCTACTCTCTGTTTGATTTCTGTAGGGGTCCTTCTTCCGCGTGTCAACGTCGCTTCCTTCGTGGTGTGGACAGTTCCCATTGGTTGTGCACTGTAGGTGCCCTCTCAGGATCCAGAGGACGGACTACAGACGTCGGCCCAAGGGGACTAGCTGGCGAGGGTTACCACCTGGCGCTAATCCAGTGCTAAAACAGTGACAGCGAGGGCCCTGGATTGGGGGGGGGGGACGCAGGTGGGTAAAATTTGCTTCAACAGGTAAAAAACAATCAGAACAGGTTAGGGTGGAGTGGAAGGGAGGGATAGTAGGAAAATAGATTTTGAGTGGAGAAGGTCCTTTAGGAGGGAGCTGGAGGATGTTATGTTTACTTTACTTAACCTTGTCTGTATTGTGCTCACAGATATCATTATCACTTGTAAACTAGATCTGGACAATGTCCTAACCAGTAGGGGCTTAACTATAACCATAGCAGCTCAGGCGGCTGCTATGGGGCCTGGAGGTGGAAGGGGCCCCATTAAGTTGTTGAGGCAAATTAAACATAGAACATGTGATGATAATACAGTACTGTGTCATTAAGGTTTGGAGTGGTTGCAGTTGACTCTAATCCCCTGTAAAGTCTACAGTGTAGAGATGACAAGGTCGAGGAAGACTCTTTGTTATCTCGGCATCATTACTTATAGTTCAGAGGGAGGTCATCACATTTTGGTGTCACCCCCTCCAATGGTGTCACCTGGGTGCGGGCCGCCCCCCCTTGCATCCCCCTTGTGATGTCACTGAGACAGGGACAGACAGTTGTCACCCCATAGTAGGAAGTGCCTCAACAAGGACAAGGACCTTCACGGCCGGATCACCAGATATTATTTTATTCAAAGGTGTATTTAAAAATGATAATAAATATGAGATTTTAGTGATCGGATTGAGTTTTATTTGTGATGTTTAGAGGCCACTTTTCAGTGTTTTGTTTAGGAAATGCGGCGAGTTATGCTTCTATAAGACCACCCCA
This sequence comes from Nanorana parkeri, assembly GCF_000935625.1. Lineage (NCBI taxonomy): Eukaryota > Metazoa > Chordata > Amphibia > Anura > Dicroglossidae > Nanorana > Nanorana parkeri. The sequence goes on from NW_017306582.1 coordinate 812,289, forward strand.
TAGATCTGCAGAGTGTGTGTGTGGGCACGAAGCAAGCTGGCTACAGCTGGCAGTCAGATAACAGCCACATGTGATTTTTTAGGGTATGTCTCTCTGTACATACAGAATGATTCACTTTAGCAGAGCATATGTAGTACTTATAATACAATTTTCATAAAGACCTCCAGGATTTTTAAAAATTAACCCTTAGAGTAGGGCAGGGGCGTTCCGAGGGCGGGTGTCACCCGGAGCGGTGACCAGGTGACACCCCGGCGTGACGTCATCGCGAACCCGCAGTCATCTCATTGATGCCTGCCGGCGGCCATCGTGCGTATGGACACCGGCAGAGAGAGGAGGGGATGTTCACCTGGCGGGATGAGGTATGCCGCCAGGTCCCCTCCTCTCTCCTGACACTGTCGGGCTCTCGAGTGCCCGACTTTTTAGAAGGGGTAACACCAAAATGACTGCCAGTCATTTTGGTGTCACCCCTCCAATGGTGTCACCTGGGTGCGGGCCACACCCCCTGCACCCCCCTTATGACGCCACTGGAGTAGGGCTACCTCTGTACTGCAATGGGTAAGGACTCTTTTTTTTCTCTAGGGGAACCAATAAAGAAGAAATACTCACCTGATCCTTGGTCCTTAGACAGTGACTGCTCACCTCTCTTCCCCTCCACTCCAGCTGTGGTACGTCCTTTGTTGCCCTCACATCTAATAGACCTGTATTAGACATGATGACATCACGGGTCCTTAGAGCCTGGGGGAAAAGAGACTGTGGGGATTGGTCTAGCAGCCAGGTGGGATCGTCGAGGATCAGGTGAGTATATCTTCTTTATTCCGTCCCCTAGAGAAAAATGAGCAGTTAACCCTTGCAGTGCTGGGGTAGCCCCACTGCAAGGGTTAACTTTTCAAAATCCTAGAGTTCTTCTTTAACTTTAAACAGACTTTAAGTGAAGCAAATCTATCCAAGAAGAAAAAAAAAAGGAACACGTGGGCCCAGGGCCGGATTTTCTCTCACTGCTGCCCCAAGGCCAGTTTCCTCAAGGCGCCCCCCTACCCGCCACCTGACATTGTATGCAGCCTGCAGGTCTGCCATTCTCCATGGGGGGGTGGGGGGGCAT
>NW_017306582.1:813782-841690 GCF_000935625.1 Nanorana parkeri
TACTCTCTCTGCTGCCCCAAGGCCAGGTTCCTCAATGCGCCCCCCCACCTACCAAACCTCTCCCCATAGAGAATGGCAGACCTGCAGGCTGCATACAATGTCGCCGGGATCACTTGTACAAAACAAGCGGCGGCTTCCCCGCTCCACATTTAGCTCTGCATGCCCAAAGCAGGGCTAAATGTAGAAAACAACTACCCGCCCGGGCATCGGGAGATAGGAATTTTACACCTCTGCTGCCCCTCTACTCCCTGCATCCCCACATGGAGAATGGCAGACCTGCAGGCTGCATACAATGTCGCAGAGATCACTTGTAGAAAACAAGCAGCGGCTTCCCCGCTGAACATTTAGCTCCGCTTGCCTAAAGCAGGGCTAAATGTAGAAAACAATGACCTGCCCGGGCATCAGGAGATAGGAATTCCACACCCCTGCTGCCCCTCTACTCCCTGCTGCCCCGAGGCCGGGCCTTGATTGGCCGTGTGGGAAATCCAGCCCTGCGTTGGCCTTGGTCTTATAGAGAATGGATAGTCAGCCTCAGAGCCCCTTTACCTGGCAGCGGTCTGCTGGCTGCAGTGGAGGATTATGCAGGACTGGAAGTGTGCCGTGCCGGCTGTACTATGCCATGGAGTATGATGGTGAGGCTCATAATAATTACAATTATGCAAATGATAACAGTGATAATAATAAATTATGTTTCATCTGCGCTCTATCAGCAGAGATGAATGAAGAATCCAATGAGCTTTTTAAGTCATCCAATCACAATAGATGCCGGTCTTATCCTGGGGGAAGCAATAGATAAGATAATGAATTTCAGGGGACCAATTTTCCTTTTAATTGGGTTGTCTACGGAGGTGATGGTGTGCCCCTATATATAGAATGGGTTCCAGATTTAAATGCTGGTGGCCCGATATATGCAGCAATCATCTCCGGTCTTAAAGTAGCCTCAGAGGTGAGATGATCTTCACCTACCTAGCTAAAGTCAGATTGGACAACCACGTGTCTCCATGCAATCCCTGACCTATTCAGACATCCCCTCTGGATGGCCAGCTGATAATGTTTTCCTCCATGTCAAGCCGGTGCCAGTCATGTCTAGCATGTCTTTATGTTTATATTTATATCTTAATCATATCATGTCTTTATCATCTCCTTACCCCTTCTCCGTAGGCATAAACATGAACGCTCATCCAATCCAAGCATGGGAAAAACTTTTGTCAGGTGGATTCACTAACTATGCCAGGATACGCTGTGGGTAGCTCCAATCTTAAAGCACAACTATCATTTTAGTCCCTTTACTCTGCCAATGGTAGTGGGTGATCTTCAATACTGTAGAGAACGGCACTGTAAGTATATGCTTTAAAGAGAACCTATCCTTTTCCCATTCAGGGCAAAGAAATAGGTTGATGTTAATGGTGGCTGCACCAGCAGCACACATTCACCTTTGGCTCATTCCATTTGGCCACCATGGGTGAAAAGAAATACCCAAACTCCAAGATATGGGGGAGAAAGTGACTTGCTACCTTTTTTTCTATGTGACAGTGATCATCAATGCAAGGGGTCACTTCTACACTGATCATCAATGCAAGGGGTCACTTCTATACTGATCATCAATGCAAGGGGTCACTTGTACACTGATCACCGATACAAGAGGTCACTTCTACAATGATCATCAATGCAAGGGGTCACTTCTACACTGATCATCAATGCAAGGGGTCACTTCTACACTGATCATCAATGCAAGGGATCACTTCTACACTGATCATCAATACAAGGGGGTCACTTCTATACTGATCATCAATGCAAGGGGTCACTTGTACACTGATCACCGATACAAGGGGTCACTTCTACACTGATCATCACTGCAAGGGGTCACTTCTACACTGATCAGCAATGCAAGGAGTCACTTCTATACTGATCATCAATGCAAGGGGTCACTTGTACACTGATCACCGATACAAGAGGTCACTTCTACAATGATCACCGATGCAAGAGGTCACTTCTACAATGATCATCGCTGCAAGGGGGCACTTCTTCAATAACCACCAATACAAGGGGGCACTTCTACAATGACCACCAATACAAGGGGACACTTCTACAATGACCACTGATACAAGGGTACACTTCTACATTAACCACCATGACAAGAGGCCATTTCTACAATGACCACCAATACAAGAGGTCACTACACTGACCAGCAAAGCAAAGGGGGCACTTCTACTGACTGCCTATGTGGACACCACAATTTTTACTGTCTGCATTTCGTTCTTCCTATTATTACATATTTAGGGTGGAACATGAAACATGGTGCAATTTTGCAGCCCCGACCCTCAAACCGGCCCCCCCTTGCTAAATCACAGCATTTTTCTTCCCGCAGCTTCTGTATATTCTATAGAATCTGGCTCCACCTGCACAGCCATGCCATCCATTCACAGATCCATTACAAGTCTCATCTGCCACCGCGACAGAGAAACTCATAGTAATGAAAAACAAGTAAAGTGATGCCCTCCAGCTCCATAACCGGGGGTCCGTACCTGCATATGGACCTGGAGCTGGGGCAATAGTCTGCAGGAGGCTGAACACTGCAGCCGCCATCCTCTGATCAAATGCAAAAAATGCAGGCTTATGGGCAAAAATGTAATGCGTATTTTTCCTTTATAGGCAGCCTGTGCCTTTAAAACGATCTACGATTTAGCATTCCACGAACGGTCGGTCTAAATGTTTTTAGCAAGGGTTCTGTGACTCCTGAAAAAAATTGTAAAGGTTGCTCTGGGGTAAAAAGGATGAGAAAGGCTTCCCTAGCTGTTCGCTCTAATTGAATTGGGGGGGGGGTTTAAATTTTTTCTCACCCAGGAGCCCTTTGCCATACCCAACAATCTCAGTGACCATTGCATGTGATTGACAGGTCAGCCTGAAAAGTGTTTAGGCAGCCAGGTTCTGCTTTGCCTCCCAATGCCACTCATCCTGATCGCTGTCTAAGCAGGCTGCTTAAAGGAGCAACTCTATTTGCTTGTGGAAATGCGATTATTCCCGTCTGCTGCTGGAGCAGCTATCAGCACAGCGCAGACATGTATCTGTAGGTGACACCGCTGCCACATTTGCCTCCCATATTCCCATTGTGCGGAGCCGCCTGCTCCCAGCCAGAGAGGGGCGTGGCTAAGCGAACACCAGTGGGCATCTGGGCGCTGCTATGCAAATATCGATCCTGTTTCCAGGCTGGCCTGGCTGCAACAGCGCTGGAGGGGGGCGTGACCACGGGGGGCGGGGCCTTCTCCATTGAGTTGGGGAAAGCGGAGCGGAGGCAGATTGAAATCTGGAGGGGGACGGGAGAGGAGCAGGGGGAGATCGGGCGAGCGGAGTGATGCTGAGGACGGGATGAGACGCTCACAAGTCAGATCGCAGCACAAAGGGGCCAGCGGGGCAATCGCCCGGAATTCAGTAAGGAGATCCCTTTAAATGCACGGAGCTGGTGACTGCTGCTGGGGACCCAAGTAACTACAAGAGACCCCCCTCCCTCCCCACCTCCTGCAACATGAAGAGACATGATGACCCCAGACTGAGACAAAGAGGACCTGCTTAAGGGCACACACCTCAACTGGCACAAAGGAAAGAAAAAAAATCCAGCACAAACCTGGGCTGGTCACTGTGGGCACCTTGCATGCTGCGGCTGGCTGGGTTGTAGGTGGCACCAGGGCAGTGCCAGGCTCCCTGTGGATTATTAAAGGGCAGCTGGGAGGAAGAGCTTGCACTCAGGTAAGGTTGATGTGCTGGGATCTGTCAAAACACAGCTGCTGCTAGATCCTTTCTGTTTATTCTTCATGCTGCATGAGCAATGGTCAGGGCTGAACACTTGCGCTGGGTATTTTTGTTCCCTGTCACTTGCATTATTGATACATAGCACAAGTGCAATCCTGTGCTGTCACCCTGATGGGGAGAAGCACGAAAAAAAACAACTTCACTCACTTCGCAGAATTCTAGCAGTAGTGTGCATAGGCATGGCAGAGGCTTGTCTTAAAGGGACATGCCCAGGCATGGGGAATTTACCCCTGGAAATGACTGGTTTTCTGATGCTGCAGAGTGAGAGTAAGTTTTTCCCTATGGTAGCTTCTGTTATTGCCAGTATCTCTTTTTAATGGGATTTTTATTATATGTGTTAAAAGAAAAAGTGGCAGGTTTGTGGTGCTATCATTGGAAACTTTGGGTCTGTTCTGTGATGGGGAGCTATGGGTCTGTGGTTCTGTGATGGGGAACTATGGGTCTGTGGTTACATAATGGGGAAGTATGGGTCTGTGGTTCTGTGATGGGGAACTATGGTTCTGTGATGAGAACTATGGGTCTGTGGGTCCATGATGGGGAACAATGGGTCTGTGGTTCCATAATGGGGAAGTATGGGTCTGTGGTTCTGTGATGGGGAACTATGGTTCTGCGATGGAGAACTATGGGTCTGTGGTTCCATAATGGGGATGTATGGGTATGTGGTTCTTTGATGGGGAACTATGGGTCTGTGGTTCCATGATGGGGAACTATGGATCTGTGGTTCCATGATGGGAAACTATGGTTCTGTGATGGGGAACTATGGGTCTGTGGTTCTGTGATAGGGAACCATATGTCTTTGGTTCTCTGATGGGGAACTATGGCTGTGTGGTACTATGAAGGCAAGGCTAAGAATCTATAGTCCTGTTTTGGGGTTCTATGGTATTATGATGGAAAGGCTGCAGGTTTGTGGTCCTATAATGGGAAAACTATGGGTCTGTGGTCCGATGACAAGGACTCTATGGGTATTTGCACCTATGATGGGTAACTTTGGGTTTGTGATTCTGTGATGATGAACTATGAGTCTGTAGTCCTATGATAGGGAGGCAAAGCATCTATGGTCCTGTTTTGGGGAATTATGGGTGTGTGGTACGATGATGGAGAGGCTACAGGTTTATGGTACTATTAGGGGGAACTATGGGTCTGTGATCCTATGATAGGGAATATAGGTATGTGATCCACTGATGGGAAATCTGTGGGTCCTTAGTCTTATAATGGGAAACCTAAAGATCTGTGGTTTTATGATGGCGAAGCGTTGGACCTGTGCTGTAGAGAATCTCTGAGTCTGTGGGACTCAGAGACTGTATTGCTTGTGATTGGTGGATGTCTCTTGGAAATTACTAGGCAACTATATGCAATAAAATCCAACACCATTACTTTAATGCATTCACATGTAGAAATGCTTTTATGTATAATGTAGGTGTTTCAAACTTCACTCAAGCTTCTCTTAAATACAGTACAGATGAGTTGTGCAAACTATAGCACAGTTATTAAAGAACCACAAATCCCAGCTTGCCTTACTATCTGGCACTCTCAGCTCTTCAATTGCTGGTTCACCGTTTCCCCTGAGCCCTGCAGTAATTTGTATGATACATCAGGATGTTGGTGGAATTTTTGCTCTACCCTTCCACTGCAGCTCCAGCTGTGCCGGCATGTAAGTGGTTAATCGCGTCTGTTTTAACAACCCATTATGCACTATTTTCAGGCATCGCTGAGCCATTAGTGTCCCCTGTGGCTGTTGTGCATTATTAGGGTGAAAACAGTTCCATAATTTGCAGTTTTCAGAATATGTCCCACCGGGGAGTAAGAATTGGGTTAGGAGCCGTATTAAATACAGAAATAAACAAATCATTAAACTGCGGGCGGAATCCAAGCTGTTTTTGATGTCTAATGTTTCAAAAGTGAAATTAAGATCGCCAGCCTTTGTTTCAACTTGCTGCTTTCTTGGCGAGTTAACGCATTCATATAAATCGCAAGCTGTACCAAACAGACTTTGCAAAGAGAGATCATGCACAGGAGTTATAATCCTTCTTCCATTGAGTTGGCTGCCATGCAGTTGCCAAAGGCCAGCCTGTCATTGGTTGTTGACCCCGGCTAGGTTACATTGCTTTACTGCCGCCTGCGCTTTATGATTGCATAAGTAGAAGGAACGACAATGTAGAAGGAACTTCTAGCAATAAGTCGGTGTATGTCTGGATGGGTCACTGGGTGGCCACCCATACGATGAGGTTGTTAAAGGATTCTATGTTTCGTTCTATATGTAACAATACATCTGTAAATATTTTGACATTTTTCTTTTGTTTTATTGCATGTCATGACTCTGTATCATTTGATTTCATCTAATCCCGGGGGACTGTTTGGCTTGCGATTTGCAGCATGACATTGTTCATTGGCGATCATACAAAAGCTTCCTTTACATGCACCAAATGAGCGATAATGAGCACAGGGTCGCTGAGAAAATATCGCTGAAAATGTGAACTTTCCCAGGAGCAAAGAGAATATTTCCTTCACTTTACGAGTGCTGAATGTGAACCTTTCTGCTGCCACCTGGCAACCGTTCCAAGAATGAACAGTATTCATAGACCCCCCATGGATAGCTGCCTATTGATCTTACAGGTCTCTTTCTAATGAAAGCCCGACTAAATGTTCAATTTAAATCTGTCAAATACATTCCAGGCGTATCAAAATAAAAGGTGTGCGACATCTTACAGTTCATTTTCTGCCTGCATGCTGGTGGAAAGGATTATTTATGTCTGTGGGGAAGCAGTGGTCTCTCTGGATAGGTCTGACATGCCCCCTGCGGAGAAAGACATATAGCTTTGCAACATGCTCCCTGCAAAATAGTAATCTCTAGCTCTGACTCAGCAGTGGGAGCGGCAGACCTCTTCAGAGAGACCACTGCCTCCCCACAGAGAGGAAGGGTCCTTCTGTGCAGCTGCCCCTCTGAGTCAGAGATGGAGCTCTATATCTTACAAGTTACTTTAATTAGAAAGCAGCCACAGCCCAAGTAAAATAGCTGATCCACTGTGGGCATACTGTAGAAAAGGGTTCTTTCTTTCTGTGGGGAAACAAGGGTTTCTCTGCAGAGAACTGACATGCCCGCTGTTGAGAAACACCTGTAGCTCTGCACTGGGAAAAGCTCATGCTTCATGTTGATTGGAGAGCTCATGCTCACTGTTGATTGGAGAGCTCATGCTCACTGTTGATTTGGAGAACTCTAGCTCAGACTCCGCAGGGGGCGTGTCATACCTCTGCAGAGATACCACTGCTTCCACACAGAGAGAAAATATGCTTCTGCGCAGCCACCCCCTGCTTACGTATTGCTAGAGCTCTCCATTCAGCAAAGCTCATGCTCCCTGTTGACTGAAAAGCTCTAGCTCTTGCTAAGAAGGGAGTGTGTCAGAAAGACCACTGCTTCCACACAAAGAGCAAAGTTCATACTCAGTGTTGATTGGAAAGCTCTAGCTCTGACTGGTCAGGGGGAGTGTCATACCTCTGCAGAGATACCACTGCTTCCACACAGAGAGAAAGCATCCTTCTGTGCAGCTGCCCCCTCTGAGTCAGAGCTCTCCATCTTATAGCATGCTGTAGAAAACAATCCTTTCTTTCTGTGGGGAAGTGGTGGTCTCTCTGCAGAGAACTGACATGCCCCCTGCTGAAAAACACCTGTAGCTCTGTAATCAGCAAAGTTCATGCTCCCTGTTGATTGGAAGGCTGTAGTGGAACCCTTGCTTTTTCTGGGGAAGCAGCAGTATCATTGCAGCGCTCTGACACACCCCATACTGAGTGAGATGTGGCTCTGACTCAGCAGGGGGGGTGTCATACCTCTGCAGAGAGACCACTGCTTCCACCCAGAGAGCAAGAGTCCTGCTTTACAGCATGGTGACAGGGGGCAGACTTTTCTGCTCTGGCTTTGGCTAACTTCAAAAGACAACAAACAAACTTTGCACTCTTTTTGTTTTGACGCATATGTTGGAAAATATTGATCTGATTTGGTGAGAGATCGTCCTGTCCTCATTGGAAAGTGTTCCTGTTTAATGCTGTTTCCTCAAAGGTCATCCCAAATGGCACAAAACTGTCAGACTTATGTGATACTACTACCTGGCGGAAGTGCGAACAAATATTTAAGTTTGAACAACTGTTTGCACCATTTACAGTTGCCCAAAATTTGTACCCTTCATCCAATGTGTATGGGCATCTTAGGATTCCCACCCCCTTCCCACCCCCTTCCTGCCCCCCTGTGGTGCCCTATCTCTGGCTGCAGTATATCATTTTGTAGCCATTAGTGTCTTAGTGATATGTTTTGAACCAAGCTGATTTAGTTCAAAGTGTTTTACTTCTGGGCCGGTGCAATAAAGACAGAGGGGGGTGCTGGCTGTTTTGTTTTACATTGTGAAAAGTGCCCCTGACTGATCTTGGAAAACACCAATAAATCAGGATTCTGTTTTTTCCTTATTGATGGTGAGGTGGAAGTTGCCTCTTGGGAAAAGCACTCTCTTCTGTGCGCACTTCACTCCTGATGCCTCAGGGAACGGCCACGAGATTGTGCCACTGAGTGAAATTAGGGAGTGTGAGAGTCTGGTGGCCTTTGTGCCTCGGTCTCTGGAGTCCAGCTGAGTGATAGGGACTGTCACTAAACACCGTCCCTGTTTGTGTGTTTTTGGAAATGAGTCTATTGACTTACAGCCAAACAATCCATTTTAACCCTTGCGGCTGACAGATTTAATCGGCCCGCTACGTAATGGAGACTGACGCGTATTGCACTTAGGATGTATGGAAAAACACCTTTAAATTGACTCGTAGACATGGGTCAGCATTGTCTGAGCAAGCCTAGCCATGTATAGGTTTACAATTAGGGTATGGCACACTATGTTTTCTTTTGTTTTTTTGCTGTAAGTTCATGTTAGCCTAAAGACATATTTTGATTGGTTTGCTATCACTATGCAAACTGTATCTGCTGCAGCTAGCGAGCCTAGGTATGCAATAGTTGCAACTGTTCTTCCTCTGCTAGTGACAGATTAAAGTGAACCCATCAGACATTTGAAAGCCCAATTGAAATAGATATGCAGTCAGGTCAGACAAACATGGTACTAACGGCCTCCAATTTTATAGTCTTATCTCCACTTTCCTGTTGCATAGGTTGTAAAGTGTGTCTAAATATGTGCAGTCCAATAGGCACCAGAGATAGACCCAGCATAATCAGTAATCAGCCGTGAGTAACAGATCTGATAAGACACGCCCCCCCTTTCCTCCTCTGCAATACAAGGCAACACTGTGCTGAGGGGTGTGGTTATTACTCTGCTCTGCAAGCATAAATCATTGCATTGTTGGAAGGATTGGAGGGCAGGAAGCAGCATTTTTAAAGAAAAAGGTATTTTAAGGGATTTTCAAGCAAAAATAATTTGCATACTAAACTGTAACGAGATATAAAGGTGCAAGACTTGAATTGGGCTTTTATGCTTTAAATGTTAAAGACATGTCTAAAGCTTGCCATATACTGCTTGATTTTGTTTGGGTATTTGTGATAACGACACATCCATTGCTGTCAGAATACGATAGCAAAGCAGGGGAGATTCCCCCATCCAAGCTAAACAGCAAGCACTTTATTCTTGTTCAGCCCGTGGCCAGTCCCTGGCCAGAGAAGACACCACACAATTGCTGAAATTGCCTTTGTTACCCAGAGAAACCCTTGTTTGTGCCTCTCTGCATCTAGTTTCAATTTCTTACTAGGGCCTCTGACTTCAAGACACAACCCCACCATCTACCTTTGGTCTGTCCAGGAAGAGTGCCTTTCAGAGGACAAAGTCATTTATTCTGACATTAGATGGCTCTGAAGTCAGGCCTTTGTTATAAAATGAATCTAATTTCAGAGGGGATCTTTCTGCTGGTAAAGTTTATCAAAGGCACCTTGTGGCAGGAATATTTAAAAGGTAAAAATATCTAATTTGGTTTCTCAGTTTGGTTCCCATGAGTACACCGTAAACTAACCTTATCAGAGAAGCATGGGTATACCGTAAGCAGTCCCACAAACAAAAGCCTAACAGTAAAGTATGGGAAACCATAAACATTCCCGCAACTAATGGCTTATCGGTGAAGCATGGAAACACCATAAACAGTCTCAGAACCAAAGGCTTATCAGAGAAGCATGGGTACACCATAAACGGTCCCATAACCAAAAGCTTATCGGTGAAGCATGGGTACACCATGAATAGTCCCACCGCCAAAGGTCTATTGGTAAAGCATGGGTACACCATAAACAGTCTAACAACCAAAAGCTCATCGGTGAAGCATGGGTACATCATAAACAGTCCCACATCCAAAAGCCTATCAGTAAAGTATGGGTACACCATAAACAGTCCCAGGACCAAAAGCATATAATTGAAGTATGGGTACATCATAAACAGTCCCACAACCAAAAGCATATCATTGAAGTATGGGTACACCATAAACCGTCCCACAACCAAAAGCATATAATTGAAGTATGGGTACACCATAAACAGTCCCACAACCAAAAGCTTATCATTGAAGTATGGGTACACCATAAACAGTCCAACAACCAAAAGCATATAATTGAAGTATGGGTACACCATAAACAGTCCCACAACCAAAAGCTTATCATTGAAGTATGGGTACACCATAAACAGTCCCACAACCAAAAGCATATAATTGAAGTATGGGTACACCATAAACAGTCCCACAACCAAAAGCTTATCATTGAAGTATGGGTACACCATAAACAGTCCCACAACCAAAAGGATATCATTGACATATGGGTACACCAAAAACAGTCCCACAACAAAAAGCATATCAGGGAAGCATGGGTATATCATAAACAGGCCCACATTCAAAAGCTTATCGGTGAAGCTTGGGTACACCAAAAACAGTCCCACAACCAAAAGCATATCAGAGAAGCATGGGTATATGATAAACAGTCCCACAACCAAAAGCCTATCGAAGCATGGGTATATGATAAACAGTCCCACAACCAAAAGCTTATCAGAGAAGCATGGGTATATCATAAACAGTCCCACAACCAAAAGCTTATCGAAGCATGGGTATATCATAAACAGTCCCACAACCAAAAGCTTATCAGAGATACATGAGTACAGCATAAACAGTCCCACAACCAAAAGCATATCATTGAAGTATGGGTACACCATAAACCGTCCCACAACCAAAAGCATATAATTGAAGTATGGGTACACCATAAACAGTCCCACAACCAAAAGCTTATCATTGAAGTATGGGTACACCATAAACAGTCCCACAACCAAAAGCATATAATTGAAGTATGGGTACACCATAAACAGTCCCACAACCAAAAGCTTATCATTGAAGTATGGGTACACCATAAACAGTCCCACAACCAAAAGCATATAATTGAAGTATGGGTACACCATAAACAGTCCCACAACCAAAAGCTTATCATTGAAGTATGGGTACACCATAAACAGTCCCACAACCAAAAGGATATCATTGACATATGGGTACACCAAAAACAGTCCCACAACAAAAAGCATATCAGGGAAGCATGGGTATATCATAAACAGGCCCACATTCAAAAGCTTATCGGTGAAGCTTGGGTACACCAAAAACAGTCCCACAACCAAAAGCATATCAGAGAAGCATGGGTATATGATAAACAGTCCCACAACCAAAAGCCTATCGAAGCATGGGTATATGATAAACAGTCCCACAACCAAAAGCTTATCAGAGAAGCATGGGTATATCATAAACAGTCCCACAACCAAAAGCTTATCGGAGCATGGGTATATCATAAACAGTCCCACAACCAAAAGCTTATCAGAGATACATGAGTACAGCATAAACAGTCCCACAACCAAAAGCTTATCAGAGATACATGAGTACAGCATAAACAGGCCCACAAACAAAAGCTTAACGGTGAAGCATGGGCATATCATAAACAGTCCCACATCCAAAAGCTTATCAGTGAAGCATGGGAACACCATAAACAGTTCCACAACCAAATGTTTATTGGTGAGTTAATCAGCTTTTGACCAGACTGTTCCTTGTGAGAGATTTGGGGACTCTAGACTTTAAGCTCTTGTGGGTCTGACCAATTGTGAGATGTGTCTTGATGCTTGTGGTCCTGCATCACCAATATGAGTTTGCTTTAGTATCAACTAACTAATTTCAGTAAGAAAGATTAAAACAAAAACGGCTGTGAATTTTCCAAAATGTCATATGGACATTTTAGAAACCGGCAGCGCTTATTTTTAGACATAACGATAGTAGAGAGTTAAAAGTCTTCTTGTCACGTGTGGTATCGGCAGCACATCTGTGAAATGTGTCTGTTGTGAATTATTAATGTTTGCTGGAGAGTAAACATTTCATCCTTAATCAAGTAACCGGCTCCAATATAAGTAACTTTCAGGACATGTATTTACAGGACGGCCAATACCTACCTAACAGACACTCGTTTAATACATGGAAATACAGGGTTACAATTCTGATTTTGGTAAAGTTGCAGTGTTTACTTAATACTTAAATGGTTGTGGTCATCTGACCATCACACCTACTGTATGAGCAAACCTATGGGGCCACCTCTCTTATTAAAGGAGAACTATGAGGTGAGTGCTTTTCAGTCACCTCATAGTTCTAGCCGACCTGTGACAATGAGACAGTCACAGGTCGGCTCAGCAGATCGGGAGGTGAGCGAACAGTTACCGGCGTTCGCTTGCCTCTCTGCCGTGACAGGGGAGCGGCTGGATTCCCCCCTCCCCGCTTCGATCTGACGGACGGGGGAGGGGGCTGGTACAGCTGGCTCTGCCTCTAGATAGGCAGAGCCAGCTGTCAGTCACGCAGCTGGGCGGATCCCGGCACAATTGTCGGGATCCGCTTCAGCTGCGGCGTCTCAGTATACCACGAGCAGGAGCTCGCGGTATACTGTGGCTTCTCATTATACCGCAAGCTGTAGCTCGCGGTATACTGAGCCTAGGGTGATGGGAGGACGCTAGTTTGTGTCCTCCCGTTACTCTAAGGAGAACTGTGGGGAAAAGACTTAACCCCATAGTTCTCCTTTAAGCCCAGATGTTTCTAGTGTTTTTGCTACAACATACACAGACATTTTCGATAATTGCTTGCTTCTAATCTTGTGGCAACAGTTTAGAGAAGGCCCTGTTCTGTTCCAGCATGAACAGATGAATAGGCGGCCAACACAGATTTTAATGGGCTTGCAACCTTTTATTGCAGCGGTGGAAAAAATCATTATGGAATTAAGGAACCAGTCTGTCCAATCCAGGAGCCAGCAGGATTTGTTTAGGAGCTCTATTGACAACTACTAGAGAAAACCTCAAAAGTTGGGCGCTGTCTGTAAAATGTAAGGAACGTTGACTACCTGGCCCCAGGGGTTTGTCCGGCCGTGTTTTATTCAGACATCACAATGCAATGATGGGTCACATGTGTGTACTGTGATGAGCTGAAATGGTGGTGGGTCTGTTGCATTGTGTAAGTGCATTGGGGTGTCATTGAAAATGAATGGCGCCACAATGCAGTGCACCATTTTAAAACATTAACCTGCATCGTGATTACAAGTGTTTTACTGCCAAAATGTTGTCAAAATCGAGGACAAAAAGGCTCCTACTATTAAGCAGATTTCCTTTATGTGTCAGCCATGATCTCTTTTCTTTTCAAGGGTTTTTTTTCTGTTTCTTTTTTCGCTTTAAGGGTTTCATAGACCCGCGTACACTGGAATTGCCAGCGTATTCCCATCACGCCATGGGCTTACATAGTGCCAGCGTATACCCACCGACAACAGCATACAGCTAGTTACTTTTACATGAGGCTTACACTGCACCTGCAGCTCCCTGGTGGTGAGCATATTCTTGTATTTATGGTATACATTGATAGGTGCTTAACTGCAAGAGACAAATTCCCGGAGCCAGGTAGCCAATGCTACTTAAAAATTACAACCGGTGCCTAACTTATGAGGTTTTCTCTAGTTGTAGTCAATAGAGCTGGCGCCTAAAAAATCCTTCTGGCCCCTGCATTGGACAGACTGACTCCTGCATTGCATATTCATTTTTCAACAAGTCACTTTAAAGTGGGGCAGACAGAGACAAGAAATGCTTGCGGTTAGCCTGGTTTAGGAAATCAGCTGATTTGCATATAAGCAGCCCAGGGACAAAATTGTTAATAGGTTAATTGTGGAGCTCTAACCCGCTCTTCTATTAGAAACTCTAGAAACACGTCCTTGTGGTGGCATCTTGCTAACTGCCTCAGATGGCTCAAGAAGGGTTAACTTAGTAGCAGCGGGGAGGCTTGTGGCTAGTGGAAGTTGTGCATTGTCTGTGCCTGTGATCTCACACTAAGGAATGTGTCATTCCCCTCTCCTCTACTCCCCGGACAACTAAATGCCCAGATCTTCCTCTCTGTTGGGGTTCTTTCTGTCTATGGGGAAGATTGTCTTGGAGAGTTGATGACAAAAGAGGGGAAGGGGGGTAGGGACTGAAGGATGTGCAAACTTTGGAAGATGCTGAATACACTCGCAGTGCAGATAGGAGGACGTAGCTGGAATCTGCTGCAGTGCCCGGGGAGGGGAATCATTTTAGTAGATCTAAACCACAACTGGACTTTTTGAAAATGTTCTTACCCCATAAGGGCTCATTCGCACATTAGCATTTAATTGTGGTGCATTAATGCACATGTGCTAATTTTGGCGTGCATTGTCTTAAGGCTGTCCATTGATTATGAATGGGTTGCCAATGCACCGGATGAAAAAACACACATGACCCTTTTTAACAATGCAGCACACCACAACGCAGAGTATATGTGTTGTGTGGTCCACTGCTGAACATCTTGCTTTACTGTACAATGAGTTGAGGGGCAGTTTACAATGAATGGCACTGCAATGCATCGGGCATACATCAGGTGCATTGCTCTGCCTTTAGTGCACTCGTTACAACAAGCGCATCAACACATGTTCCATTGCTGTCCATCCCCCTCACAGTTTGACTGTTGCTATGCAGATGGTTATGAGAGGCCAATTCCAATACAGATTTAGGTACCTATGGTGGTTCTTTGTAGAAATATATTAAAGTATAAATCCTATCTGGATAACACTAAGGACCTGATGTGTAAATCTTCAGCCCAGTGTATAGCTGGGTGAATGCCATTCGCACACCATTGCAACCACTAGATGGCGCTGGGGAGCTTAAGAATTTCCCATGCTTCTTGGCGCCTTCTAGTGGTGGTAGAGTTGTGCGAACGGCATTCCCCCGCTATACACTGGGCTGAAGATTTATACATCAAGTCCTAAATGTCATCCAGTTAGGATTTATACTTTAATGTGGGTGGAACATTTATAAGTCAGCCCCTAAAGCTGGCCATACACCTATAGATTATCTGCAGATTTTCTATGGTCAGATGGAAAAAGTGCAACAGATTCTTCCATCTACGCTAAACTATGTGGATGGAGGAATCTCCCACTGGACCAAGCTTCAGTATCTTGCTAGTCGGTCCCACTGGCTTTAAAAATACCTGAACAATGCCTGCATCCAATCAGATTGTAAAGGTATTTTGACAGCCAGCGGGGCCGACCAGCCAGATACTGAAGCTTGGCCAAGTGGGAGATTCCTCCATCCATACAGTTTAGGGTAGATGGAGGAATCTGTTGCACTTTTTCCATCTGACCATAGAAAATCTGCAGATCTATAGGCATATGGTCAGCGTAAGTTTGCTAAAGCACTTGGTGCTGCTGATCCAACTCCAACAATGGCTGCATGGCATTTCCTAGGGTGGGTTTCCTGATGGTGACAACATTGGACCATGCCTATGTCAAAATGTAGGCACCAGCTGCAATTTTAATGGACCGTTGGCGACTTGGCTCCTGGGATTTGTGTTAAGGCTTATATGTGATTTCATTAAATGGGTTCACGTTTACATTAACGCCTTACCAGATTAACCTTTCAATGTAATTAATAGATTGCAACTATGTTCAGTTCTGGTAAGTTCGTTAAACTCGGTCATGTTTATCCGTCGCTGTGAAAACTTTTTTTTTTATGTATGTCAGTGTGTAGTTAATGTTTAGTGGCCCTTTAATTCTTGCCATCGGGTTTGCAGCCTTTAATGTGTTCAGGCGGTGGTAGTCGTCATTAAAAAAAGATGCTCCATCAGGGTGAGATTGAGAAGGAAGCCTGGGATTCCTTTGTTCCCATTCTTCCAGGGTGGTGAATTAGAAGCTGGGGGAGGGTGTCTGACTGGCTTATCATCTATTCAGTAACAGCTGCTGCCTGAATACCTTATCTGAGCCGGTTCCATGGGAGCCGCTGAGAAGGGCTGGAGTCCTGGAAGTGCCACTGGACTGGAAAATTTATACCAGCTCTGTTATATTATTCCCTTGGATTGCATCGCTCGGCTCCTGCTATGGCACGTCGGGCACGCATTCGGCGCACTTTTCTCGCTATATAAGTCACTGCCAATAATTTTTGTCAGATTTATAGAATGGAGGGCGGTTTGTTTTGGCAAGTCTTTTTTTTTACTGCAAAAACAATATTGGCTCCGCTATGTTAACTATACATCCTAGACTGCAATGTAAGATGTACTTTTGGGGCTTCGGTTCAGGGTTAAAGTGGAGAAAATGTTAATAGAAATTTTTATCCAGCTATTATTTGGTATGTATGTATTGAAGAAACATCATTAAAGGGTTTCTAAACCCTCAAGTTGTTTGCATATATATGGCTAGCAAGCAGCAGATATATGGAAAAAAAACCCAAACACTTTAAAAGCGGTTTAAACTTACCCTGTCTTCGCCGCACGCTCCTGTCCGAAAATGCTCAGGAAGGCCGCAAAGCGTTATGGGGCGGGCGCATGCGCAGTTCGGATTTTCGGCCGGGAGACGAGGAGAGACACAAGGTAAGTCTATGGACGCGTGCACCCGCATGCAGACACTGTGGGGTCGGAAGTGCCAGCAAGGACAGAGGATTCAGCGCTGGATCGGAAACCCGCAGCACCGCTGGAGAGAATGCTGCAAAGGACAGGAAAGAAGAGGAAGATCGGATTAAGAGACATCATTTAATGTAAGTGCTTTAATTAACATTGGGGGGAGGGAGAAAAGTTTTTTACTTTAATGTCACTTTAAATGTATTTTAAAGGCAGCTAATATAAGTGCTGAATTCTGCCTTGCCATTAGCTTCCTGTGATCTCCTGCACAGCAAGACTGGGAGATGTGTCAGGCACTTCCTGTTATAGAGTGACAACCCTGTGTCTCTGTCTTCCAGTTATCTCTAAAGCTGGCTATACATAAGCCTGTCCCCGCCAGAAGCTGAAGAGCGGGACCCTTGCTCTCTGTGTAGAAGCAATGGTCTCTCTGCAGAGGTCCGACACACCCCCTACTAAGTCAGACCTATAGCACTACAGTCAGCTGCAGAGTGGGACCCTTGCTCACTGTATAGACACATCCCCTACTGGCAATCATAAAACAATACATACATTTAAAAAAATGATTAAATCATTAAATTAATTTTAAAGACAGCTAATATAGGTACCCAATTTTCCTTGGTATCAGCTTCCTGTAATCTTCTGCACAGCAAGACTGGGAGGTGTTCAGGCACTTCCTGTTATAGGGTGACCACCCTGTGTCCCTGTCTTCCATTTGTTCCCTAAAGCTGGCTATACATAAGCCTGTCCCCGCCAGTAGCTATAGAGTGGGACCCTTGCTTGCTGTGTAGAAGCAGTGGTCTCTTTGCAGAGGTCTCACACACCCCCTACTAAGTCAGACCTATAGCACTACAATCAGCTGCAGAGTGGGACCCTTGCTCACTGTGTAAAAGCAGTGGTCTCCCTGCAGATGTCTGACACATCCCCTACTGGCAGTATTTAAAATCATTATTTATATTATTTAAAAAATTAATCATTACATAAATAAAATGAAAAAGCATTAAATCAATGTATTTTAAAGACAGCTAAGGTACCCAATAGGTACCCAATTTTCCTTGGTATCAGCTTCCTGTAATCTCCTGCGCAGCAAGACTGGGAGATGTTCAGGCACTTCCTGTTGTAGGGTGACAACCCTGCATCTCGGTCTTCCAGTTGTTCTCGAAAGCTGGACATACATAAGCCTGACCCCTGCTAGTAGCTGATGAGGGGGACCCTTGCTGTCTGTATAGAAGCAGTGGTCTCCCTGCAGAGGTCCGACACACCCCCTGCTAAGTTCTATAGCATTACAGTCATCTGCAGAGTGGGACACTTGCTCTTTGTGTGGAAGTGGTGTTATCTTTGCAGAGGTCCAACATGCCCCTGGATAATAAAGAGCACTGCACTGCAAAACTCATGCTCCCCACTGTTTGGCGAGATCTAGTTCTAACTTGCAGGGGGCGTGGTGGACTGCTGCAGAGAGACCATTGCTTCCCCACTGAAAGCAAGTGTCCGTCTCTGCAGTGTGCTCCCAGGGAACAGACATTTCTAGCAACCATGGCTGCTTTGTAATTGGAATTGAAATGGATTTGAGACAGTAAAAAAACACCGGCAATCTTGGCAAAATCAGTGTAATTTTTGCCCCATTAGAATGGGCCAATTTCCATGACATCTCCTTGCAGTCGGCCATCATTCGATTCCTTTGCGATTTTTATAGAAGATATCAAGTTTAATTGCTCTTTCAAATCGCACAACCATGTGCCAAATGTTTTTCTATATTAACTTTTGCCAAAATTGTATGTGCCAAAGTTTTTGTCACTGGAACTCCTATGGACAGAAGATGCCGTGAGAAGTGTCACCTCCTGATCCGGCCTGGATATGGTGGTGATTTAGCGGCTACAGACTTGGGAACAAAGGACAGCCGAAAGCCATTTGTAGATGTCCAGTTATGCGGCTCTGGAGTTGTAAGTCATAGCAGGCAGCTCTCCTAAAACAAAACCCGGAGTGTCGACTTCCCTGCCAGGAATCCAAAGTATGCCCAGCACCTCTTTTCAGTTGGAGGTCACATTCCTTCCTGCAATTAACCTGGAACACAGCTGAGGGTCTCCGGAACAGGTGCTCTATGTACGATTAGAGGACAGCCGCAGGAACAGGCTCTTCTCTGTCCTTCCATTATATGTTCGACCTACAAGCCTGGACCTTATGTTTCGGGGCCTCCGAGGTCAAAGGGTTCAAAGAGAATCCCTCGAAGCGCTAAATTTAAGACGGCCCCGTAAAATGACCCCATTGTAAATAAAAAAATAACAGTATTTCTGTTGAAGTCCACGGTGACACCAGAAAGGTGACACCAGAAGTCCCCTGGTGTCACCGTGTGTTTCAAAACATTTTTTGATCCATTTGTGTGAACAAGGAAAAAAAAATGGTTGAGCATTGATGGAATAAGAGTTTCCATTGTTCTTCTGTTTCATGGAATGTTGATTAAGGTCTGGAGGGGTACAACCCGACCAACCCTGGGTGGGGGAAGTTGGGCACAAGCCTTTTGATGGTTTTAAGTTGGACATACTCTGCAGATCCCTCCATCAATGCTACGAGTGCATTGACCGAGGAATCCCCGCTGTTTCTATTGTATTCTGGAATACCTAAACAGAGCCAGCAGCTCATTGGCTGCCAACTTGTACGAAGATTTTCCGACCGGCTCCTTTGATCAGCTGATCTTCAAGAACCAGCCACAATGTGCACAGTGTCTGGCCACTTTTAGATTTTGGAAGGTAGGTTAGCAATGTCTTCATTATCATGAAAGTAGGTAAAATCCCAGAACCCAGGTCACCAATGATCCCTACAAATGACAGCTGGCACCTAAAATGTTGAGGTTTTCTCTAGTGGTGGTTTGAGGTTAGGGGGGGGGGGGTCTCCTTAATGCCACCATGTTCCGTGTTATACCCTAAGGGCCCGTTCACACCGGATGCAGTGCTTTCCGGCCCAATTCTGGCCAGAACGCACTGCCTCACATTGCGGCCGGCTAATTTTTTTGTGGGGCAGGAGGGGGCGTGGCGAGCCATTGAAGTGAATGGCACCGGAGCTACGCCCTCCGGCCGCAATGTGATCAGCCGCATGGGATCGCAAGGCACATTATGCTTGCAGTCCGGCCCGGTGCAATCAAAATAGTGCTTGCAGCATTTTGATCGCACTGGACCACCGTGCGGCCGGATGGCGTGGCTACGGTGCCATTTACTACCATGGACCGCCACTCCCCCTCCTGCCCCACAAAAAAGTGAGCCGGCCGCAATGCGATGCAGTGCGTTCTGGCCAGAATCGGGCCGGAACGCACTCCATCTGGTGTGAACGAGCCCTAAATATCGGTGTTAAAGTAGTATTAAAGGAGAACTATGAGGTGAGTGCTTTTCACTCACCTCATAGTTCTAGCCGACCTGTGACAATGAGACTGTCACATGTCGGCTCAGTAGATCGGGAGGTGAGCAAACACATACCGGTGATCGCTCTCTTCTCGATCCTGTCACGGCTCTCTGCCGTGACAGGGGAGGGACTGGATTCTCCCCTCCCCTGTCCGATCCTCCAGCACTGACTGGCGGAACGGACGGGGGACAGGACGGGTACAGCTGGCTCTGCCTCTAGATAGGCAGAGCCAGCTGTCACTCCCGCAGCTGGGCAGATCCAGACATAATTATCGGGATCCGCTTCAGCGTCTCAGTATAGCGCGAGCTGTAGCTCACGCTATACTGAGCTTAGGGTGACGGGAGGACGCTAGTTTGTGGTGTCCTCCAGTTACCCTAAGGAGAACTATGGGGGAAAGCCCTATCCCCATAGTTCTCTTTTAAAATCTCTAACCTTTTTTCAATAATGAATCCAGATCAAACCCAGCAAAGTGTTTTTTAAAAATTTTTCCCAAACACATGTTATCATCATGTTTCCAAACAGCTCCAACTCTCTCTCCTCGGCTTTCCTGAACTTCCCGTCCAGTACAAGATCACAAGAGATAGAGCAGACTCCAGCAGCCGTCCATTTACTATCTTGGAGGGAGGAGCAGGGGAGTGTCTTGCCTTGCTGTGTCTGTGAGTTTGTGGAGACACACACAGCTTACTAGCACACACCAGGGTGACTCCATAGAACCCTGCAAGGGAAAGGAGCCACCCTCAAACAGGAGAGAGCTCAGGGGACCAGCTGATTCTGCAGGAAGCTAAAACTTTTAAACATCAAGGGGCAGCATCCATTGTAAGTGATTTTATCAGAATTTGAAGTAGCCTAAAAAAACCTTTTTGACTTTAATATCGCTTCAATGGAACATGATGTTAAAGGTCGAATTAGCAACATGAACTTGTAACAATGGACTTGTAACAATGAAATACATTGTTGGCTTGTCTCCATAGAGGGAGCTGTGCGATTCTGTCTTCTGAAGTATGATTATGTTGTCACAATGTAACTGCAACAAAAAAAAAAAATGAAAAACAGCGATTCCAATGAAACAATAAAGCAGCTGCGCATGCCGCCATTTGACTCCGGCTTTCCTGACGTTCGAGTGATAACACACTAATTGGTTATTGATCATTGTGGTGTTGAACAAATTTAGGCCCCCTGCATTGTTAGTGGATGACCCTCCGTCTACCCAATGCGCTCCTTTTAATGATGCATGCTATACATCTGGCAGACAGCGGCCTTTTCCTGTTTTCCCCACTTTTGTCCCAATTGCTGCAACTTGAGATGAATTAAATAATTCATGTCAAAAAAGCATAAATAATTTAACCGGCCCCTTGTTATTGGAGAATACATAAAAAGGGAGGCAGACCATTGGCCACGTTGAGATGTTGCTGAACATAATGCGACATTTTCACATGAGTGGATGAGAGCGCAAGTCCATTGGAGTGAAAGGAGCACCATATGGGGTCTGAGGTGCCCTAATTATCAATTGTTTAAAGCAAACAATTAATTATAACAATAAAGTAATATTAAACTCTAAAACATGTCTGCAATAATGAATCCAGATCAAACAAATGTACATTACCCAGCAAAGCATTTCTTTATATGTTTGCCCAAACACTTACAATCATAATGTTTCTGAACAGCTCCAACTCTCTCAGGTCAGCTTCCTTGAACTTTCCAGTGCAAGATCACATGGGACAGAGCAGTCTCCAGCAGCTGTCCATCTACTAGCATGGAGAAGATAGGAGTAAGGCTGGGTTCACACCTAGGCGTATCGAATATGCGCGTTTGTCGCGCGTTTCGTGTCTGGCGTTTTTACCGCAATTCACGGTAAAAAAAACGAGCGTTTCCGAGGACTACCTGGCTGTATCCCAATGGATACGCGCAGCAAATACGCCCCAAAGAAGCTCCTTTACTTCTTTGGGCGTAGGGCGTTTTGCAGCGCGTTCCATTGGTTATAGGTAATCATTGGTTTTCACATGTTGAGGGTTTTACAGAGCGTAGGAACGCACTGTAAAACGCCCAGGTGTGAACCAGGCCTAAGAAGGAAAGGGGAGCAGGGAGGAGGGAAGTGGCTTGCCCTGCTGTGCCTGTGTGTTAGTGGAGACACACAGCGTAGTAGCACACACAAGGGTGTCTCCTTAGGACCCTGCAAGTGTAAGGAGCCACCCTAAGGACCCATTCACACCAAGGCGGAATCGTTTACAGCGTGGTTTCCGCTCAATTTTTGAAAGGGTGTTTTTAATCGCGTTTCAGCTTTAAATAAATCATCTTCCTTTCCTTATTATTAGAAAAATAAAGAGAGATAACAAATTTCTTGATCTTAGATATTCTTCAGAGGAGGGTCACATGACCAATGCTGAGGAATAAAACCTGTGTAAGTGGGGATTCCCCCTTAGGCCCCATTCACACTGAGCGATTCGCAAATCGCGCGTTTGTCGCACGATTTGCATTTTGCGAGATATCGCGCGTGTATCGCGCAAATGGTTGCATTGAGCAAACTAGAATCGCGGCAAAATCCGCTCCAAAAAGGGTCCTGCTGTAACGACGCACGACCCGCGACAGCGACGGACAGAGCCCCATTGCCATGCATTGGAGAGCGATATCGCGCGGTAAATACCCGCGATATCGCGCGGTACGCTCAGTGTGAATGGGGCCTAACAGTTTTAGTTTTTAGGATTTATTCTATGGAACAGCCATCGATTGTGATCACACTCTCCCAACTGTCATTGTCCAGTGCGGCTCTGACTGTTGGGACAATATGGGACAGTGATGAGTATATCAGCTCGCCGTGTCCTGGATTCGGATTGGGCGGACTCGCAGCGGGCAGAGATGATGGATCGTACCCTGGATCCGGGGAAATGTACAAAAGAAGCCGTGGCTTTGAAGCAGAAATAAAATCCATCTTGTCATATGCAGGGTATCGGTTTTACAGGCTACCTGGCAGATTTATGGGGAGCCTCTCAGCACAGGTGGTGAAGATTAATTGCGCAGTAGAACACGAGATGCTCCGAACAGACACAACATTCCAAACTGTATGGACAGGCCAACCTTACTATAGGGAGGAAGGGCTGTCCATTCATCAATAATACAATGATGATCAATATTGAATGGAATAGGCAACCTCCGCACTCCAACTGTGGTACAAATACATATCCCATCATGCCTCTGCTTCCGAGAGTCATACTTGTGGCTGTCAGCCTTGCAGTGACTCATGGGGCTTGTAGTTCCACAAAAGCTACAGTGTCTCGTTTGCCTATCCTTGGTATAAACCCTACGGCTTGTGATATAGAGTGTGATACTATGTGCAGTAATCCAGTGTGGAACTTGGAGCTTCCTGTAATAAAGACCGATCACTGCTGATCTCTCTCCCTGTGCTGATTGACTGGTCTTGTCTCCGCCCCCTCCTGTAATAAAGACCGCTCACTGCTGCTCTCTCTTCTTGTGCAGGGTGACTGGTCCTGTCTACGCGCCCTCCTACGAAAAAGACTGGTTACTGCTACTCTCTTTCCCTGTGCAGGGTGACTGGTCTTGTCTCCGCCCCCTCCTGTAATAAAGACCGATCACTGCTGCTCTCTCTCCTTGTGCATGGTGTCTGGTCTTGTCTCCCCCTACTGTAATAAAGACCAATCACTGCTGCTCTCTCTGCCTGTGCAGGGGGACTGGTCTTGTCTCTGCCCCCTCCTGTAGTTTTCTGCAGGCAGCCTGTAGTAGGTGGAGCCTGCTGGGCTCCTCCTACAGCTCTTCTCTCTGCACAGGCTATGTACAGCAGAGTGATGATGTCACTGCTGCTTTTACAAGGTATTAACTGGGCTTGCAAAGGCATTTGCTGCACAGATTTGGAAGAAATACACAAAGCTCACCAGGATGCAAGGAAGAGCACACACGACCCTTGTACTTCGATAATATTTACTTATCTGGGAGTTTAACTTTAAAACTGGCCGAGTTTCCATTTTTTCCTGCATGTTTGAAGCAGTTTTAGCTTTTTCACTCCGATCTGCCAGACAGGATTTCTCTGATTGCAAACAGTGGGCACTCTCAGTGTCTATAGTCATCCTTGGTATCTTCTACTCCCAGGATATAGACAGCCACCTCTACAGAAGGTTCAGCTACACCCCCCCCTTCTGCCATCCTCTCTCTGCTCCCAGGCATGTCTCATTGCACGCCTCACTGGCAGTGTCATGTCAATATTTGTGCCACATGGGCATGGTTACAGCCCTTCACTGCCCCGGGACTAGTGAATTATCACTCAGGCTGAACGCGCCAGGGCCCGCCTACGTTACACTGTACACATTATAAAACAGCGTCAGTTTTATTTTATCTCATCTATTTATTATATCATCTCAATTGATTTTGCTGCATAGAGGTCTATAAGTGAGACACAGTATCCATCCGCCAGAACAGTTAATGTGACACTGTGGGACTCATTCACACCAGATGAAGGCCCCGTTCACATTGAGCGATTTATCGCGCGATTTTTGCAGCGATATCGCTCATATTTCCGCACTATATCGCTCTATGTAGTTTCACCAATAAATTTCAATGTAGCTGTTCACATCTCGTCGCTCAATGTCGCTCAATATCGCTCAATATCGCTTGTAGCTCGTCGCTGGTAGCTTGTCGCTTCTACATGACCCTTTTTTAGAGCGATTTTGAGCGAAATTGCTCCTGATTGCATACAGCCCAATAGGAAGATGTTGCGCGACACGCCGCTCAAAGTCACGCGATTTGCATGTCGCTCAGTGTGAATGGGGTCGAACTGTGTTCATCAACATAGGCTCAACGCAAGGGCACATAGAAAACAATTGCGCTCTGTGTGCCCTGTTCACATCATAGTTGTGTGATGTGTAACAATGCAGACGTGCAACGTGCTGCACTGTATAAAGTTCAGTTAAGCTTTTTTGTAGTTTTACATACATGTAAAAAGAGGAAACATTGCGATGCATTTTAACAACGCATCACACCACCCATACACAACACACACCAGCACACAGGCTTGTGTGAATGGGCCCTTGGACCCCCCATAAAAAACTGATTCAGATTTGGCTGTCAGTATTGTGCAAGTCAGTACCACCCAAAACTTGTTTTTTTGGGGGGGTTTTGATTATTTGCTGATACTTTATCTTCAGTCAATATTCAGCTCCGGAGCCACACAGCATCCTTGGTTGCTAGGATGCTGTTGAATGTGCAGCATCATTGGTTGCTAGGATGCTGTAGAATGCGCAGCATCATTAGTTGGTAGAATGCTGTTGAAGGCGCAGCATCTTTGGTTGCTAGGATGCTATTGAAGGCGCAGCATCATTGGTTGCTAGGATACTGTTGAAGGCGCAGCATCATTAGTTGCTAGGATACTGTTGAAGGTGCAGCATCATTAGTTGCTAGAATGCTTTGGAAGGCTCAGCATCATTGGTTGTTAGGATGCTGGCGAATGCGCAGCATCATTAGTTGTAGGATGCTGTTGAAGGCGCAGCATCTTTGGTTGTTATGATGCTGTTGAAGGCACAGCATCATTGGTTGCTAGATGACAGCATCCTAGCAACCAACAACGCATTCCTGGTCCCATTCAGCTCCTGTTTGGACATTCCCTGGTTGACAGCTGAATGTAAACAAAGGGGCAGAGATCCTGGCTGACGTCATTGATTATATATGGCCACTGGGGTCTGGAGATGCTGGCTGACATCGTTTACCAAATATTGTAATGGCCATATTTGGCCAATAATGTCAGCCAACAACCCCGACTCATTGTTTATATTCAGCTGTCATCCAGGAAGTCATCAGCTGACTATTGACATTGATTGTGTCATTGGTTGCTATTTGTTGTCAGAGATGTGTCATTGGTTGCTAGGGTGCTGTCAGCTGCACAGTGCCAGCATCCTAGCAACCAAGGATGCTTTGCAGCCGACAACATCCTAACAACCAAGCCAGCAACTGAATGGGCTGGGGATGTCATACGCATCCTAGCAACTAGTAGCTGCCCTGCCACTGTGCAGTAAGGCCTCACTCTGAGCACCAGCATGTGTCTGTATGCCAACTCAGACTTGGTCTTAAATAACTCCACTTTCATTATATATGAACTGGCGGTCGCAGCCATAGTGACACGAAATTGGCGCAAATAAGAACTACCTGAATCTGTTGTATGTGTTTTAACGAAACCCTCTCAGGGGATATATGAACTAGGTGCAGAACTTTTTAAAGGGACAACACTTCCAAAAAAGTTTTGCAATGGCTTTAATAAATCCCCCCCCCCTCCCCCCCCCCTCATAACTTCACAGGGGTTAACATAACAATCCCGGTGTGTGTCAACCGCTTCCAGCTGACCCCTGTGCCGGAGCAGTGTACACAGGGTTAGTCCTTGTTACATGGGGCAGCTAATCTGAAGGCCTCTGGGGCAATGTTGATCTTACCGTTGTTGTCTCTTGACATGTCAGCAGGTTTTTTCCCTTTAAGCGCACACATCTGGCCTCTCCTAATTTATCGTTCCATTGAGCTGACCCTCACGTTTTACCTCACCGCTTGGCCTTGGAGGATGTAATGATTAAACAGGACTCAATTCCCGAAGACTTAATGACTGTAATTCAGCGAGGTCCACTGGCGGCTTATACTCGTCCGCTGGGCTCTTGAGTTATGAATGCCGCAGCACGTTACACAACGCGGGAAGAGCGGCAGTGTTGTTCCGCAAGGTTCAGGTATATATTAATCTGCTTGGAATGTAGGTAATGTGGAAAGAGGAGATGCGATAACACCTTGTGGTTTTGCAATGACTAAACTAACTCTAGATTTTATTAAAGGAAACCTACAGTATAATGACAACATAGGTAGGCTGCCATTGCTGAACCATACTTTTTTTTAAAAATGCCAGCTGTTATATTTTCCTCTGGCTTCAATACTTTGAGCCACTGACCTGGAATAGGAATGTGGATTAGAGGGTTTGACATTCCCTTGACTCCACTACCTTTGACCAGATCTGTGCAGTAATCTGTGTGATACTTGGAGCTTCTGTAATAAAGACCGCTCACTGCTGCTCTCTCTCCTTGTGCAGGGTGACTGGTCTTGTCTCCGCCCCCTCCTGTAATAAAGACCGGTCACTGCTGCGCTCTCTCCTTGTGCAGGGTGACTGGTCTTGCCGCCACCCCCTCCTGTAAAAAGACCGCTCACTGCTGCTCTCTCTCCTTGTGCAGGGTGACTGGTCTTGTCTCTGCCCCCTCCTGTAGTTTTCTGCAGCCAGCATCTAGTAGGTGGGGCATGTTTGACCCCGTCCCACAACTCTGCTCCTCTGCACAGGCTATACAGCACAGTGATGATGTCACTACTACTTTTATATAAGTTTGTAAAGGATTTTGATGCACACAAAGAGAATTTGTATCCTTTGTGGCTATTGATAAATATATTCAAATACAAGTTTTTTTTCCTGGAGTTCACTTTTAATCAAAAGGGGCCCAAATAATAGAAATATGTTCATTGTTAGAGTTTACATTCACATTTTATGGCCTTGAGCATAAAATGAGCACTGTCTTATTGTCTTGCTTTCCGACAACATATCAGCCGTTACTCACAGTACACATTCACTCAGCACTGAGATCTCCCCCAACCAATTCCTTTGATTGGTAGACGTTTGCCGCGACCTGCCATGGAAGGCACCTTCACTGTGCTGCATCTGTTGCAGCTCCATAGCAAAAAAAGATATGTACATCACAAAATTAGGTGAATTCATGAAAAACTGCCTCCTGATTGGAGTTCTTCTTTGAGAAACATCCTACCTTCATGGGTTTCCTGAATTTTGGCTTTAGACGGCAGAT
>NW_017306582.1:841706-862383 GCF_000935625.1 Nanorana parkeri
CTTGTCTAGCTGCCGCTCGCTGGGTAAGGTCAATGCCATTAAGAGGAAGATCAAAACAATGCACAATATTCTCCACTACACAACAAAATCAATGGTGACATAGACAGAGATAAATCATTGGACGCTCTCCGCCTTCCCTCTTTGTACCTGCTGTGACACCTCACACGCTATTTGATAATTGAATATTTTTCTCGGTGTATCAGTTGCTTCTCGTTAGGAATCGCTTTGTAAATTTGCTGGGCGTTAACCTCGATCTCCTTCACACTGCAACATTGCATATAAATGGATAGAAGAACAAGGTACGTTTTACAGAAGAGGCTAAAGGCTCGATTGACGAAGCTTTAACACAGGAACAAGTATCTTTATTTTCGTCATGTGACTGTCATTTTCAAATCTCATTGGATTGCAATGAAAATAACTGTCATTTTTTGGAAAATAAGTATCTTTATCCTGTTGAGTTGGATTTGTGAATTGAGCCTTATATGTGTAATAGAGATGAGGGTTCCTTCTGCATAGAGAATTATTAACTATGTAATGAGGTTATGCAGGGCGTAAGAATAACACTTAAAGAGACCCTGTCACCAACTTAGAAATTGCATGTAAAATCAAATATTTTACATGCATACTTGCAGCTTTTTTCCCTTTCCCTAAATGTATTTTTCACTGCAATGTGCCTTTAAATGTGCTAGACAATGTGACTAGTCAATTCCCTAGCATAGTCCACTCCCTCTTCTGGGAGTGTTTATCTACTGTTTGTGCTGGCACAGCTCCTTCACCCCTCCCCTCACCTCCCTATATAACCTTTTATGTTGATGTCCATAGACTTCAATGGCGCTCCCAAAATGTCATGGGGAAAAAATGCTCAATTCTGCTGGAAAAATGTACTTTTTCAAGTGACACAATGGTAAGGTGTGAACGGACACCATTGAAAATTATGGCATTCTGTATGCGGAGAGCTGAAACGCAAGATTAAACACGCAGATGGGAATAAGGGCTTTAGTGCGAAGAGAGGACTACCTGAAGAATCTTTGTGTATACAGTAATACCTTGGTTTACGAGCATAATTCGTTCCGGCAGCACGCTTGTAATCCAAAGCGGTTGCATATCAAAGCGAATTTCCCTGTAGGAAATAATGGAAATTCAGATGATTCGTTCCACAATCCCAAAATATTCATATAACAATGATTACAATACTGAACGGTAATATAATACAGTACAAAATATAAAGGGAAAAAAAACAATTACAGGTACCTTCGTGGCTGGTGTGAGGGGGACAAGAG
Organism: Nanorana parkeri; assembly: GCF_000935625.1. Lineage (NCBI taxonomy): Eukaryota > Metazoa > Chordata > Amphibia > Anura > Dicroglossidae > Nanorana > Nanorana parkeri. The sequence continues at coordinate 842,987 of NW_017306582.1, forward strand.
AGAGGAGGATTATTGTGCAGGACGACTTTCACTATCACTAATGGAATCACTGCTATCTCTTGACTCAATGCAATCTTTTTCATTTCGTGAAACCTTAACAAGGAATCTATCCAATGTGACATTGCATTGTCGTTAAACAGACTCATCGCTCGCACTGCTTCAGCCTTATTCGGTGGTGGTTTTCTACAAAATTTTGCTCTTATTGCAAGACATTGCCTGTATATCAAGGCAAACATTTTCCGAAATGTTTGCTTATCTTGCAAAACACTCTCAAACCAAGTTACTTGTAAACCAAGGCATTACTGTAATGACTAGTGTTTACAATGGTAGGTAGGTAGGGAGGGGAGTAGCTTCTTAGTCATCACAATCCTTTCACAGAGTATGGCCAGCGTTAGTCATCTCTATCTGCTAACAGTGCATGACCAGCTTTAGTCATCATTATCCTCACCTGTTTATCTCCGGTCTGTTGAGTTTCTACAGGTCTTTTATACAGCAAAACAATGCAGCCCACTGAAGTGAACAGTGCAAGAAGCCAGATAGCGGACACGCAAGATTCTGGTAACCTAGTATCGGTACCATTCTGGCTCTGTGTGTGACTTCTCTCACTAGAGGGCTATGTCTTCCTACAGACTTCCTATTCTTGCTGCATGATTATGTTACATTATATAATTGCCAATTACAGACCAAGCAGGACATGAACATGGGGTAGTGTTACTTTGTATCAATGTCAGTGATAGACCAAGCAGGACATGAACATGTGATGGTGTCACACTGTATCATTGCCAGTGATAGACCAAGCAGGACATGAACATGTGATGGTGTTACATTGTATAATTGCTAGTGACAGGCCAAGCAGGACTTGCGATGATTTACATTTTTGGTCAGCTTCAGAAGCAGAATAAAAACTATCACCAATAACTAAAACAAAAATCCTGAGCAATTTTGCCTGGTCCACCCAAAAGTGATTGATATGAAGGTGGAGTTTGCAGGTCCGGGTCAACCTATGGTTTTTATGTGTCTTGGATAGTCAAACAATGAGACCTCCCTCCAATAATTACAAATTCTGTTCCTGTCCAACCAGGAGATTTGGGGGTTGCAGCCCATAGTTGACTGTTCCAGCTCTTCCTGTTACATTCTCAATAAGAGCTGTGAGCTGCAAGTATTATTGAACTCCTAACTGGTGATCACTGTCATTTGACAATGATCACTTTACCAAAGCACTATTGCCTAAAGTTGGCAATACACTGTTAGAGTTTACAGAAATTTTAACAGCAGGTGACCTTGCTGGCATATCCTGGCTCAACAAACTTCAACTGAAAAATCAAAGGAGCCTGGTGGAAAATTGTCAGCCAATCAACTGCAGACACATTTACTGGGTGTCAGCTGTCTGAATACAAAAGCTGACAGGGGAGATCCCTCCATCCATGCTAGGCTAAACAAGAGCAATCTAAAGGTGGCCATACACTTTACAACCATCGCAAGACCTTAGTCTTGTGATGGTTGTAAAGTAATTTAAAGGAGCACTACGAGGTGAGTGCTTTTTACTCACCTCATAGTTCTAGCCGACCTGTGACAATGAGACTGTCACAGGTCGGCTCAGAAGATCGGGAGGTGAGTGAACCCATACCGGGTTCGCTCGCCTCTCGATCCTGTCACGGCTCTCTGCCGTGACAGGGGGAGGGGCTAGATTCCCCTCTCCCAGGTCCGATCTGCCAGCGCTGACTGGCGGAACGGACGGGGGAGGGGGCGGGTACAGCTGGCTCTGCCTCTAGATAGGCAGAGCCAGCTGTCACTCACGCAGCTGGGCGGATCCCGTCATCTAAGTCAGGATCCGCTCCGGCTGCGGCATCTCAGTATACCGCGAGCTGTAGCTCGCGGTATACTGAGCTTAGGGTAACGGGAGGACGCTAGTTTGTGTCCTCCCGTTACCCTAAGGAGAACTATGGGGAAAAACACTGACCCCATAGTTCTCCTTTAAAAAACGTACGATCTGCCCATCTTGGACAGGCAGATCGTACTCTCGATCATCGCAAGCCCGCCCCCCTGAGGGGCGGGCTTCCGATGACCGCAATGCTGAACGGGCAATGTGCGCGTGCGCACACCAGCCCGTTCGGCATTTGTCTCCCGAGCACCGTTGAAACCAGCCGAAAATCGTACGATTTTCGGCTGGTTTTCTAGCGTGCTCCTTAGACAAAAGACGTGCGACCGTACAGTAGAAACGGTCGCACGTCTTCGTTCACACTGCTCGATTCTCGTACGATCGCGGGATTTCCTGCGATTCTCGTACGAGAATCGGGCAGTGTATGGGCACCTTTAGAGTGCATGACCTGCTTAACTGCTTTGCTGGTTACAGGTGGCAAGTGATCGGCTTTAAGGTCAGGGTTCATTCAGTACAGGAGGGGTAAATATGCTATTGCCAGATAATTATATTCCCATAACTGTTACTGCATAGTACATATGATTTCTGTTCACTCCTCTGCTGAGCGCGGAAGCCTTGTGACATTGCAGGCTTGGCATCTCTACTCCCATACAGAGCAATTAAAATTTTCTGTGTCAAAAGAGTTCAAGTACATGAAAATCCCCCTTCCTTCCCCCCCAAGTGTCAGGACTCCTACACATCAGATAATATCCTTGATTCGCATTCCTAAATCCTCTCCCGGGCACACACCACGCGGTGCCCACAAACTGCAGCGTAAGCAATCTTCTGCCAGCATGAATATGGATGCAGCGAGGAATCTGCATGATTATAAATACAAAGATGCAGGAAAACACGACTTCTGCGCTTTCCAAAGACCTTGAGCTGTTAAAGTTGATCTCCGTCTTCCTTGACGGTAGAAAAAGTTTTTTTTAATTTTTGAACTTTTTATTAAAGTGGACTTTTTAGCAACTTTACAAATCTGCATGAATACATTCCTGATGTCACAATAGACAGCAACAGTGTAATTTGTCAAAAAGCTCCACCTCGATCATATAAATGCAGCCAAAGAGCTCCAGTCCAGTGACTTTGCCTAGGCTGAGATGATGTCATAAGTCTGCTGCAGGCAGGAAGAAGCATTTCCGACCCCGAATGATCAAACTGTACTCTGTAACTTTGTAGCGACAGCAGAGACATTTGTAAACTGGGGTGGCACAATGGCTAGTACTTCTGCCTTGTTGCACTAAACGCTAGTTCACACCAGCCTCCAGCGGCAGAACAATCGCCATAGCGACCCAGGCAGCTGCTATGGGGCACAGGGGGGCCCGGCCAGGACATTCCCTTAATGCCGTGTGGGCCGCCTGGGCAGCCATGCCCTCTGGCCACAGTGCGATCGCCCGCACCGGAACGTCTGGCACATCAATGCCTGCATTCTGGCCCGTTCAGAAAAAATGTTGCATGCACTATTTTTTCTGACAGCACCGGACCAGAACACAGGCATTGATGTGCCACACGTTCCAGTGCGTTCAAGTCCCAGTCAGGACACTATCTGCAAGGAGTCTCCATGTTCTCCCTGTGCTTGCGGGTACTCTGGTTTCCTCCCACACTCCAAAGATATGCTTGAAGGTTAACTGGCTCCTGTCTCAATGGGTCCTGTATGTATGCATGTGAGATAAGGACCATAGATTGTAAGTTCCTTGAGGGCAGAGACAGATGTGAATGTGCAACTATGTAAAGCACTGTGTAAATTGTCGGCACTATAAAAATACCAATAATAAAAAATAATAAAAAATAAATAAGGAAGTAGATCCTACCCCTGGATACACACTGTGACATAATCACATTTGACCTGTGTATTCACCTATATACTTGAATGCAATGGAGGGGGTAATGTTATAACTCTGTTTTACAAAGCCATATTTTTAAATACTCTTTGACTTAAAGGGGTTCTAAACCCTCCGTTTTTTTTGCCTATATCTACTGCTAGCAAGCAGTAGATATAGGCAAGAAGTTAAAAAAAAAAAAATCCGCTTGAACTGGTTTTAAACTTACCTCGTTATCGCTGCTCGCTCCCGCGCCGAGAATCAGGAAGTGATCGTACGGCCGCAAAGGATCTTGGGGCGGGCGCATGCGCAGTTCCGATTCTCGGCCGGGAGACGAGCAGAGACGCAAGATAAGTCTATGGACGCGTGCACCCGCCTGCAGACACCGCTGGATCGGAGAGACAGAGCAGTCAGCGCTGGATCAGAGTGATGTCACACCGCTGGAGGGACACATGAAAACATGGGGAAAGAAGAGGAAGATCAGAATAAGAGACATCATTTGAGGTGAAACATTTTTTGGCATTAATGTCACTTTAAGGACAGTGTTTCTTTAAAGCTTATCTTCCTCTTTAAATTTAAATAAGAAGCTTTCGCTGCAGTACTCTCCATATCATTTTACATTTAAAGTAAATCAAGAGTAATGCTTTAAATGTATTTTTAATGCAGCTGTCAGCTGTAAGTAACTGAATTTGGTTTGGGATAAGCTTCTTGCAATCTCTTATACTGCCAGAAAAAGAGGCAGGTCTAGTAGCCCATCAGGTGTGTTGCAGGCATATGTACTAACAAGGAGCATGTAGATAGCAGCAGCGAGCAGAGGGATGGCCTCATTAGTCTGCTGCTGTTCTTTCACTGTCCAGTGAGCAGGCTGGGGATGGAGATAGGACACCTACATTATTCCAAGAGACAGAAAATGTGGCATCATCAGGGCTGCATAAGCCTCAGAACTGGATGGACAGAAATGCAAATCCTTTGGCTGGTAAATGGCTCTATTATTCATTTGTGTATTTAGCTATTTGCCTGGAGTCCAGGTTGAAGTTCCTATACCAGGGGAATGCAACCTCCGCACTCCAGCTGTGGTGAAATTGCAAACCCCATCATGCCTCAGGGAGTCATGCCTTTGGCTGTCAGTCTTGCAATGCCCCATGGGACTTGTTCCCCAACAGCTGGAGTGCCAGCCCTGCCCTACCTGTACGTGGATTGGGATATTTGATATACAGTATATGTGGGGAGTCTGCTTTTATGTAAGCTGCCATGGCAGGCAAAATGGTTGGGTGAGTCTGGGACAGTCTCCAGGTACAGATGCAGCACTCTGCTGGTGCTCATAAAATATTGCTTCTCCTCCGCTACCTCCTTCCCGCTTTGTTCCCCATGAAAGCGGAGTGGAAACCTCTCACACCTTCTAATTGTAGGCTGCCATCTGTTTGAAAGGAAGGAGGAGGGGTGGGAACAAGGCAAGGGGGCTGTGAGCTGCAGAATAGGTAGCCAGGAAAAAAATTTGGCAAGTGGGGGGAGGTGGAAGCCGTTCGGACAGGCACAGTATGCTTGGATGTGACTCACACTCTGCACCTTGCGGGCTTTACATCTGCAGCGAACCTTGGACTTTTGTTTATCCTTGAGAAGCGGGCTCCTTTTTTTTTTTTTTTTAAGGTCAGATGATTCCAAAATAAGTCACAATTTAAAAGTAGACATCAATGGAAGAGCGAGAGAATGGTATAGATATACACATTCTTTATTGGATGGAAGAAAAGGTGATGTGGCAATCTGTACCGCAGCATGAACACCGCACATTCTCCTGCAGTAGACACAAAGGTCGGTTTTGATGCTAATGGCCCTTTAAAGGTGTTTTATAGTGGGCCGTGTAATACACAGAAAGCAGAGTGCTTTCTGCAAAGTTACTGATTTCTCCATCTGGGAATTTTCCATTTTGACACAAATTTCACAGGCGTAGTCCACTGTTGTCACCATTAGGAGAATCTAACTGAGAAATATCTTTTAGCCATCGCTGGAGTACATTATTATTATTATTGTTATTATTATTTGTATTATTATTAATAATAATATTAATATACAGGATTGATATAGCCCCAACAGTTTGTGCAGCACTTTACAATATAAAGAGAGACAGTACAGTTACAATACAATTTGAGACAACATGGTTAGGAGAGCCCTGCTCCTAAGAGCTTACAATCTATCACATGTAGGTATGAAGTGACTGCAGGAGATTAAAATGTATGCAACAGAGGATAAACAAAAAGCCCTCCACTCTTCTGGAAAGGCTTTCCAAAAGATTTTAAGGTGTGTATGTGGAAATATGTGCCCATTCAACCAAAAGAACATTTGTGAGGTCAGGTAGTGATGTTGCATGAGAAGACCTGACTCACAATTGGTGCTCTAATTCATCCCAGAGGCTTTCAGAAGGGTTGAGGACAGGTAGTGATGTTGGATGAGAAGGCCTGGCTCAGAATCAGTGCTCCAATTTATCCCAAAGGTGTTTAGTAGGGTTGAGGTAATGTAGTGATGTTGGATGAGAAGACCTGACTTACAATTGGTGCTCCAATTCATCCCAAAGGCATTTATTAGGGTTTAAGTCAGGTGGCGATGTTGGACGAGAAGACCTGACTCACAATTGCTGCTTCAGTTCATCCCAAAGGCATTTAGTAGGGTTAAGTCAGGTAGCGATGTTGGATGATAAGACCTTATTCACAATTGGTCTTTATCCCAAAAGTTGTTCAGTAGGGTTGAGGTGAGGGCTCTATGCAGACCATTAATGTTCCTCCTCACTAAACTCATCAAAATGTGTCTTTATGGTGCTGGCTTACAAGGGGGCACAGTCATAGTGGGTAAAGGATCAATAAAGTAAAACGTTAAAGGTAAAGGGCCTTCACCATACCTTCTATCACAAGGTTGGAATCTCACAATTTTCCAACATGTTCTTGTATGCTGCAGCATTAAAAGTACCCTTCACTGGAAACATCCCAATTCAATCATATGAAGTAGAGATGAGCTCAGTCTTGGACCTAACCTGGTCCGAACCTGAGCTCACCTGAACCTGGAAGGAGCTTCTCCCAAACATGGAAGGAAGCTCCTTCTGTGCCACCCTATCAACTGCAGATGGGTATTCCCCGGTTGCAGCTTAATATAAGAAAAAGGGCAGGATGTAGTGACATCATTAACCTTTGACATTTACCTAATATGGTTTTGTGGCCATAAAGGTAAATAACATCAACATAAGCATCCCGCTCCTTATGTATGTTTATATGCAAATGCAGGGCAGAGAATACCTGGCCTGCAACTGATTGGGTGGAGGTTCCCATGGGACTTCCCTGTTTGGAGGCGCTCATCTGGTCTGAACCTAAGCTCACCCCTAATATGTAGGTGTGCCCACAGAATTTTGGCCATATAGTGTATTTAATATTTTCAGATTTTTACTCATGTTTTCTCATATCAGACAATATATTCCCATATTGTTCTATCAGTCAATGTAAGAGAATAAAGAGTTTGGTTGGGCATTCCAGTGATGTCTTAGCTGACCTGCTAAATGTGAATTGGTTAAACGCCAACCCCATATCCTCTGCCCGGGTACAACAATACTACAGCGATGAATAGGAGACTGATTCCAAACCAGTCTAGAAAACCTCTGGCACTGAATGCCAGTGACAGCTTTCAAATTAACCTTTTAAGAATGAGCAAAGCGAGGGATCAACACCGACAAAAGGCTTTGTTCCTGCACAATAGCTGCTGAAATAATAGCCATTTAGTGGTGTATGTAGAGAGGAGGAACAAAAATCAAAATGTGTTTGTCATTTGCGGAGAAGAGGGATCCACAGAGGGCAGCGCTTAAAATGTGGAGCTGTTTTAATTGCTAAACTGGAACTATTAAAGGAAACCTGCCATTGCTTATGCCCTTCTGAAAAAAACTGGTTACCTACCATGCTGATAACTTTCTGAGTCACAGACCTGGAATCAGTATTCAGCATTCAAAACATGAGTCTTCTTCACGCATCCAATGACCTATGTGACATTCATTGCATGCTTGTTAGTGACTGTCAACATGGGACCAATGACAAACTCCTTATATCTCTCAGGACGGGTTTCCTTTAAAGAAGACAATACTCTAATGTAAATGGACTTTGGGAATATCACCATTCTTGGTCTGTGGGTGCCAACTTATGAGCTGTAGGGGGTCTTAACTGTGGCCCCTGGCAGCACCAAAGGGCCGCATGTAATATTTAATATATGTACTAGTAACTACCGTATATATTGTCTAGTATGACTACTAGAAGAGACAGTCAGAGACTAGGGAAATGCTACATAGAACTGCTAGAGATCACTGCCATTATAAACCCTTTACAAATGAATGTTCCAATTTGAATGTCACCACTACTGGCTGCTGGGTTCTGCAAAGGGCCGCACAGCAAGTTTCAAAGGGCCAAATGTGGCCCTTTGAGCTGCAGGTTGGGCACCAGGGTAAACACTGTAATAGGCTCTGAGGGTAGTACATAACTATTCCCTTAGAATCCTCACATTTTTCTCCTAGCTGGTACCAGTCATATGACCAGATATTGGAGCTGGTATTAGCTCGAATGGGTTTGTGGGAGTGATGTTAAACCGCAGATGACCAGTTGGTGGCTTTGGTGGAATGTTGCTCATTCCGTTTGGGTGAGATGACACGGTTCAGACTTTTGTACATATGGCGAGCACTAGCAAAGATATGAATTGAAGGATCCTGGGGTGAAGGTAAGTGTTTCCACCCCCATCTATATCTGTTATAGTCTTTACAGGGCAGATGTTGACAGCTAGTGTTGAAGCCAAGCACTGTGCAGTGCCTCCCAATGGAAAGCATGGCTCTATATAAGGGTGGCCTCTTGGGTGGGCATCAGTGCCTACCCATAAGGTGGAGATTCCTGGTTTTTTTTTCCTGGTTCAGACCTATTAAAGTCCCTTCTAGAATACTGAGAATGAGGAGACGTCACATACCATAACGGTTCAGGCAGATAGAAGCAGAACAACAATTTTTTTCTAAAATGGTCATGGAGTATATATTATGCTGCCATTTAAGTAACTTTGCTATTAGGATGTTCTTTTTTTATATACCTTTATTGCCAATACATTTATAATATATTCCAGGGACAGTTTACTGGTGTCCCTGAGCTTGTCACTGATGGTCATAGTGTGGAATCCCATGAAGACATGTTGAGTAATATGAATAGACAGTAAGAATGAAATATGACCTTCAGGAAAGAGGGCTTATTGTGTGCGTAATTATGATTGAAAACCGGTGATAATTCCAAGATTAAAACCCAATAAAGATGACTCACATGCAAGAACTACACACAACACACACATATGCACACCGACACATACATACAAAACCCACACACATATGCACAAAGATACAACACACATATGCATGCCGATACATACAAAGACACAACACACACACATACACAAAGACACATACAAACATACACACATATGCACACTGACACATACTAAACACATACATACTGTATACACTGAGTGGCCAGATTATTATGACCACCCACTCAGTACTTCGTTGTGCCACGAGATAACTCCACAAGATGACTTTGTTGGGCCGCCTCGTGACTCCACGAGATGTTGAAAGGTGATGCGAGGAATCTGACACTGCACTGTTTCCCTTCTGTTGTCTTGTACCAGTCTTGCCACTCTCCGTTCTGCCCTAACATTGACTAGTCGCTGACGGCCACAATTCGCACGTTCAGACCCAGATTTTCGGCTGACAGTCCAGTCTTTAAACACTTTAACAACAGCTGCTCTTGAACATTTAACAAATTCTGCTGTTTTGCTGATACTCGCTCCATGGCTCAGAGCGCCAACAATCATCCCACGTTCAAAGGCTGTTAAATCGCGTTGTTTACCCGTATCTTCAGAAACAAATCACTTCTACTGTCATGGTAAACAACCTGCTTCCCTATTTATAATGGTCTGGCCCTCTAGCAACTTCAGCGCCAAATTATAGCTAATTATAGCTAATTTGCCTACAAACGTCAGGTGGTCATAATAATCTGGCCACTCAGTGTACATACAAACACACATGAGAAAGCATTTTCTGATATATAATTGCCTGTAATTCTTATTTATATCACATTCCCATGATTCAGATGCACACCAAATGAAATGTAGAATCAGGCTTAGAAGGCGAGATCCTATTTAATGAGATTGGAGACAAGGCACTGGGTCGGAGATAGTATTACAATTAATGGTAGCTGGAACTTCTTCCATTTTTGAGGTGGTTGTAATTCTTTTTATGTGCTCAAAGCTGATGGTGCTTTCCTAGCATACAGAGTTCAGGCAGAGTTGTGATATGTATTAGAAGGTGGTGCTGGATATGCGGTTAGGGGCACCTGGTAAAACAACTGTCGTCATGCTTAGAGGTACATTTAGCTTGTTTGTTGAACAGCATCTTCTTCACGCATCCAATGGCCTATGTTACATGGACCCTTCTTGTTGCCAGTCCAGCAACGGGGTCCTCTCAGTATCCAGAAGAGGAATGGCAGCACCCAAGGGGGGGCGGTAGGGGACCGGCAGGCATTTGCAGTTCCAGATTAGTGGTCCCCTGCACATGGAGACGGCAGCAGAAAGGGACTGTGTTAGAGGGGGACAATATTGTCCCGGAATGGGGCTTTAAGGCATGTTTCAGGAGGTGGGATTGAGACCCCACAGAAAAATAACAGTTGTCTCAGTGCTGCCCGTCCCACTTTTTTAAGTTATTACAGCCACAGGACCCGAGGGACACTGACAGACCGTAGATCAACTGCCCAGGACGAGAAATCATGTTTCAGGCCGTAGCCATAACGACCACTTGAAAACATGCACATTCTTTTTTTAGAACAGAGTGCCTCTTTAAATATTCACTGCCGAGCGGAATGGCAGGGAAAGTAGACCAACTTGACAATAAAAAGCTTTTTTACAGCATGTAGCGGCAGCGTGTCATGTAGCTCCTGGGGATCCTGCAGCGCTTTGTCGGAGCAAAATGCCTCAGATACACTTTATAGGTTTTACAGCGTCGACCGTAGTACAGGACATAAAAGATTAACCTTCTGGCTGCCCAATATAACCGCAACGCCGTATGTTCAATCTCCCTCCGGGTACAAACTATTTAACACCGTTGTAATTTTGTTTAATTTATTATATCCTAACCTTGCCATGGCCGCCCGGATCTCTACTGCATATGGAACAAGTACATTATCCTGGGACAATGGTTGGACGTTAGATAACAATGTGTATTTTGATCGTTTGAATGATGTTTTATTGCTAAGCAGATTTTTTTTTAATGCGAACACTTATAGTCATTTTGATGAACAGCTATTTTGATTTTATCATTTTTTTGCTAAGTACAAATTACAGCATTCAGGTGCAATTTGTTGCACGTCAGCTGTCTAGCAACAATGCAAGACAATAGTAATCCCATTTTTTTCTATGGGGCCCGGTTACACCTATGCCTTGTGCTGCCATGCGACTAGGTGCTTCTTTTGGTGCTATTTTTTACAGTGCCCCATAGACTTCAGTGTGAAAGTTTTTTGCATTTTTTTTGGCCATAGCAACCCCTAGCAACAGCTACTGTAGCCAGGCTGCAAAGGGAGATGGAGCGAACAGGCCGCACCATGCTTGATGTGGATGAATTAATATGGCTGGTGAGGGCAAGGTCACCATTGCTGTACAATCCCAGGGACCACAATTACAGTTTAGCTTGTTATTTTCCACATAGCAACCTGTCTCCTCCTAGCAACATGTACTCTAGCCAGGCTGCAAAGGAAGATGGAGCGAGCAGGCCGCACCATGCTTTTTGTGGAAGAATACATTTGGCTGGTGAGGGCAAGGACGCCATTGCTGTACAATCCCGGGGACCACAATTACAGTTTAGCTTGTTATTTTCCACATAGCAACCTGTCTCCTCCTAGCAATATCTACTCTAGCCAGGCTGCAAAAGAAGGTGGAGCGAGCAGGCCACACCATGCTTGATGTGGAAGAATTAATATGGATGCTGAGGGCAAGGATACCATTGCTGTACAATCCCAGGGACCACAATTACAGTTTAGGTTATTTTCCACATAGCAACCAGTTTCCTTCTCCTAGCAACATCTATTCCAGCCAGGCTGCAAAGGAAGATGGAGCGAGCAGGCTGCACCATGCTTGATGTGGAAGAAATAACATAGCTGGTGAGGGCAAGCCGCCATTGCTGTACAATCCCAGCCACCACAATTACAAGGAGCACTTCAAGTACCAGAGGGCTTAAGGGGACATTGGGTGCGAGGTTTAGGCTATTTGGGACAGTTCTTTGAAATGTGTGAAAGTAGCTAAACCTGTCAAACACAACATGACTCAAGATTGCTTAGGAAGCCCAACTACACAACACAACACGAAACAAACAGGAAGCAGATACATAGAAGACGGCGCCTAATGATGTCACAGCAGATATTGCTTGTCATTGGCTGAAACTAAATATACATGAAAAACGGATGCACGGGGAGAACATGCAAATTCCATGCAGACAGGGTCCTGGCCAAACCTAGATTCAAACCAGGGGACGAGGACACCCCTGTATTCATTAACGTGACAATGAGTTCGCAAAGGCACATCTCAACCCACTTGTATGCACTTAACCTATGCTCCCCCTCTAATGCAACTTTCTCTGCAGCCGGTGCTGAAATGAGTGGCGTCAGCGACCTAGGGGAGTGTTGACTTCACTTCCCTGGTCATGAGCTGCTAAACCTTATTGTCATGGGAGAGGAGGTCCCATGCTCCTCTATTCCCGGAAGTATTTGGAATTGTAGCAGAGGAAGAAGGAATGGCGGGGCGGGGGACACTGGTATGGCAAATATAAGAGAGTCGTTGGTGGCGGTGGTGGGAGAGGACGCTTTGCCTTTAACTTTAACAGAGAAAGTGGTAACAACCTCCTAGCTGCACTGTTTGGCACATGTGTATGAATCGCAATAGCGGCTGGACAGAATTACAAATCCTTTGTTAGATGCCAATTCGCATGTTTATTTTAGCTGTTTTCCTTCAGTCTAGTTTTATTCATTTGACCTCTTACCATGCAGTTTCACTCGCCACTCTGAACTTGCGCCAACAATTTTAGATGATGGCAATATTTTTTGCAGCATTTTGAAATAGCTGATCGCACAAGGCCCGTGTGTCCTCTATGTGTAGGCGTACATTTTTCTTGTGCTGGGTTGAGTGTAGCTGATTAACCAGCTTTTGAATTCATAGCACGGTCCCGAAACAAAGAAGGCTTAGCCCCGTTTTGTCTTGTGTACACAAATGGAGACCCGAGAAAATTGGCTGATCAGACTTCTGACTTTTTTTGTAGCCCCTACCCCCACCCCCAGGCATCTTGGCTGAGAATACATTTTTCTTTTCCTTGGATGGTTTCATAGCAGAGACTGGGGACATTGGCATTTTTAAGTAAAAAACCCAGAACCGATTGATCTTAATATGCTTGTTTTAATTAAGTTTAAGACCCAGGGAGCCTACGCAATTGTCGCTGTGGTGAATTCATAGTCTCAGCGTTATAGTTGGAAAATTAACAATTTAAAAAAAAGATTTTCTCTGGGTAGCTTCAAATGAGGTGCGTGTTGTGTAGACCAGATGGGGCTGCTTTGATCTTGAGGTGCACACTGCATTTTCAATGGGTCCTGCTTTAATATTTCAAAAAATAAATGATATATGCGAAAGTTATCTTATACAGATGGCACGCAAAAAAGTTCTGCCAACTGTGGTTGACCGAGGGCACCTTCTTGTTTGAGATCCAATGTATTTGAAAACAGAACCTTCTGACTCCGTAGAACAAGGCCTTTGAGGTCACGCATGAGCCAATTTTTTGGGGTAAAATAAATGCTCAGCATCTCTTGAAATAAAAAAATTATAAAATAAAAAAATGTGCGCAACCATTGTTAGGCAAAAGACACGCACTAGCCAGAAGTCCATCATTTCCAGTATGACAGAAATGATGGACTACTGCCTGGGACATACCCTTTGCCTAAAAATGCTAGTGGGGAAGTTGTCCCTATTTCCTATTTCTAGAAAGATATTTATTTAGCCTCCAAAAAATTGGCTTCTGTGTGACCTTCAAGGCCTGACCCTAAGGAGCCAGAAGGTGGTTTTTTGAAACATTTTTGGGATATTACCCACAAAGGTGCCCTCAGTCTGCCAAGCAGGGCCCACCCACATGCTCTAACACCTTTAATCCAGAGTTCAGAGGTGCCAATGATGAACACCTGAGCAGAACAGTCCTGAAAATCTAGTGTTCCCTTAGTGGTCAGTGGAGAAATGCTATCTTACTGTACATTGGTGGTCAGTAAGAGAAGAGCCCCATACATTGGTGGCCAGTGAAGAAGTTACCAATTAAACTGCCCCCTCCCATTAGTGTTCATTATAGAAGTAACCCCTTCCGTTAGGGGTCCATGTAGAAGGAACCTCTTGCATTGGCAGTCATTGTAGAAGGGACCGCTTGCATTGGTGGTCATTGTAGAAGGGACCGCTAGCATTGGTGGTCATTGTAGAAGGGACTGCTAGCATTGGTGGTCATTGTAGAAGTAACCCCTTGCAGTTCTTTAGGTTGGTGACAGAGTCTCTTAAAACAAGGTCTCCTAAAATAGATTCAGCAGGTGGGGGGGAGGGAGGATAACGTTGGGATCCGCAAGCCTAACTCCTGCCAAATGTATTTATTTTTGGATAGAGTAGGGAAGAGCAAAAACTTTTTTGTTACATTTTAATCACTGTCTGTGACCCTTTTGAGAGGTTCCCCTCACTTCCTCACCCTGTGACACCAGTACATGTAGTGGAAGGTACAGTTTTTTACAGGATAGGAAGGTACAGACAGCAATAACATTGCTGCTCAAGTTCTAACCCTTCCACAAAATACCAAAAAAGTTTTTTTTTTCTGTTTCCTGATTAGGGAGATTCCCCATAAATGTAACCTTTCCGGACAGGAAGTGAAGGGAAATCTTCCCCATCAGGCCACAGGAAGCCATGGAAAGCAATAAAGATCCTGGCAGAGGTTCTAACCCTTTCTTATGTTATCCATAACATGTAATCAATACATGAAAACAGAATGTCAACCAGAATAAATGTGACATTTTTGGCTGGAGTTGAGCTTTTAATAAAAACACCCACAGTGTCCATAAAAGGGAAAGTGCAAGAAAAAAAAGAAGTCTGAACTTACTCATTAGTTAAAAAAAATTTAATTGCTGCCACAATAACCAAATTCCGTCATGTTTCTGGAATTAGAGCATAAAAACAAACACTGGAGCTCTTGTAATGGCAGCAACGCTTTCTTCTATTGATGCTGGGAGTAGAAAATATGCAATGCAGTTAATAACAGCGTACATTTTAATGAGGGCTTAAAGTGGACCTGCAGCCCTCACTGACCTTTGCAGCCGCAGGCACTATGAAACAATTCCTTCCTAAAAATGAATTAATCTCAGAGCAGCTTCACTGTGTTTCCATTAGAGATTACAACGCTGTAAGGCTGCTGAGTCACTGCAGGGAGAGAGAGCAGGGGGAGCCAGGCTGCTGAGAGAAGGACTTTGAGAACCTCAGTGCTTCTGCTGTGAACATTGAGGATTAATTTATCCGCAATGCCTGCAGCTACAGAGGTCAGTGAGGGCTTGTTTTGAAGCTCAGTTACCGAGCTTCAGGCGGGAAACATCCTGACAATAGTGTCGGGAACCACCCCGCTGCCTGATTGACAGCTGGCTCTGCCTCTCTAGAGCCAGAGACAGTCTGTCCCTCCAATGAGCACTGGAGGAATACAGAGGGGAGAATCCCTGCAGATAGTGGTGAATGACAGTTACCGCTCCCTGCAGGGAGAAGACCTTGAGCTGAGCGATCAGTAGTTTGTGATTGCTCAGTTCTCGATCTATAGAGCCGCCACGTCACAGCTTCAGTGTCAAATTATTGGGAAGAGTCAATTTTATTCTGCCAATACTTCTCCTTTTAAGATAGGTGCAACATGAACACTTTTGGCAAACAGATACTATACACAAATACAGTTTGACCTTCTTCCTAGTGCTATAGTTACTTAGCTCATACAAAACAATGCACTTACTATGCGTCTTGTTCTGTATTGACTGCATGTGGTCAGCTGTTCAGTAAGGATGCTGAGTGCACTATCCTGCAAACAAATGAGCCAGTCTGCAAATCCAAAGGGATGAAATACTATCGTGAAACTGTAGTGCAGCTAGCATGTGAAAAATGGAAGAAAATGAATTTCAGGCAAATGTTAGAATAATATGTTAAAATGAGAAGTCTGGACAAAATAAAACACTCTTGATTTCTCTTTAATGAAGCGGCTTTCTTTGGCCGTGCCAGCTGTGTAACTTCGCTGGAATGTCTGCCGGGGGGATTCCATTTTACACCCACACTGCCAGTCCACTCGGAGATACAGGAGCCCAGAATAAACACAGATAATGCAGTTCAGCTGGACCACAAGCCTCTCTGAGCCCCCAGACAGACATGACAACCTCCATTTACCACTTATTGATTCAGCACTCACTATGCAGAAACAAAGCATCGCCTCCCACTCTCAGAACAAACATTTCCTCTGTATTGTGCGAACATATTCCACAGAGCTGGCAGATCTCTTCTCCATGCCAAATCACAGTGCTGTACTGACCGAAACAACCTAATAATCGAGGGAGGAAAATGACTTCTGGTACCTAGCTGAACTCCGGGATAAGCAAACATTGTCTAAATACAGAAGCCATGTACTCGTACCTGCCTAAATGCTGCCGATACTTATCCCAATACTGGAACTTCCGGTATCAGGAAGCCAAGCGGCGAGTCATTACACGCCGCCCGACTCACTGATTGGTTGGGAAGCATTGAACTGGCTTCCCGGCCAATGAGGAAGTCAAGTCATTACATGCCGCCCGACTCCCTGATTGGCTGGGAAGCATGGAACTGGCTTCCCAGCCAATGAAGAAGCCCTCGTCACTTGGGGATGAGGGAGCATGGAGTCAGCTTCCCAGCCAATAAGGATGCCGGGCGGCATGTAATGACTCACCACCCGTCTTCCTGATTGGTTGGGAAGCTGGCCAATCAGGAAGCCGGGCGGCAATTCATTACATGCGGCTCGGCTTCCTTATTAGCCAGAAAGCCGACTGCATGCTTCCTCGTCACCTGGTGAGGAGGGAGCATGGAGACAACTTCCCTTTTTAATCAGGAAACCGGGTGACAAGTCATTACCAGACACCCGGCTTCCGACACCCGGCTTCCTGATTGACCGGAAAGCCGGCTCCATGCTTCCTCGTCAGCTGGTGATGAGGGAGCATGGAGCCGGCTGCCCTGCCAACCAGGAAGTTGGGCGGCGTGCAATGACTCGCTTTTTGAATGGGACTTCCGGTAACGGTATTCGGTATCGGGGAGTACCCAAAAAAAATACATCAGTACTTGTACTCGATACCCAAAAACTGGCATTAGTGCATCCCTAGTGACAATGCTCACCCACTGTACTGTATCTAGCATTTTCACCCCTGGACAGGACTACAGAACACCCCCTCTCCATAACATGTTGGGGAGGGGTTCTGATAAGTGATGAAAAGGGACGAAAAAAATTGAAAGGGGCAATATGGAATTTTTTTTTCGAAGAACGAAATTACTTTATAGCAGTAAATATGTTTTTTTTTTTTTTAAATCCAGCTTTATTAATCAAAAATGCAAACTGACACAAATATTGCATGTATAGGTCTGCACGCAGGCAGCCAACTGTTGTACATTAAGAGTAAAGTATACATATCATCATAAGTAACAAAACCTCAAATGAGACAGTAGTGTACAAGGCACAGCGGCACAGTGAGTCAATGCAAGTCTGGTTACAGCATTATAGTCATCAGACAGCCACTGGTCAGACGGGGTAATTCAGCCGCCCCTGTGAGTGTTCCACTTTCAATCCCGCTCAAGGTGACGACCGAGCGGGGTCCCCGCCAACAGCGTGGGCAACCCACATACAGGAGGAAAATCCTGACTTCTTGCCAGTGCGGAGCCCCACGCTCGGAGGCCATGGACCACGAATGACCATCAATAATTCAATAGGGTGGCTGCATAATAGTCTACGTATGAGGTAAAAAGAAGAGCAGTTAGAAAAGGTCAAGGCAGGTGTTGAAAAAGAAAGGAGGAAGAGAAAGCAGAGGGAGGGGGGGTCTCTTCTCTCTCCCCCGGTATCTCCCATTGGGACAGTGCAACTAGCCGGTATACTTCACACAGGACATGCGGCACCTAAACCTAGCATAATAGATGTAAACACATTAACACAGTAACAGCATCCCGGGAACATGACTCTATCAACCCTCTTCCACCTCTGTGTCAGGGCGGGCATCCGATGTGGCCAGGGAGAGTGCTGGTGAGGGGATCGGTGATGGTTGCCAGTCGCCCGGCCGACTTACCACTTCCACGGGAGGCGCTGTCACTTTACTCCGGGTCTTGGATGGAGTGGGGCCTGCGGCCGTGGAGCGGGTGGACGCCATGTGTCGCGTATCCTCCGGTCGGCTCGGGGTACCCGCGGGGGGAAAAAAATCAGCCAAATCTGACTGTCGGGAACTCCGGAGGCACAGCTGACTTCCCGGCACCCGAAACATCCAGAGAAGGGGGAGAATAACGTCTGCTAGAGCTTAGGCCGGTGCCAGGAGATGCAGAGCTCCAAGGAGTCACGTCCTCACTTCGCCATTGGCAAGCCACGCCCCCGTAAATATGTTTTTTTGCAAAATCGAATGTTGAAATCAAGGGGAATTTTTTATTGATATTTGTCAAGTCTCTGTCCTCAATGCTGAGAAATACAAGCAGATACTTCTCCCATCAGTATAGAGGTGAACTAGAGTCCTGGAAGTAAGTGATGGTTTGGCCCCCACAGAGTCCTGATCTCAACATCATGGAGTCTGTCTGGGAATACATGAAGAGTCAGAAGGATTTGAGGCAGCCGACATCCACAGAAGATCTGTGCTTAGTTCTCCAAGATGTTTGGAACAACCTACCTGCCTTGTTCCTTCAAAAACGGTGTGTAAGTGTACATGGAAGAAGAAAAAGGGGGGTCACACCAAATATTGATTTGATTCCGATTTCTCTTCTGTTCATTTACTTTCCATTTTGTTAATTGATAAGAATAAACTATTAACACTTTTATTTCTGAAAGCATTCTTATTTTACAGCATTTTCTCACACCTGCCTAAAACATTTGCACAGTACTGTATATTTTTTGGGGCTAGGGATAGGGTTTTAAGTAATCTTCATGCCTAAAATGTGCATTTAAAAACAAAAAAGTAGCAAAAACAAAAAAGATATAATATAATAAGGATATAATGAGACACGAGTCAAGAGTTGTGCACACAAGCAAACCAGGCATCACCGACAGGCTTTGGAAGCTGCTACAGCCTAAAAATTGATCTGAAATCGGATGAATGTCCGAGGGGCTGCAGGCTGAATGAAAATTCGCAGTGACTCTGTCTGGTAGAAGTGACAGGTTTACTTTAAATTGGCTTTCACATCAGGCAAACAATACCCCATGGAGAGACACCTCTTTCCCCACCGCCGAGGGCAGCCATCCATTACAGTAGCCGTGTGTACTTTGCCGGTAACAGATTGACCCTGTGAAGATTGGGGGGGGGGGGGGGGGGACAAGAGTG
>NW_017306582.1:862396-875648 GCF_000935625.1 Nanorana parkeri
GTGGGGGGGGGGTTTAAACAGCTGCTCCCATCAGGAATACAAATTAATAACTGTCCTAAAATACTCGCTGAATGGGAGCAGTTGGATTTCTCTCGCAGAAACGTCGGGGGAACATCGCATGTGACGGACAGTTTAATTAACCGTGTTACTGACAGTTTTTCAGGAACAAAATCGAGATGAGCTGAACGGGGAGACTGTTTAAAAATTCTCAGCTACAACGAGACATTTGTATTTGCATTAAAGCTGAATTTTAGGCAATCATGAATACGTCCATTAAAACATTACATTTATTTTTAAATGCAGCAACTATAAGTATCAAATGTACTCTTTCATCTGCTGTACAGCAGCACGCAGACTGGGAGAGGGAGGGGAAGTACTCAAAGACATTGAGGTATACTGCTGCAGTGTATGAGCTGGCAAGGAACGTTTTAACAGGAGGAGAGAGCAAAGTGAACAGAGGGATGACTTCATAACTGTCCTGCTAGTGCTTCTCTTTTGCTGTCCAACCAAAGGCTGGGGGAAGGTAGGTGTCTTAGCTGTCCAATCACAGGCAGGGGGCTGGGAGGTGTGTTAGCAGTTTAATCACACGCTGGGGCAGGGAGATGTCTTAGCTGTCCAATCACAGGTTGGGGACGGGGAGGTGTCATAGCAGTCCAATCACAGTCTAGTGGTAGAGAGATGTCCTAGCAGTTCAATCACAGGCTGAAGGTGAGGAGGTTTCTTACCTGTCCAATCACAGGCTGGGGGTGGGGAGGTGTCTTACCAGTCCAATCACTGGCAGGGGGTGGGGAGGTGTCTTAGCAGTCCAATCACAGGCTGGGGGTGAGGAGGTGTCTTAGTTTAATCACAGGCTATGGAAAGGGAGGTGGGTTAGCAGTCCAATCACAAGCTGGGGAGGTGTGTTAGGAGTCCAATCACAGGCTGGGGGCGGAGAGGTGTGTTAGCAGTCCAATCACAGGCTGGGAACAGGAAGGTGTGTTAGCAGTCCAATCAAAGGCTGGGGGGGTGGGGATGTGTCTTAGCTGTCCAATCACATGCCAGGAGTGGGGAGGTGTGTTAGCAGTCCAAACACAGACTTGGGGCGGGGAGGTGTTTTAGCAGTCAAATCACAGGCTGGGGGCGGGGAAGTGTTTTAGCAGTCCAATTACAGGCTGGGGGCAGAGAGGTGTCTTAGTTGTACTGCTTAACTGCCGTAGAGAAAATTTAGGTCACCATCCTGGCTGTGTAAATCCTTTAGCAGCTCCCTTATCTGTGTTTTATTGCTATATTTAGCGGTTTGAATTGAGCTTAAATTTATTGTGAGAAAATAAATGTTTACATTTGTAAATGTGTTTTTTATATATTTAGGGCCCATTGCCACATGCAATATGCTGCATGGATCAACGCGGTCCTGATGCATGGTTTAAGCTCGCGGCGTGCATTAGGTAAGAACAAAGCAATGGGTAAAAAAGAACCCTGACTGCACCATAGAATACTTGAGATCAAAAAATGAAGTGTCCTTTGCTTGCATTCTGATGTCATCACATGTCACTGATGTCATCACATACAATGCATGACTCTCAGCCTCCATTGTTAGTGAGGGTGCTGAGGGACCCGCCCCACCCCCGAGCACCGGAGAGAAGAGCGATGGTTTCTGCAGGACTCAGGCTTAGGGTAAGTAAAGTGCTTTTTAATTGTAGCCTATGCAAAAACAAGCATTTTGACCCTTGCAGTGGGGGGGGGGGGAACTGGCAGTATTTTCATTACACTGTGTAACTTGATATGTATTATGATTGAAAATGATATTTGCAATTTACTAAATAGAGCTGCTGAATTTACTGCATGGACATTTAAATGATCGATTTCTGCGGTGTATTGTATGTACAAGTCAGTTGAGATAACTGCACTGCTAATAGCTTCTGGCTGGTGACAGTCAACCTTTGTGTACTTTACAAGTCTGCATGAAGATGTCACTATATAAAGCACAGGCTTTTTAAATGTGTGTGTATATATATATATATATATATATATATATATATATACGAAGATAGCGCTAGGTCTTATTTTCGGGGGATGTCTTACTTTCGGGGAAACACGGTAGTTCATATTTACTACAACAAAGTTAAAAAAAGTATATCTGTAAAAAATAAGTCAAGGCAACTGGACTTGCTGTATGTTTCTTGAAGACGTTTCACTGGTCATCCAACCAGCTTTCTCATTCATTGGATTTCAGTTCTTTCAGCCATGGAGGCTCAGCATTACATATGAGTGTTACCTAGGGCGGTCTGATGTTTTCAGGAAGCAATTTACAGCCCCTCCTACTAGCCATGATCTGCCTGCATTGTATAGAGTAGTGGTTCTCAACCCGTGTAACCTCAGGACCCACATTTGTCCTTGGTCATTAAGTTGTGACCCAAGTCGCACTGCAATGGAACGTACAGCATTGTGAGTGTGGGCTGTTGACGTGACGGGAGCCAGAATGTGATGCCACTCCAGTCCAGGCACCTCTCCAGGACATGCAAAGGAGCTATAAGCAATGCACGTATGGATGGAGCTCCTTCGCGGCCATATCTTCAGCCCACCCCACTTCAAGTCAACACTCGGCGCTGGGCAGTATATTTTGAATGGCTGCTCGGTGTAAGAATGGACAGTGCTGTGCTAGGGGGAGGCTGAGGAGCCTCTCACCTAGAAAAGTGGAAGGCATGCGACGACCTACTAAACATGGAGTCGCGACCCACTTTTGAGTCATGACCCACCAGTTGAGAACCAAGGGTATAGAGAAGCCCACTATGGGTAATCTAAAGAGACAGCTTGCAGAGTTCCAGTGATGGTATCACTGGGTCTACAATTAAGGTTTGTTCTAAAAACAGAAAAGCTTTGGGTTGGCAATATGTAGGCAGCTTAACTTTTATTTTAACCCTTATCTGCTTTATCCACCATCAATGTAAAAAATGCAAGTTTTGGCTTTAGTTATACTTTAAACAACTGTGTCACATGAATACAAAACAGCACAGCTATGCAATGTTCATGTATGTGGAGTGAACATTTGAATGAAAAAATGCAGCTCATGCAGCTTAGTGAATTGGAGAGCAGTTGCCTCCATTGCATTCCTCTCAGAATTCAGAAGGAAATGCTTCTGCCAAACGCTTATCTGAATGAGCCTTCAGTGGAAACCGAGGACAGGGCTGTGCCCCAGGGGAATAGATGGAGTGTGAGAAGGAAATTGTTTACACGAGATAAACTTGATTTATACAGATAAGTGTATAGCTGTTCCTTGGCCGGACCAAAGAGGCCATCTGGGTCTCGTATGAACTGACGTTACTCCATTTTTTACATGTCGGAAGTGGATGTGCTGCTAATTGCCCCAACATCAAATGAAAGCAGTGGTGCATCCAAGGCATGGCACATATAGAACATGCCCTGGGCGCCCCATGAAGGGGGTTGCCAATACGTGGGCCAGCGAAAGTTCGCTAACCCACGGAGGCAGCGGAGCACCCCACCCAGCTCCCGGCAACCAGTGACATCGCTGGATGACAGGAGGTGGGGGGACACCATGGGCCCATTTTATAGTAAATATGCCTCTGAACGGAAGGGGGTAGGTGTTGGGCTTAGCAGGAAAAGGGGGTATCAGAGAAGGTTCTCCAAGTGTTTTCAAAGGCCAACTCCATTATAAAAAACAAAAAATCTATTGTCTTGCAGAAGTTAAAATAAAACAGCACCTTTTGCTGTAATACTTGCCTTATCACTGGCATTGTCCCTGCAGACTCACCACTCGTTAACCCAGTGATGGTCCTCTTCCAGGTTGAATGACACCCAACGTCGTTTAACCTATTTCCTGTGAGCCAGGGAAGAGCACTGATGGCATTACATGGCGTTGTTTTCTTCAGCATTCACGACTGCCCACCACCAAAGGAAAAAAAAGAGGACCAGACAGAATAGCTGTAGATGTCAGCAGCCTCTCACTTGATCTTTCCAGTTATCCCTATTGCAGTTGTACAGTTAACGCATCTTTCCATGCATGTGGTCACCATATGACCTTTTCTGTTAGCGACTTAAACAGTCTCCAAGGGCACTGCATGGAGCTCGTAAGAGCCTGTTCTCTCCATGTTCATGAAGGGGAGTAGTGGCCTTCACTGGTCAACTATTCAAACTTGCATACATGTACCTAGATCTAAACCAAATCACTAAAATCCCATTAAAGTGCAACTGAAGCCAAAACTTACTTCCTGACCAGACATTGATCAGTCTCATTGCTATTGAAAATTGGATAGAGGCTGGAGAGAATTAAAGAGCAAATGAAGCCAAACCTTTTTGTTATTAGTTTTGGATAGAGAGGGATTAAAACAACTGTCAGGTTTTTGATGCTGGGTGCGTCCCCGTTAGGAAGATTCACTCTCTTTATTTGTCCGGTGAATGTGATCACTGAAAGTGAAAGAAAATCCCAAATTTTGGTTGTCACCAGAACAGAAATAAATGGGAAATCTTCCAATGGTGACACTAGTTCTGGTGACTCTGCTGACCTCCAAGGGTTTTACTCGCTTTGGAAGTGTTTACTCTCACTTCCTATTCTGGCTTTCAGACAGGAAGTGGAGGAAAATCCCCCCCATGTAACACAGATAGCAAAAAAAGCTAACAGATGGTGAAAAAAGCTAACGGGGGTTTTAACCCTCCCTTACTCCCTCTGGCAGAACCCTTAGGTAGAACTAATGCCAAAACCAAAAAAAAAAAGGTCTTGGATTCAGTTCTACCCAAAGGCTTCAGCATGTTAATATAACTTTATAAGTAATTTCCGATCTCTTTAAATTCCGATCTCTTTAAATTTGCAGTTTTCATTAAAATAATCCCTGGTTATTCTGCCATTAAGGTCCTTGTTCCGGCTCTTCCTGTTAAACGGTGACAACTGCCCCACGTTGTCACCCTGCCACATGCTGTAGGGAATGCACGTACACAGGAAGCAGCTAATAGAGTCTAGGGGAGATTAGCATCAATAAGATAGAAAATGTCAGTTAAATGTCAAGAGAAAAGGACAACCCCTTTATTTACACATGTAGGGAATCAATGACACACTATTACATTGACCTGAGGGTACTTCTGCCATTGCAGTGTCACTTTTTACTGTTTTTCCTTTGAGTTGACTGACACCAGAGGGAGTTGAAAGTCAGCATTCAGTCCGCAAGCTGAATAGCGCAAGGCGGTGAATTTTCCATCTGACTTAAACCGTCAGCCTCGGTGACTTTCATCTCCTCCAAATATTGTCCTTCTGATGAAAACCCCACTGATCTCCCTCCCCGCCGAGCTGGAAGAGATTGTGTATCACACAAATATGTTATTACAAAGCCCTGATCCCTGGGGCCCGGGGTGTAAACTTTCACGATGTGTAAAGCGATGAGGCCGTGTCTAGAACTGGCACAGAAGCTCTTACATAACCGAGAGATTTTCACACGTTTTGAAAGATTGGCGTATTAACCCTTTATGGCTGAACTCCATCGAAAATCCAGAACTACCCTTGCAGTGGGGCCCACCCCCAGCACACACTTCAAGGGTTAAATGCTCATTTTTGTCTAGGACACCATAAAAAAAAAGCAGAAATACGTACCTTATTCTTTGCTCCTGCAAACTTTCTCCTTTACGCATGACCGGTCCCTTGAAGCTGCCCCTCTTCGGTGCTCAGTTGGTCGCAGACACTCATTACATGCAATGCAGGACCAGCAGTGCTGCACTGTATGTGAGGACGCAGAGGGCCGACCCACAACCTTGAGCACCAAAGGGTAGTGCAAATAAAAGTGCTTTTTAGTGTTCCCCTTGACAAAAACAAGCCCCACTGCACGGGTAGTTTGGAAATTTGGAGTTCAGCAATAAATTATATCTATTATTTTCAATCAAATATTAAATATGACCTATAGATTTTTTTTTAAAAGCCCAACTGCAGCCAGAACTTTTTAGAAACTTTTTAGGTGGAGGCAAATAAGCACCTTCTTCAAACTTTTCATTGCTGTGTCTCCTTTGTAAACATTCCTATCGCTGGGTCAAAGATAGCAATACAAACCCTGAACCTTGCCACAAAATTTGTATTACTGTCTGTGCCATCCTTGTAGAGATCTACATTCACATCCTGTCCTGGGGACACCTTAATGCAGCCCTTGTGCTGGTATAAAAAGTTTTTACCAGCAGCACCCTGTAAAAGAAGGTAATGACTACTTGTTTGATAGGCAGAAAGTCCATTCTTCACTCTCTTGCAGAGCTATTGGTGCTGCTGCTTTTTCGACACTTCCAGATGTGTCAGCATAGACGTTCCCTGCTGCTCACTGTGGTTTTACCTGTCGCCTGCTATGCCAACACTATTTCTTGTAACATAGTGGCTGGCATGTGGAATCAGAGTGAGCAGCACGCTATCTGACATACCTCGACGGTTCAGAAAGCAGATTGAAGAATGGACTAAGTAAGAATTCACGATCCACCTTCATGGGGTCCTACTATACAAGAGTTCATCTAGTCAGCTAGATGACTACATGTGAAACCACTCTAAACTACCACTCCAAACTCTAAACTACACGAGTGCCAAAACTGGGACTTACCTATAGCAATGACTATACTAAAAGCAGGCTTACCTTGGAGGTGGCCCCATCATCCTATAAAGCTCAGTGAGGAACAGCCATGAACTCTCTTATTCTTTATAAATAAACTCAAGGTTGACCACTATATCTGGAAAAAGGACTTGTCGCTCAGGAAACATGGTGTCCCAGCTATTATAGATTGCAGTGCTGGGCACTCTCACTAATGGCAGTATTAGCTCAATAAAAGGGCTGTTCACTTGTTTTGTGGGACTCTTCCTGGTCCCTCTTCTGTTGGTCTTTGATTCATTGCTGCTAATCTGACATCACACAAGGTGATTCAACCTACATCACCGACCTCATCTCAAAATACACTGGTACCTTGGTTCACAAACGCTTCTGTTTGCGAACAATTCAGTTCGCGAAGAGGAAGTTCGTCACAATTTTGTTTGCGAACTCCGCATCGGGTGATGAACACAACCGCAGCGATCTTCCCCGCTCTGACACGTGGTCGTGGCTTCCTCTAATCGAGATCGCGGTCTGATCACAGTTTGATTCAGTTTCTGACCAATTTGGTTCACGACCAGAATCGTGGAACCATTTTATCATCCAACCCGTCCTCTCAAGACCTCCTACTCTCTAGCTCTCTAATTACCTCCTCCCATGCTCGCTTCCAGGACTTCTCCATAGTGTCCCCTATCCTCTGGAACCCCTTACCCCAATCTGTCCGCCTATCTACTACGCTGCTCACCTTTAGGGGATCCTTAAAAACCCATCTCTTCAGGGAAGCGTATCTCATCTCAACATAACTGCCCTTTTATCTCTTCCAATAACTCAATTTAAACAATTATTAACTTTTGTATCCTTTGCCCCTCCTATTAGATTGTAAGCTATCATGAGCAGGGCCATCCTAACCCTATTGTACTGAAATTGTATTGTATTACAAATTCTATAGTAACTGTACTGTCTCCTCCATTTTCTAAAGCGCTGCGCAAATTGTTGGCGCTATGTAAATCCTGTATAATAATAATAATAATTCCAGGCAAGAAGCCTTGGGGAACACTTGAGTTCCTCTTGCCCATTAGCAACTATTGCTTGCTGCATGATGACATCACTAGTGTACACCTACAATTCTATCAACCTCATCCAGCCATGATACACCTGAGTATTTAGGTTCACCAAAGACATATGAACATGATCGGTTGTGCAGATGCGATCCAAATCATGCTTACAAGACAAGTGTTCGCTGAGTTCAACCAGAAAGCAAAAATGCCCTCAAAATATTGCTTCCTGATAACCCTAAACCTGTGGTTGATCCAAAGGAAGGCAAGAAACACAAAGTTTGTCCAATTTGGTCTAAAGAGGAAACAATTTCTTGTTGATCCCAGAAATCTATTGGATACTCCCCGCATCAATAATTGCTCCCCTAGCTACTGAGATGACTACAACCAGCTCTTGTGGAAGACTGTTACACATTTTCATAATTGTTTCTGTAAAGAACCCTTAGCCCTCGTTCACACCTGAACGTTTTGTAGCGCGTTCTACGCTCGAAGAACGCTCTACAAAACGCTCAAAAATATAAATTGCATTGGAGTCAATGGACTCGTTCCCACCTCAACGTATTTCCGCCCG
Source organism: Nanorana parkeri (assembly GCF_000935625.1). Taxonomy (NCBI): domain Eukaryota; kingdom Metazoa; phylum Chordata; class Amphibia; order Anura; family Dicroglossidae; genus Nanorana; species Nanorana parkeri. The sequence goes on from NW_017306582.1 coordinate 870,559, forward strand.
TCCCGAACGCGCTACAAAACGGCCCACGCCTGAAAAGGTACAGGCACTACTTTGGGCCGTTTTGTAGGGCGTTTTCCATTGGAATACAGCCAAGTAGCCTTTGGAATCGCGCGACGGTCGCGCGTCTTTTTTACCGCGACAGACGCGCTTTTGCAATACGCCTAGGTGTGAACCCAGGCTTACTGTATGTAAAGGTTAAGCTCCTTTCAGCAAAGAGTGTCCCTTTTCCTTTGCAATGACCAGAAGCAAGTCTGTGCCTGACAGCCCCATAAACCTTCATGTTCAGATTGCCAGAGCACCCTGAATCGAAGTGGGGAGCAGACAGACAACTGTCGACAGCTCATGTAGAGGGAAGCCGACAGTCACAACTCTTAATATAAGGAACCCTTTCAGTATGTGGAGGTTAAACCTCTATTCCAGCAGACAAAATGTGCTCCTTTTTCTTTTGCAATGACCAGAAGCCAGTCTGTCTCTTGATAGTCCCATAAACCTTCCTGTGCAGGTTGCCGAAGCACACTGAGTGCAAAGGTAGGAGCAGACGGCTCATCTGACAGCTCATCTAGAGAAAAGCTGAGGGTCACTTAAAGCTTGCTGTAAAGAACCCTTTCCATACACTAGGTCTTTTTCTCTATCTGCAAAGCTCTTTTCTACAAAGAGTGTCCCCGCTTCCTTTGCAATGACCAGAAGCAAGTCCGTCAGCTGACAGTCCCATAAACCTTCATGTTGGGATGGCTCGAGCACCCTGAGTTGAAAAGGGAGAAGCACACAGGCAGCCGTTGACACCTGCTTGTTTAGAGGGCATTGGCTCCCTGCCATATACATGAGAACATAACCAGAATGTGACTATTATCTATGCCCAGCCCTAGGTGTGTTGACTTTTTAGTAAGAAAGAAGCCTGGTTATGCTTTGGTCCAGGACACGTTTTACTCTTTGTGGCTTTTCTCTCTAGAATGTGAGGACCCTTGTTCCTCTTTGGCCTCTCTCAACTCATTAAGGTTATTAACTGTGGGGAACATTTTCTGGTGTGCCACTTACAAAAGTGCTTTGTACCCAGCGGTAGGCGGCCCCTGCTGCTCAAGGTCTGCTTTCCCTCATTTGAACGAGGGCTTAATGCAGACTCGGGGCAGGACGGGGTATAATTGCGTATTCATTCCCCCTCTGGGGAGCGTATGGAAATTGACACGTTTCTGAATCATTACACTGATATGATGGGTGCGCTCCGCAGATGCATCATGTTCAGAGGATGAATGGAAGACGTCTGTCCGCGTGTGCTGAGCCGCCGACCAAGGTGACTTTCAGGTTCTCGGGAATAATTGCCAGGGATGTGCCGAGCAGCTACCAGTGAATTACCATCGCCTCTGCAGCTCGCTTAAATCATATGCCCGCTCCTAAAGGATATCAACCTAAAGCCGAGAGTGAAATATGAGATCATTTGCGGAGTTCAATGCATGTTCCCATTATTCATAATGTGGACATCCATGCCAGAATAATATTTTTTTTCCCCTTAAGTTCAAAAAACATTTTTGTTTGAGATAACGTAAGAAAGGGTTTAGAAGAAAAAAAAAAAGTCCCATAAATCAACCAAAAGCATCACCACAAGCACCTACCTTATCTGTTTTGGGGGTTTTCTCTTAAACCCGTAAAGTGTATTTCCACATATACAGCCAAATTGGGATAAAAACTATTTTACATTTGTTACATGTTTCCATTCACATAGCATAAATGTAAAAATAAATGAAAAGTTGTTACAATTTTCTGCAACTTCCATCACTGAAGCGTTTCCATTCTCTGTAAATTCAAGCAAGGGGGGAGGGAGTTGATGTTTACCATAACTAACCTTGGCCTTTGGCCTGCAGGTTTTCCCAGATAGCAAGAAATTGTGCTGCAAGTTTGAAAATGACTTGCTAAACTCTTGCAGACTTGCCAAGCTTCACAATTTTGTTGCACAATTACAGCAAGTCTGCATTGCACGTCTCCAGACCAGCGAGCTTGCAGAGCTCTTGCTAAGACCTGCAGGACTCTTGCTGTAGACTTGCCAAGCAAATTTGCTACAAATTCAAAAAGTGTCAACTAGAACTTGTGCTGCGAGTGTTCTGCAAGTCTACAACTTGCCAGGAATATGTGCAGCAAGTTAACAAAATTACAATTTAACCCCGACACAAGTTTTTGGCAAGTTATCCTTGCTATCTGGGTTATTATCAGTTGTAAACTAGATTTGAACACTGTCTGTCCTAACAATGGGTTAAAGATCAAGAAGCATTGTATATTAATGAGAGGAAATGTAATCCATGCCCCTTTGTCTTGTGGATAGACTCAGTCTGCTCAAAGTGTCCCCCCCCCCCCCCGAAGAAAGAGCTAAAAGGTATAAAATATAAAAACAAATATATGTTTAGGTGTGCTGTGTGAATAGGAACACATAACAAACATATAGAGGGGTTTTCTCAAAGTAGAAATACACTTTAAAACCCATATAAACTTACCATATACCTTAATACACTGTCACATGATCACTGGGGTGCCTCTGCCAGTGCCGGCAGCCATGTGTCTGAAGATGACTTATGTTCTCTTCACTGCTCCAGCCAACTGTTCTTCTGTTCACCGCAATACTGCAGGACTCTGTGATGGGCCATTATGACAACCAATGCACATCACCTGTGTCATCAAGAAGGGACATGGGCACTGCAGACCGGGCCCTCCCACACTGCGAAGGTGCGAAAGAGCACCTGCGACCCAACGTGTAATGTGGCCAGCATATTAGTAAAACATTTGGAGCTTTTAGGAATATAAAGGGATATTTTTTTAAATGTTAAAATGTTATTGTTTATAGTTTGTAACCGGCTCGAGCCTAAGTCCACCCAAATACCAGCGATTTTAATCCCTGATGAAGGTGGCCTGTTAGAAACCCCAAAACACGATGGCTTGTCCTTTATTTTTAACCAGCTTGAGCCCAAGGCCACCGAAATTTCAATCAGCAATTTTTAAGCCCTGATGAAGGTGGCCTGTTAGTAACCCAAAAACATGATGGCTTGTCCTTTTTGATGTTTCCTTTTTTGAATAAACTCTTTATGGTCTTTCAACATTTGGCCTGCTGTATCTCTTGGATGTCACATGATGTGCTTCTAGAGGCCTCTTCGTCATGTCTATGAGTTGCCAACCAGCGCCCTTGTACACCATGGCACCGATCTACATTTGGATCCTGAACTTCCTACCTCCTTCTCAGGTTTGTGGCCTAATAGAGGAGATTTATCTTCTCCTTCTTTATGTCACATCAATCAGTTGGATAGGAATTGAGGGAAGGTCTCCCTCATGGTGACACAGTCAGCAATAAGAGAGAGCCCTTTACACACTTTCCCTAGGTTCCAGTGCTGCAGCCTCCATCAGCTTCAGCATTCAACACTTCCAGTACTGTTGGATATCTGTGTCCCTCACCACGTGCCCCATACAACATAAGAGTCAGATGATGAAACCACAGCGCAGCGGGAGACTTGGGTATCCAACACTCACGGAAGTGTTGAATGCTGAAGACATTGATGAAAGCCACGGCCCTAGAACAAAGGAAAGGTAGGACACGTGGGCCCCCGGAAAGGTGACTACAATCCCTCTGCATTTACTTTAAATGTAAAAGTAGAGCTCCAAAAAATGAGGCACAAGGAAAACTAGAGCAAAAGCAGTGTAGCTGCCCAGAGTAACCAGTCAGATTTGATCTTTTAGGTAAAAAGGGAACCTTGTAGCACGCTTTGGGCAACTGCTCCATTTTTTTCGGACCAGTTTGTAAATCGTCCTCATTGGCATTTGGATCTCTCCAACACTGTGTTAATTTGGTGAATGATTAACATAATGAGTCAAAACAGAAAAATAATGAACCAAAATAGGAAATTAAAGGATACATTTACACAATTATGATGCCTCCTGCAGAGCGAGTCCCTAGGCATATGACTAGTTGGCCCACACTCCCTGCCTGCCCTGTAAGCCGACCTGGAGCCTGTTTCCATCTCTCGCTCTTTTTCTCTTTTTGTGCCATGGTGCACCGGGAACACACGCTTTGCCGTTATCGTGTCACACGTGTGCCTGTCTGCTGGGATTTGTCTCCTAAGCAGACAATTGCTTGGCTCCCCTGCTGGCTGAACAGATTGCTTGTTTGCAGAGATAATAAGGGCTCAGGTGGCAGGAAAGAGCGAAGGCGCAGCCAGCTCCCAAGATCTGCTCCGATCGGTGTTATAAAAGAGAACGGAGTGGCAGGGCAGGTTTACTTTTCATTACGCAGTGTATCATTTAACCCTTTTTCCCACTGCCGCTGTCACTTACAGGGATTTGATGAATTTATTAAATGGTTCTTTTTTTTTTTCTCATTCCCGCATCCCTCGGAGGACAATTAGGCTGCTGGAAATAGACGCCCGGTTGCTAGGCAAACTCACATTTCGGAGGCACTTCTAACAAAATGGCCAAGGTGAATGTGCGGCAGGGTTTTCTCACCGTGCGACTTAACAAGATTTAGGGCCTGTTCCTTTTCTATGCAGCAAAACTCCGGCATTTTGCTGCATGAAGATACATTGCAAGTGGAAATCCTATTATTTCCTATGTGGCTGGTTCACATCTATGCGATGCAGGTAACTGCAAAAGGGAAACGGTAGCTATATGGGCGTGCTCACACCTACGTATGCGCATTACCACACATGCTGCATGCACACAGCAAAGTGTGAAGAAAGTATAAAGTAATGTAAACCCAATCGCTAAAATCTCATATTAGCGCCAAGATCTTGAAGTCATTTCAAAAGTCATTTTTAATCTTTTGGAGTCAGTAGATTTAATTAAAATAATGCCGTTTAAAAAAGAAAAGTGTATGATGCACCGTATCTAGTAAGTGAAAGCAATGAAGTCTAAATACATTCCATACATATACACATATATAAGACAAAATCCAATAAATCACAGCAACAAGATGCTAACACGTTTCCGCTATACAAGCCTTAGTCATAGATCTGACTATGGCTTGTATAGCTGAAATGTGTATTGTTGCAACAATATGTGTTTCGGCTTTACAAGCCTTAGACAGAGCTACGACTAAGGCATTTATAGCCGAAACGTGTTGG
>NW_017306582.1:875670-925899 GCF_000935625.1 Nanorana parkeri
CTTTCAGTTTTTCGAGTTTTAATCAATAAAGAGGAATTATGGTTCGTAGTTGAACTCCAGCGCTTTTACTTGCACAGTCTATGGAGGGTAACAGGAGGCCTGCTGTTAACACCAACATCCCCTGTTGCAGTTTTATGTATGTATTTGTGAACTATACACTGTAGTTTCATGCTTTGTGGTAATGCATGGTAAAACGCACGTTACCACAAAGCAGTAGTATGGGCGTTCCAAAAAGCCAGACAGATAGTTGACGTGTATGTTAACATATGCACCTGTCATCTCTTGCTGACACAGAGTGGCGTTCTCTTCTGCGGTGTCTCACTTTTGAGAAAACGAAGCTGTCATTAAACTGATGGATGGAAGACGTGATAGTCTTACCTCAGTCTATTAAAAAGAATAGTGTTCTATCGTAGTCATCTCAGGCATGCCCCAACTACATAGTAAAACATAAACGTGTGATATAAAATGCAAATCAATGCAATTTTTTCCCCCAATCCCGCACTGGTAGAGGAGGAACATATGGACGGCTTTTTTTATGCTTCTGTAAGGATGGTTTATTTGTTGCTCTGTTGTAGCGAAGACGGGGTTAGTTGTGTGATGTAGAAGACCTGTATGCGTCTGTGATGTAGCTAAACTAGACTTATGTAGGGAAACTTGGACACAATGAAAAAACAAATTGGTGACCACTCAATGAACTAAGGAGGTCTGCAATGGGAAAGTGCCTTCCACAATCCAGCGCTGGTTCTTCCTCCCTATTGCACAGCCACGGTCAAGCCTACGCTGCACCAGTAGCCTCAAGCCACCATTGCACTTGCAACTTTAAGCCTCAGTTGCACCCTTGACCTCAAGCCACCATTGCACCCTCAGCCTCAAGCCACTGTTGCTTCCACAGCCTCAAGCTTGTGCTGCAACTGCAGTCTCAAGCCACCGCTGCACCTTCAGCCTTAAGGCCCACTGCACCCACAGCCTCAAGCTTGTGCTGCAGCTGCAGTCTCAAGCCACCACTGCACCCACAGCCTCAAGCCCCACTGCACCCACAGCCTCAAGCCCCACTGCACACACAGCCTCGGGCCCCACTGCACCCACAGCCTCAGGCACTACTGCACTCACAGCCTCAGGCCCCACTGCACCCACAGCCTCAAGCCCCACTGCACCCACAGCCTCAAGCTCCACTGCACACACAGCCTCAAGCCCCACTGCACCCACAGCCTCAGGCACTATTGCACCCACAGCCTCAGGCCCCACTGCACTCACAGCCTCAGGCCCCACTGCACCCACAGCCTCAGGCCCCACTGCACCCACAGCCTCAAGCCCCACTGCACCCACAGCCTCAAGCCCCACTGCACCTGCAGCATCAAGCTGCGCTGCTGCAGCCTCTAGCTACAGTCCCTGTCTCCAGCCACCTGGTGCACACTTCAGTTCTCTGGTACCTGGAACTTCACTTCCTCTGTAGCTGCAAGTATTGGTAGAATGGGGGTAGCCAGCAGCTATGTCTAAAACCCCCATGAGGGAAGAAGGCACCTGCACAGAGCAGCAGGGTCCACACCTCCACCCGTGACAGAAGGGCCATTAATTGTGAAAATATTCAAGTTTTAAATCTAGTAAAAATAGAGGTCAGTTTGCATACATAGGCAAGAGTATAGCCAAGGGCCAGACTTAGGTTTATAGCGAAGTTGTGGTTTGAGAAATTGAGTCAATTTTATTTTTACATGTTCTTAAACTGTTTTGTATTTACTAAATGTATACCATACTTGTTTTACACCATGGGTTAGAGACAACACAGCAGATGCTGCCCAATTGGAGGCTTATGATTGAGACCTCAGATGGAGCCCTCTGAAAAGGATAGAATTACTGCAACTAGTCATTCATTTGTTTGTAACTTTCAGGTTGAGCTACTGAGCTCTGTAAACAAAAGGCTTCTCCCATCAAAGGGGCTAGGGGAGCTTATAGGTGCGTAAAAGCAGCTTAAACTGGAAATTTACATAAAAAATACAAACTTGCGAACAAGCAGGCTTTTTATTGAGGAAGAGACCATTCTAAGGGGCTGATGCAGAAATGTTCTGCTAGGCGAGTGCTGCTCGCACAACAGTCTCACCACTAGGTGGAGCTGAGAAGGATAGGAAATTCCATATAGTGACCGGAATGCCATGCGAATGTCATTCACCCTGGTATACTATATGCTGGATGGACCATTATAGATCAGCCCTTGTGTCTCTTCTGCAATAAAGGATTCTTCCCTGCCTGATCACAATCTACTTCACAATGCATGTGCAGTTCAGTGTGCACATCTGGTAATGCAGTAGTTACATCGCCAAAGATCCCAAACTCAAAAGAAGACTGGGTGAAAATGTCAGCATCAGCGAGGAAGAACACTGGACGGAAGGTGAGTAAAGTTCGGCTTTACACATTATACAGATAATTCATATGCAATATATCCTGAAAAATATTTCCCCCAGACAATGCCTGCATCTGCCTTTCTCCCTGGAAGTCCAGCACTATTCTAGTTCGGCATCACCCAGAATCAGCATCTGCTTCTTGGACTAAAATCCTTCTCCTAGAAGACACAATCATGTAAATCCTGGGTAGTTCTTGGCTGTGTTCACAAATGCCTGCCACAGATCAGTCCCTGCTGCAGCCTCCTATGTACAGTCTGTTCACTGGGGGAGAGGAGACTTCCATTCTTCCTCCTGCCTGCAGCAGACTAATGACATCATCTCAGCCTAGGCAAATCACTAGTTTGGACAGCTTTTTAACAATGGAGCTCTTTTAAATTATATTGTTGCCATTTTTGATGTTTCAAAAACGTATTTATGCTGACTGGTAAAGCTACTGATAGGTCACCTCAAGGATAATTTTTGGGCATGGACCTGGGCATGGTTATACTGAGGGATGCATCAGTATCCGAAATGACACATATGTATATTCCGCGCCTGGCGGAAGTTTCCCTGTTACTGTAGCCGAGTTTCTCCTTGTCTGTAGAGCTGGGTTAATGTGTAAGGCAGATATAATGCAGCGAGTTCATTTACATGTGGCACGTAGCCTCCTGCAGCTTGTGGCAGCTGTCATGCTCGGCAGGGCTCAGGCTGCAGATGTGACCTATCCCATTATAGGTTGGCATTATGGTGTGTGCTGCCGCACAGGGTGATACATTGTGTCTGCAGAATGAGTGTGCTATGATGAGGTCACATGACAGATGTATAGCCTGTGCCAGCACCATTCTTTGAGTCGGTATATATTACTTCCTCGGAAGCCGTTTGTGTATCCTCTGAAAAGCAATGCTGTAATTCCATGGTAGGGTTCCTCATAATCTCCCAAAGAAGATCTCCGGGCACGCAGTTAAAATAAACCGTTGGAATACACATATGGAAACTGTATTACCGGACTAAGAATCTGCAATTCTGTTCAGCCAGTGAACCAAAGGCAAACATTTCCCAGCACACTAACCAGACAGCTGGCAAAAAAATAAGCCGTCTGACTATTAGGTTTAAAAACAGAGGTTTTAGTTGCACAACTTTTGCAAAATATGTGAAAGCCACACTGCCTCGTCAAGGCCCCTCTGTGTAATGTGGTCCTAACTCTAACCAATGAGAGCCTCCATCTTGGAGCATATATATAAATTAGGTACAGGTTTGCCAGGAATTAACTCAACCTCCTTAAAGTAGTATTAAGGTCTGGGCGTTTTTTACTTTAATGCATTCTCTGCATTAGGGTAAAAACGGCCCAGCACCTTTTTTCTCCCCAGGTCCTCCCCACACTTACCTGTCAGCTACGCTTGTCCCGCCGCCGGTCCCGAAGCGATCCTCCGTTCCCCGAACTTCCTGGTTGCGGGGGGAGGATACTAATGGCAGAGGAGCCATAGGCTTCTTCTGCCATCAATCAAAGAGAGAAGGGGCGTGGCCTGCCACAGGGCTGTGTGTGTCTTTGGACGCACACAGCCACTGCGGGCATGAGCGCGCACGGGTGCCTCCATTAGAACGATGGTGGCACCCGTACAGGGGGCGGGGGGAAGATTGCTGCGCGGACCCACTAGAAAACAAGGAATTCAAAACTTTTAAAGAAAAGCAGCAACAGCCTCCAGCAAAGGTCTGCTTGTAGGAAATATTTTTTTTAAAAAGGAGGCTTTAATATCACTTTAAAGGCACAGGGACACACCAGAAGCCCAGCACATCACAATTGGCAGCTTCACAAACACAAAGGCACAAGGCAAGCCCTACTTCCCACTCCTTCTTTCTACCTTCTCCAAGCAGGTAGACGGACAGCTGCTGTAGACTGTGCTGTCCTTTGTGATCATGTACTGGACAGGAAGTCCGGGGAAGCTGAGCTGAGAGAGTTAGAGTTGTTCAGAAACATAATGGTTGTAAGTGCTTGGGTAAAAATGTAAAGAAATAATGTTTACTTGTTAGATCTGGATTCATTTTTGGAACAAAAATTGAGAGTTTTATACTACTTTAAATCTGGGAGGTCACAGAATGTCCAAAGTGCTCTTCTTACACAATTACCTTAAATTTTCTAGATTGTCTTACTACGGTCATGCAGCTGAGAGCCGAGGGAGATGTGGAGGGACTGTTGGGGGGGGGGAGACTTGGCATGGGTGACAGCAGAATTTACAGATGTCCCGATGGGGTGAGGAACGGTCAATGAAGCTGCAGAATTGTGTGTGACAAAGGGCGAGTGTTCGAGCCCCCGAGATACAAACTTGGAGAGAGGATGTTCTCACTACTCACTGGGGCCGGTGCCAGCAGCTCTGCTGACCCCTCTCATGTATCTGCTTCCACTCTTGCACCTTATTTCCTCTGCGTGTAACTTTAGAATTTATTGTGGTGACACGGTGTCACGCTTTAGGGGATCCGGAGCGAGTTTATAGGTTCGGCTTAATGAGGGATTTATGTGTTACGAGGCACCTGCACACTTCAGAATTGTGTTCATCGCTACCCCTTTTTTTTACTAGCTACACGACATGCATAGAGCGAGCCAAACCACCGTAGTCGTAAAGGAAAAGCAGAGCCCTTTTTTTTTTTTTGGTACGCAGAGGAGCCGCTTATATTGCAAAATACAGCCAATGAAAACGTTGCACCGTATAGTATAGCACTCCCACTTAAAGTAGTGTAAACTCCACACCATCATTCAAAGTGCCGGGTGCAGGCGTCAGCAATATCCCAAACAGAGAATAAGCCCTGGACCCGACCATAGCTCTGCCCCGACATTTGGTTTTAAATCTATGTGATGCTCTATGCCAATGGTTTCTCTTTGTAGCTTTGATATGAGAAAAGAAACAATTCAGCTCCCATAATGTTGCAAGAGCTGTCCCTGGTCTGCTCCTGCATGAGTTGCGCAGTAAATTAGCATCATATGCTGGGGGTATTGAGTGCACCAAGAGGCCTGTTTGGGGTCTGCACCCATTACCTCCAGCATATGATGCTAATTTACTGCGCAACTGTACATGAAGAAGCTGCAAACAGAATCTAGTTTGTTATCCTGTTGTTGTTTTTTTAATCTTGTTCATGGCAAACTGGCTCCTTTATTTTATAGATAGCTTCCCTATCTCGTCTGAGCATCGGTCTGTGTGTGTTTCTCACTCTTCCCCCCCCTCCTCCTCTCAGAGAAGGGGGGGGAGTGTATTTGAGAAGTGTTCTGTGTTGTCAGATGAAGGGATATGTTATGCATCACTATAAGCTGTTCTCTGTCTACTTTGGGCTGACACCTGAAATAGCTCTGCAGTTATCAAAACTCCCTAAACACACATAAGATTGCAGCACTCCTCCATTGCACACAAGCAGAGGGAATCCAGGAACCCACCGTTCTGGAGCTTGCCCTCACTCCCACGTTAGCTACCGTCACAACAATAAACCTACGATTGAGCCCAGGATTTGGTGAAATGGGTTAGAGGGGCTGAACTGAGGCAAGACTTTGTGTAGTGGTGTGATCTTTAATAAAAGACGTTTCCAGCAACATATGGAATGCAGCTGGATGTTTTATTGTTTTGACAAAACTCCCTGTTGGTTGAAGAGTTCTAGCTCTGCCTGGAAAGCATCGGACCTCTGCAGAGAGACCACTGCTTTCCCACAGAAAACAATTGCCCTACTCTGCAGTCTGCTGGCAGGGTTCAAGCTTTTCTACTCAGGCTGTGGCTGCTTTTTGAAGAACACAAATTTTAAGACGTTGCATGCCTTTTGTTTTGTTGCGACTGCAGTTAGCTGATTAAGGGCCGGTGCACACCTAGGCGATCTGTGACCGAGCGGCAATCGTGCACGATACGCCACGATAACGGAGTCGTCCGTCACAGACGAACGCGCTGTGGGTACCTTTTTTCTGTGATCGCCACGTGGATGTCACCCTATTGAAATCAATGGGGCCGCGCGGCAATCGCTGTCTGCAATTGTGCAGGACCGCGCGATCCCGGGACATGTAGCCCCAGATCGCTCAGGTCTGCGCCGGGCCTTAAGTTGAGACTTTAGGATAAAAAGTGCAGTGATGGCTAAAAAACTGAGGCTTAGCAAAAAATAAACTAGACTCCCCCTTTAAAATCAAATAATGTGACTCCTCCGTCATGAGTGAAGGGTGAAAGATAAGACGATTGTTGTGCTGTAGATTACTGCTTGTAGCATTGGAATATGGGAGATGAATGTGGGTCAGCTGGATTAGGAATCATTATATGAAGCCTATACACGATGGAGCAGATTAGCCCCCGTGGTTAAAGCTCCCTGCTCATGGAACATGTATAGGGTTATATATAGCTACCTCTCAATATGTGCATATTATTCACCGACCTTGTGAGAATACGTTTTGTGGAAGGCACTGCAGCTTTCCCGATCTACTTTATATGTATTTGGTTCATCATTGGGCTTTTATCAGCCACATACATTTGAGGCTGAATTCCAGGCAGACAGATCAAAAAAGACAATGGTAAAATATATTTAATGAAAAACATGAATTGGTTTACATTTAGCCGACACAAGTCATGATATGGGCTTTCTGCTGTGTATTTAGCTATTTTAGCACTTTTTGGGGTTGTGTGAACCCTTCTGTAAATAAAACACGTGCTTTACCCATGTAGGGCAAAGGAACAGGTTAACTTTAAAAAGGAACTTCACTCTCCCCCCATTCCCATTCTTTCTTTTTTATCCCCTCTTACCTGTCTTGTTGGGTTCCCTGGAAATAAGATACTCACCCGCTGAGCAAATCCAGCGTTGACCTCCTAGGAGCCGCTGCACAGGTCGCATTTTGTGCTGCCGTCTACCACCACTTGGTCATTAAGGGCTGGCTGTCTCCTCTGGGATCAGGCATCCAGTCCTGATGATGATCCACATCCATGTCCACCCTCTGGCCAGTCAGTTTACCCACTCCTGTTCTGGGATATGTGATGTAGATATCCCAGGGGGCTGCGGAAGCAGGAACCTGTCATTCTTGCCTAGGTGAGAATTCAGCGGGAAGGGGAGGTATGGGGTCAAAAAAAAAAATAGATGAAAAATGTACAAATGGCAGCTCATATCTTTCTCCTCATTCCATTCGGAACTTTAAAGTAGGAGCATCATATGAATTCCTCCCTATTCCCCCCATAGCTCTGGGGCTGGCCCATTGGCTACTTAAGAACCCAACATTGTCACATTGTGGATGGGCCAAGAATCTATATAATTGGAAAAGTAAGCACATCAAGCATTAAAAATTATATTGCAGTAAATTACATTAAAAAAAATTAAGTAGACAACAATGTCCATGCGTTAGATACTTTACAGCATCTTATGTCACCATATACAATATGCAGTACAGTATAAGTATAATACAGAGGCAAGCAAAGCGTAATGGCAACAGTAAGTCACAGTAGACAAAGTTGATCAAAGTTTAAAATACTTTCAAAGAGTGAATTTTTCCAAAAGTAATACTAATACCATGGTAAGGAGGAGAGAACCAGGTATGGCAACATTTTGGGGGACAAACAACCATCTAAATAAAGTTTGTTCCCACCTCAAAGAGTCTGCAAGTTGCCAACTCTTCCTCGTTCCCTAGATCGTACATTGTGGTTGGGTAGAGAAGTGAAGACATGTTCCCCAGTGAAAACCTTTTTTTTTCCCCCAATGCATCAACAAGTCAAGGCACTGGGTGACTTTATTGTGTCACAAGGCTGCGCTTCCATCCAGGCAATGGTTCAGCGTTTATCTAGAAATGCAGACATAAAACAGAGCTCACAGACATGTTATTAGTCAGTCATTAAATGCCATCGAAATAGTCAACAGTCTCAGGTAGCAGTTGGAATGTGACTTCCGCGTCATTGTCACCGTGAAGCTGCAAACATAATTGGCCTGATCATTAAATCGGCTGACGCCTCAGGGCCAGCGTTTTGGGAATCCATTGTTATCCGCTGCCACCTGTCCGCTGTAACGGTGTCAGCCTTTCATTTTATGTAGAAGTAAATCTTTCGCTCGCAAAATAGTCAAGGTATGAAGACTTGACCTTCAGACGTCCGGATCCTTCTGCAGATTAGGAAATCATTTTCCTGGCTCTGCTGCTATGGAACTGTGTAAAAATCGATCAGATAAATACATGAAATAAACACATTTATTTGCATTGTCTATGTTACGTATATAGTGCTTAATAGAGAAAAAACATTCACAGCAGTTACTGGACCTGGAAACCTGTGTAAAGGCAAGGGGAACATCTAACAGCTATGCGGATTGTGTCCTTGGTGGAAATTGAGCCCATGACCATGACCGTGGCTTTGCAAGGACTACGAAGTTAGCCACCACGCTAATAAATACAGGATCTGGCCAAATATTCCTGGACACCTGACCATTCTACCTTCACCATATAGCCAAGCGTATGTGGACACCCTTCCAAATGATTGAGTTCAGGTGTTTCCAGTGAAGGGTACTGTTAATGCTACAGCATACAAAGACATATTTGGACAATTGTGAGCTTCCAACCAGATGGTAACAGTTTGGTGAAGGCTTTTTTCTGTTCCAGTATGACCATGCCCCAGCTCGGGGTTTGGTGTAGAATAACTTGAGTGGCCTTCACAGAGCCCTGACCTCAACCCTATTGAACACCATTGGAATGAATTGGAACTCACATTGCCAGCCAGGTCTTCTAATCCACCATCAGTACCTGACCTCACAAAGGTTTTTCTGGCAAAATGGGCACAAATTCCGAGACACCGTCCAAAATCTTGTGGAAAGCCTTCCCAGAAGAATGGAGGGTGATATAGTCACAATGGAGAGGGAGGAAAATACATATTATTATTATTATTATACAGGATTTCTATAGCGCCAACAGTTTGCGCAGTGCTTTACAATATAAGGAAGACATTACAATTACAATATAATTAAAGACAAGAGGGTAAGGAGGGCCCTGCCCCTGAGGGCTTACAATCTTAAAAGGAGGGGCAAGTGATACATGAGGAGGTAGCTGTGTGGGGATGAATTGTTTGAGAACGTGATAGTTCAGTGGTTAGTTTGAGGCAGTCAGAGTGGGAGATAATCGGACAGGTTCGGGTAAAGTGTCCCAGAGGATGGGAGAGACTCGAGAGAAGTCCTGGAGGTGAGCATGGGAAGAGTTGATGAGGGAGCTGGAAAGCAGGAGGTCTTTGGAAGAGCGGAGGGGATGGTTAGGGTGATACTTTGAGGCACGTTTTGAGATATAGCCGGGGAAGAGTTGTGGATGGCTTTATAAGTGGTTAATATTTTGAATTATATCCTTTGAGCAATTTAAAGCCAGTGGAGTGATTGGCAGAGTGCCCATAAGGTTGAAACAAGATGCCCAACAAGTTCATATACTGTACTTTTGATGGCCAGATGTTCAAACTGATCAGTCAAATGCAATAGGAGGAGGAACCATTGTGTGCCACTGCAAAGCAGGAAGCAGAGTATAAAGTTAAGGAAAATATGGCTGCCTCCATGAACATACTGACTTACAAATTAAACATAGGAACTCGATATTTAAAACATTAACACATACGGATAGGTTTATTTGCCTCAAGTGATCTCTTTTGAATGCTTATCTAAAAAAAAAAGGCCACACACCCCCTTTAAATTGCAGCGATTTCACTTTGTGACCTAATGCCATTTTCCAGGCTCTGCACTTTGATCATTTGGCCAAGTGAAAGCAAAGAAAATTAGGAATGAAAAATAAACAGATTTTTGTTTGTCCGTGGTTATTTCCATACCTACTGTCTCACCCCTTCCCACACCTCGGTGTCACGCAGACTGTCCTAAATGGGGCTTTTCTTCTGCAGTGCGCTAGCTCCCTTGCCGCTAGGGCACGGTGGAAAGAGCCCTCCCCACTGTGGTCTGGTGATGTAGCCATTCTGGAGGGGGGGATGGCAAAGACCTCTGTGTACTTTGGCTCAGGATGCAGCAGTGCCCGTCCTAGTAATTTCTCATCAGACACTGAGGGCCCTGTGTATACAGGACACACTGACACTGAGAACGACCCCGTTCTAGCTGAACGCGCTGTCTGTTTGCTCCCATGCTCTCTCCCATTGAACTGCTTCCTGCCCAGGTACACAAAGGCTTCTCAAACTGGCCAGTAAGGTCAATATCACACGTCACTTGTGCCAGTAATTAGCAACTCAGCGTGCTGCTCTGATCACATTACAGAGGGTCAAGGTTTCTCAAATTCTCCGTTTTTAAAATGGAATTTGTCACCAATGTGGTCACAGAGCTGGTCAAATTAGCTACAGTTTGATTGTAGAAACCTCCTTTAGATCCAGGGGGGTAACTAGAAATTATAGAACCCCATTGCAAAAATGTAAATGGACCTCCAAAAAAGAGCATTAAACAACACTCTAATTACAATGGCAGGTCACAGAGGATGGAAGAGTATGTGGCCAGGAAATTAAGTAAGTACAGATCTTTGAAGAGGGGGGTCTTATTCAGCCATGTACAAAGCTTGAGTACATAGCCTATCGCACTCCTAACCGGAAAGGATGCAAGGAATGGATGATGGGTGCTGTAGTGACTGCGGATGGCGCCTCTGGCAGATTAGTAATAAGTGAAGAAATCACCAGCACTCCTGAGTTCCAAGAATGTCAGACCTTGTTTATTGACATCCAATCAGATCTGACAATGTATGGCAACGTTTCGGGAAGGCACAACGGGTCTGGCATTCTTGGAACTCTGATAAAGTGATTTCTTCACTTATTATTCAGCCATGGGCTCGAGATGAAGGAAAGTGTACACTGTTTAAAAGTACATTTATTCTTTAAAAGGACCTTCTCACGAACTGACACTAAGGAGGAGTCGTTGCGCAATAGGGAATGTACAGCATGGCACACAGGCTAAGGCGTTAAGGAATAGGGAGCATATAGCATGGTACACTGAATGAGGTGGTTAGGGACAATGATTTTACAGCATGGCATACAGAATAAGCCAGTGTGGAGTAGTAAACACGCAGCATGGTACACAGGTTGAGGCAGCAAAGAATAGGGATCGTACAGCAGGGCATGCAGAATGAGGTGTAATGGAATAGGGAACATGCAGCATGGCATATGAAATGAGCCAATGTGGAATAATGAATGTGCAGCATGGCATACAGGATAAGGCGGTGAGCAATAGTGGATGTACAGCGTGGCATACAGGATAAGGCGGTGAGGAGTAGTGGATGTACAGCGTGGCATACAGGATAAGGCGGTGAGGAATAGTGGATGTACAGCGTGGCATACAGGATAAGGCGGTGAGGAATAGTGAATGTACAGCGTGGCATACAGGATAGGGCGGTGAGGAGTAGTGGGTGTACAGCGTGGCATACAGGATAAGGCGGCGAGGAATAGTGGATGTACAGCGTGGCATACAGGATAAGGCGGTGAGGAGTAGTGGATGTACAGTGTGGCATACAGGATAGGGCGGTGAGGAATAGTGGATGTACAGCGTGGCATACAGGATAGGGCAGTGAGGAATAGTGGATGTACAGCGTGGCATAAGGATGGAACCAGTGTGGAATAGTGAATGTACACCCCACCCTGTGACTGGGACAGTAAATGAAGAAACAGCAGACCCTGTTTTGTTGGGGAGGAGACCTGTTTTTTCTCTACTACAGTTAAATAACATTTACAGGTCTTTTCCCTCCCCCAGCCTGTGACTGGACAGTGAAAGCTAAAGCAGAAGAGTGATGAGCTCTCCTTCTGTTAGCATGTTCCTTGCATTGCAAGACAGCCAATTGGTTACTTGTGCTGCTTCTCCCTCCCCCAGCCTGAACGCTGCTGTACAGGGATTATAAAAGGCCAATACCAAACCTAATTCAGATACTGAATTGCATTTTAAAACATTCATCTAATGATGTATTATTCATCACAGACCAGCACTGAAGTCCCATTCCGGGACAGGGCCTCTTTAAAGTGACTTCTGACACTTAAGCTCAAGACGCAGTAAGTAAAGCTAAATAAGCCCGAAATATAAAACCTTTATTCCTGCATGATTTTAATAATAAAAGACGGAATGTTCTGTTTCAATCAGAAACCCAATCATGACCGGATCTCTTTAGGGCCAGGTAAAAGGATAATTTCCCCCCACTGACCAATAGTTTTATATTACACAAGAAGAGAAAAGCATCCACCGTGACGTTCTTTTTCTGCGTTTTTCGGCGCTGCTGGCGTCTTTGGTACAGAAAATGTTAACCGAGATATTCAATCTGGGAATTCAGGAGCTGCGACTCATCCTTTCGGGACTGGCTGCCTCAGCCAAGAGGGTATCGAGTGCTGCGCATTACAAGGGTGTCTGCAGCACTCATAGGCTGTAGCAGCTTGGCCGGGATCCACTTCACACCCCTCACAATAAACGTATTTTTGTCCTCGCTCTAAGTTCACTCCACTAGCCCCACAAAAAAACGTCCAGCGGCGAAGAGCAGAGAAAATAAACGATGGTCGGAATGCGAGAGGCGAGTCCGCGGTGTAAGAGCGGCAAAATCTCTTGTGGGTAGCAGGCTAGAATTGACACTTTTAGAGAAGAGTGCGTGTAAGTCGCGCTGGGGCTCACTACTCATCGGGGAAGAGGGATGTGTATGCTTTACAGCTGAACTCCGGCCAAACCCATATACAGTATGATACATATAGGGGAGCTGCTTTACCTGTCCATCCAGTCCTGAGATATACACAGCACAGCTTTGTCTGGCGGGGCAGAAGGCCTGATCTATAGGTCTTGTCCCTCCCCCAGCCTGTGAGTGGACAGTGAGAGGAGAAGCAGCAGACTGATGAACTCATCTCTCTGTCACTCGTCACTACTGTGACGTCTTTGTCCAATAAATGGACATATTGAACTACATCGCTGAGTGCTGGTGATTTTACTACTTTATCTTGTGTTTGCACTGCGCCATCCGTGATTGTCACTGCGAGCACCATCTCACTTATTGGCCGGGACTGCTGCAAGGTGTGTGCAGGGCTCCCCCATCGTCCTACTCCTCTCACTGCTCTCTCTTCTATCAACATGCACCTTGCACTGCAGTACGGCTGATTCCTTACTTGTGCTGCTTCTCCCTACCCATACCCTCCAGACACTCCAACTCAGGCTGAGGTCTGCTGTTCTGGGACTATAAGAGGCCAATACCAATCCTAATTTAGGTGCTTACACTGATGACTTTACTTTGTCCTCCTATCAGCGTTTTCCTTGTTAGCACATGAGCATTGCAGTACACCTGCTTCCTTGGGCTGCTTTTCTCTCTGCTGCTCTGAGCTTTGCTGTACAAAGGGCTGATACCGGGTCAAATTCAGATACCTGCACTGCTTGCAATTGTATACATTTATGGATACATTGGGATACATGGCTTGCATTTGGATACATCTATGTAATACATTTAATGATATATTAATGATTACAGAGTTGCATTCATTTGTGTCTTGTATATATATATATATATATATATGTGTCTGGAGTTCAGATTTAAAGGCCTTGTAAAAAATAAAAAATAAATTACAATATGTAAAAGATCTTCTTGTAACAATTACAGATATGTAAGTGGTAGTGACCACACTGTCACTGAAACTGACTGGAAGAGCAATCCCTATATTGGACCACATATCTACCTGTCCCTGCAGAACTGTCTCTATTTAGGTGAAACTTATAGATCTGTTGATATAAATATTCAGTATAATCTAGTAAGCACATATTCAGGGCCCGTTAAAACAATGAACATTCTTAGCATAGTTTCTTTTCAGGTTGAATGTATTGTAATAACTTTTTTTTTTGGCCACTAGATGGAGCTGATGAGGAAAAAAGTATTTATTTGCTTTCCTCCCCAGCTCCACCTTGTGGTCATAATGTGGTATTACATTACATTATAATCTACATTAAAAAATAAATAAATACAAAAATAATTATATATATACAAACTGTTTATTTTTACCTCTGTTTGGACAGAAAAAACATAGACAGGGCCTTGCTTACCACACCGACTTCCCAGGATTTGCAGAGATTGACAGGGCAAACGGCTCTGCAAATTATTTATAAATAGGCCCCTATAGACTTGAGTTGTGAGGGAGCAGTAAAGCACAATCATTGTACAAGTAGGAAGCAAGTAGGAAGCAGATCCTATGTATGTAATGCACAAATATGGCTGCCCCCATGTACATAGTTAATTGAAAACGATACATAGTAGCAACGTTTTAAAAACATTATTACATGTAGGTTATTCCCATATACAGTGTATATGACCTTTAATTTTGTTTTCATTTTATGTTTTTAGTGTTTACCCTGCAAACTGTTACATTGCTTCTTTAAAACAGTGATGTAATTTAAAAATCTGCAAAGGGTAAAATCTTTGCTTTCGGTTGGATGCATACCTTTGACATCTTCGGGGGTCTCTAAGCTGTGCTTGGAAAGGACTACATGAGATCAAGCATTTCAGGATACCTTTAGATGGATATGCTTCTAAAAGCCTGGTCACAGTTGCAGAGCAGCAGTCACATGGGATGTTCTCAGCTGAACTGTCTCTGGGGATGCTTGCTTTGTGCAGCTTCTCTGCTCTGTGTTTTCATTTCTTTACACATGCTTTCTGACACTGGATTGAAGGCACGTGCTGTGTAAAAATCTCCCTTTTCATGGTTTATGGAATAAAGGCACCAAATCAAGCAGGTAATAGTAATAGAAAGAACATGGCATTTCATTTTTGTTTGATCACAAAAGCGCACTTATCCTTTACAGGTGTACGTTCGCCTGGAAATATTAGAAGTAAACTTGATATACGTGATCTGCTAAAAAAGACTTTCCATTGTGTTTTGCTGAGTTATAGAAACATTGTGACTGCCTGTTTGCTGATGCCTAGGAAAAAAAATAACCTATTCAGTGTTTTGTGCTGGAATATTCGAACAGTTCCATCAATATTAATTCTGGCTCCAATGCACCGATCGCTGATGTATGAAATTAAGAAGTCACGTGACTTGTCCCCAGTGTGCCTGACAAGTTTCCCTTAAAGCTTTCTTCTTTAAAAATAAAATTTCTCTGTAACTGTTGTAAGGCAGAGCAGACCGGCCCTCTTCGTGCACTTGGAACGGCCATTGCACATTTGCCTGCAGCACCTCCTGCTGGGGAACTTTGGTACTGCATTTTGCCTATTTAGACACATAAGAATTTAGGATTGCCATGATAATTAAAGGTCAACTACAGACAAGATAAATGGAAGTAATACATCTTTACTGTATTACCTGCCAAAGGATTTCTAATTCTATTCAGCTAGTTTTGTTATTCCCACACCTCTACCATGCTGCACAGCCAGGAAAATCCCTCTGTTTCAGCTTTACTACCTTATAGGTAACTTAACTGCTTATTGGATTGGACTGATAGAGGGGATGCCATATTCAATGAACAGCCTGGAGGAACGGAGGGGACAAAAGAAGGTTCCAGAACCAGGAAATGAGGGTGTCACCTGACTACCCGTGTGGCTGAGACATGTCTATGGTATATAAAGTACTTTTAAAGTGTATGGATACTCTTTTCAAAGCAGAAAGAGATAGACTTTGCTAGATCAGCAAGGCAGTTCCCAGTTTGTGGCTCCAGTGATGGCTAGTTGAAGTGATGGTACACTCTCATGTAGGGCTGCAACAACTAATCGACATAATCGATTATAATCGATTATTGAAAGTCTTTTTCTGAGCATTTTTGCAAGCGATTGGCTGCTAGGCCATGCTGGGACTTATTGTCCCTCTAGAAGACCAAAGGTTGTCCAAACAACCGTCTCATAATGACTGCTGTGAAACCTGCGTTATTGTGACGTGCGCACACTTTTACCTGCTGGGCGCACTCTTTATTTAAATTGTCCTCTGACCTTGTCCTGTCATCAGCGACTTGTCATCC
Organism: Nanorana parkeri; assembly: GCF_000935625.1. NCBI lineage: Eukaryota > Metazoa > Chordata > Amphibia > Anura > Dicroglossidae > Nanorana > Nanorana parkeri. The sequence continues at coordinate 891,942 of NW_017306582.1, forward strand.
TTCACTCTGTAAATCAAACCCTTTATGTGTAATAGCAGCAGCCCTTGGCCGCCGGCCGTCCATTTTATAATTGAACCTGGCTTATAAGATAATGAAATTACCATTTGTTAGAGCCCAGGAAGTCCTGCATGCCCGGTCCCCTGCGTAATGATTCTCAGTTCTCTTTACAGATGCTGCAAGCTGATAAATTGCTCATCACTTTGATTAGGGACTAAGCCGATTTGACATTTTTTTCAGCGAAGGAGCCAATTCTGGAGGGTGGACAGCTTGGTCTGCGGTAATTCCAGTATAGGGTTACAGATGAACCTCTTCTGTCAGGGGTTGGTCACAGACAGCTGTGGTAGACTGTAGAGTTTAGGTCATCAAGTGAGAAATGGCAATTTTCCCGGTGAAAGGTGCAATTTTTGTTGCCTTTTACAGTCATAGACACAGGAAAAATGACAAAATAATAGAGTTCTGTTTGACTTTCCTGCTACTAAGCTCGTCTCTGACTACAGACAGCTACTTCTTTCATGTTACAGAGTTCTTAATTTAAAGACCAGGGAACCTTTTTCTCCAGGATACTGGTTTTCATGTTTTCACTTATGTGAAACAAACCTTCACAGGAGGTGTCTTGACTATAGGCTGGGGAAAGCAACCTCAACACTCCAGCTCCTCTGCCTCCAGGAGTCATGTTTGTGTCAGAGTCTTGCAATGCCTCATGGGGCTTGTAGTCCCACAACAGCTGTCTGTTCTAGGAGGAAGAGGAAATTGGGATTCCCATTACTTTCTGTCCTCGTGACAGTGGTCGCCAGTACAGATTGAGAGGATGAATCTCCCCAGCAGGGACATGCACAGCAGTGAAATCATGACAGATTTTCTAACCCGGGGGTCAGCAATCTTTACCACGTTAGTTGTCAATTTACAAGCAGTTGACAATCGGAATGACAGTAACCCGTATTGTGCCATAGACCTCTGATAAGCACCAATTGCTGCCCCTTTGGACTTCACAACAGCCCCAAATTTCTGGACCTTCAAGCCTGAGATTAGCCCCTTATCTGAACCATCAAACCTCTGGTCGACTCCAGTTCCTGGACCTTCGAACCTTAGATCAACCCTATTTAATGCACATTCAGACCTCAGATAATCCCAAACCTTTCACCTTCAGATCTCAGATCAGCCAGTCTTCATGCACCTTCAGACCTCGGAACAGCCGCAGTTCATTCACCTTTAGACCTCAAATCAGCCCCAAACCCTTCACCTTTAGACCTCAAATCAGCTCCAAACCCTTCGTTCTTTTATCTCAGATCAGCCCCAAACCCTTCACCTTTAGACCTTAAACTCTTCACCCTTGTACCACAGATCAGCCCCAAAACCTTCACCTTTAGACCTTAAAGCAGCACCAAAACCCTTTACCTTTAAACCTTAAACTCATTGCCCTTGTACCACAGATCAGCCCCAAACCCTTCACCTTTAGACCTCAAATCAGCCCCAAACCCTTTGCCTTTTTACCACAGATCAGCCCCAAACCCTTCACCTTTGAACCTCAAATCAGCCCCAAACCCTTTACCTTTTTACCACAGATCAGCCCCGAACCCTTCACCTTTAGACCTCAGATCAGCCCCAAACCCTTTGCCTTTTTACCACAGATCAGCCCCAAATCATTCACCTTTTTGCCTAAAATCGGCCCAAAACCCTTCACCCTTGTACCACAGATCAGCCCCAAACCCTTTACCTTTAGTCCTCAGATCAGCTCCAAACCCTTCACCTTTAGACTTCAAATCAGATCCAAACTCTTCACCTTTAGATCTCAGATCAGCCCTAAACCCTTTAGCTGTAGACTTCAGATCAGCCCCAAACCCTTCAGGGGGTTGCCGATGCCTGTTCTAACCCTTCACCAGTCCAAAAGTTTTGTATCTAGATACATTTTAAACTTGTTCAATAACGTCTGCACAATTTAAGAGGGAGCCATATTGGAGAAGCCAGTATCATTCAGATTCAGACAATTGTGACCACAAAGTATAACCTTCTTCTTTAAATATTTAAGTGTAACTATTTTTTGCTTCTTTTATATTTTTAGAGTGGATAAGTAACATCTGTCTGTGACCATGTTGGGGAGATTGTTCCCCACTTCCTGATGATGTTATTATTAAAACAGGAAGCAGGGGCAAATCTTCCAAATGGCACCATATCAAGCCTCTAAAGGGAACTTGAGTTATCTAAGGGGCCTCTAACCCTCCCCTATCTGTCAAGAAGAAAAAAGAAAATCTAGGCTGCAGCATCACTTTAAACCTTCAGACTGTTATGTCATATGCATTGCTCTCTTATTAGAAATGTTCAGTTCTTGTTGCTGCTTTCATCTCATACCCTTGGTAATTGGCCTTTCATTATTAAGAATGTGGAGGCTCAGCTGCTCGGACACATCACTAAGAGGCCTGGAATGTAAATGTCGTCACTCGCCGAACTTCTCACAGAATATCAAATTTATTGAACTTATTGGCATTAGTCAACCTTTAGAGAGCAACACAATAAATGAGTGACATCGAAAATACCACAGCCATTGCATCAACACAGCAGCCGGTCAGCTTCCATCTTAAGAAGCAATGGTCAGCCTAGGGCCGGATTTCCCACAAGGCCAACCAAGGCCCGGCCTCGGGGGGGCAGGGAGCTGAGGTGCGGCAGGGTTTCCTATCGCCCAACGCCCGCGACATGAAGTCCTGGGTGCCGGGCAGGTAGTTGTTTTCTACATTTAGCTCTGCTTAGGGCAAGCAGAGCTAAATGTAGAGCAGGGAAGCCGCTGATTCGTTTACAAGTGATCTTGGCGATGTTGCCGAGATCACTTGTATGCAGCCAGCTATCTCTCTCCCCGCCGGTCGGAGAACCTCTCTTCAGGATGGAGAGTGGGGAGCAGAGTAAGGAATGTCCGTTCTCCGCTCTGCTTCATGTAAACAGTGTGAAGGGAGAGCTGCCCTCGCAGCCTTCCCCTCTCGGCTGTGCTGTGCTAGAACTCCTGTATTGGAGGTTCAATAAAGAGAACCAGTCACCCCCAAATGCTATCACACAGGGGCTTGTTAGCTCCTGTGTGATAGCAATAAAGTTAAGTGAAAAAAATAAAAACAAAAATAATTAATAAAAAAATATAAAATAAATAAAAATTTAGAAAATAATAAGAGAGAGTAAATCCAGTCCTGGGTCAGCCCACATAGTTGCCTCATGGCAGGTTTCCTTTAAACCTATTGTAGTAAAGCTAAACCCTTTCCTAGCGTGACAAATCTGCATAGTTGAAGAGATTTTAACGTTTAATCCTAAAGTTACACACATTGCTACAGACAATGCTTAGTGTGTTCTGCTATAGGGTTCCTAAGAGGTTTAGGTTTGCAAGAAATAGTCTTATGGTACGCTTACTACGGTATTATGTATTTTCCGGCACTATTACTATATATTGTACCACGTGTTAGACATGTAAGCTGCGGAAAAATTCGATTCGGTTCAGATTTTTCGTTATTCGGCATTTGGATACGAAATTCAATTCGGTTTGGGGGTTTCGTATTCGGACAAAATCCGAATTTTCATTAATTGCGGATGAGTTTACGAATATTCCTTGCGACTACCACAGAAAACCATATACAGATATTAATAGTAAAGCTGAAGCTCCCAGACCCGAATGGCATTCGGGAGTCCAAATTTCTGAATAGCATTCAGCAGCTCCAGAAAGCAATTTGGGTCTGGGAGCCATATACATACATAATACTAAAGCTGAAGCTCCTAGACCCGAATGGTATTCGGGAGTCCAAATCTCCAAATACCATTTGGGAGCTCCAGAAAGCAATATGGGTCTGACAGCCATATACATATATAATACTAAAGCTGAGGCTTCCAGACCCAAATAGCATTTGGGAGCGCCCAAATGCTATTCGGAAATTTGGACTCCATGCGGGTCTTGGAGCCTCAGCTTTAGTATTATGTATATAAAATTAGTATTCTATTCTAAAACACATCTGATTGGCCTGAAAAGTCACGTGTCCGATCCAAATTAGTTTTTAAACGAAATTCGGGCGGGATCCAAAATTTCGTAAACAGAAATTCGGTTTTGGACACATTCAGATGCATTGGGATCCGGAAATTTGGATGTGTCCAAATTTTCGGAAAATTGGTACCAATTTTGTTTTGGAAATAAACAGGTCGCACATGTCTACCACGTGTGTCATCCGGACCTCTCTCAGCTGGTCTAGTGAGCGGCATGAGCTTTACATGGAATGAATCAGGTTTAGAGATTTAAACAAAAGTTATTTTGAGGGGAAAAAAAACTGTTTTAATATAATCCCTTAAATAGGGCACTTTGTAACCCCTCCCCCAATTTTCTGTGAATACAAAGAGGAGTTTTAATATTGGAACTAGTATTGGTGTGATAGTACAGCTTTAAGGTTTGACTTACAAAAGGACTACACTTCTGAAAGTTGGGAGTCATGGAGATGTATTTGCTGCTATGGTTTTCATGTTTTATTGAACCCTTTAGAAATGTGATTTGCCGTTTTGTTCAGTTTAATTGTCACTTTATGTCCGTAGCACTTTTTCATGTACTAAGATTGATCCTTTTGTCTTTCAGCTTAGCACGGTACATACTAGGAAGACCGGATCTCAGGCACTTTATCAAGGACAAATGGTAAGTGCGTTTGGTTATTAGTGTGCGTTGTCTTTTATCATCTGAGTTCCATTATCAGGACCTTTTTTCATGTTCAATGTACTAGCAGTGATACTGATGCTGCCTCCGGGTCAGAGAGAGCTCCTCATGTAATACATTAGCCTCCTATATAAACCTGGACAGCTATGTGTTTCTAATGTATGAGAACAGTTGGGCACTCATGCAATATCTGACCATCCCTCAAATCCTGAAGATGCAGCTTCTCCCCTAAAAATTAGCACTGTGATTGCTTCAATTACAGGAAAGATTTGGATTATCTGGAACAAGGAAGGACAATAATATTTGGATAGTCTTCTAACCTGCCTGGTTCTCTTCTATGAACAGTTGTGTTGGGCCATCTCAAGGTGGACACCTTTGGCTCACCGAGTCAACCCGCATCTGAAACATTAGTTTCTTCTTCTTAGCAACTTGTACCTAGCTGACTGTGCTCCTTCCAGCTGGAAGGCTTTAATTTATTCTCAAGTGACTACAAAGTGCTTTTGGACTCTGTATCTTTTAGGTGGCTGCTCCTAGTATATTCAAATGCTCTGAGTCACTCCTTTGGTACCCATTTGAAGGTATTCTTGGTGTATGTGAGCAGCCTTGCTGGAGCCAACGAGATCATTGAAATTTCATATCTCCTTATCTCCTAAGCAATAAATACCTGAAGTCCCAGCACCATTTGGCAATTGTCTTTGAAGTTTCCTTGCCAGTAATGGGCAGGGGGTGGCAATTCTTATATGACATGGTGGTGCTTTTGCAACAGTGGTTTACCAGTTTGTCAAATGAATTTAGTAACTTTAGCTCCCAGCACCTTCACTGTGACCGTGCATGTTAGTATCAGATTGGTTACAGCAAGTATATGATGCTTTTTTCTAAGTCGAATGTGATATTATGACAATATCACATTATGACCACTAGATGGAGCTGAGGAGCATTGGAAATAAATACCTATTTCCTATGCTCCTCAGCTCCATCTAGTGGTCATAACAAGGTATTTTCCAAATAATACATTCGACCTGAAAGTAAACTATATCACAAAGGTTTGTTGTTGCTTCCATTCACAAAGAATGAACGTTCACAGAGTTTTGCAGGATGAATTGCTCTGCAAATGATTTATAGATCGTCATAGATGTGTCTCTATCGCACACATACCGGTATCCCCCTAGCTCGGGTGCTGGAACAACTGGTGCAGGTTCGGGTCGACGTGTAGCAGTGTGCAGCCACGTCCTGCCATAGGCACGCAATCACACGCAAGACGTGTCCCTTCCAGGAGAACTGGCGTAAGGATTTGCACGGGCATGCATGCTGTAAGGATTTGCCCGGCTGTGTGAATGAGCCCATAGTGTATTACCAGCAGGATCACCAGGTGAATATAAAGGAGAAGTTCATGAAAAAAGAAAACTAATGCAGCCACCACATCTGAGGACGGGTAAGCTGCATTATATGACACGTTTGTTCAGCCGTTCGCAAAGCTAACACTGGTCAATTACGATCACAAGCTTGCTGTCCCAAGCTCTGTCCTGTGGTGCTAGTGTGGCAGAATGTGTCAGATGCTGCAGATAGGGAGGGGCGTCCCAGGAGAGACAGCCAGGAAAGAGAGAGAGAAGAGAGATGGCCAGGAGAGAGAGCGAGGAGAGACACCTAGGAGAGAGAGCAAGGAGAGACAATCAAGCAGAGAGAGAGAGGAGGGACAGCCAAAAGAGAGAGGGAGGAGGAACAGCCAGGAGAGAGAGGAGGGACAGCCAGGGGAGAGGAAGGAGGGACAGCCAGTGGAGAGGGAGGAGGGACAGCCAGAGGAGATGGAGGAGGGACAGTCAGGAGAGAGAGAAAGAGAGAGGAGAGATATCCAGGAGGGAGAGACAGCCAGGGGAGAGGGAGGAGAGACAGTCAGGGGAGAGAGTGAGGAGAGACAGCCAGGGGAGAGAGAAGAGAGAGCAATGAAAGAGAGAGGAGAGACAACCAGGGGAGAGAGCAAGGAGAGACAGCCAGGAGAGAGAGAGGAGAGACAGCCAGGGGAGATGACGGAGGGACAGTCAGGAGAGAGAGAGGAGAGACAGCCAGGAGGGAGAGCGAGGAGAGACAGCCTGGAGAGAAAGTGAGAAGAGAGAGCCAGGAGAGAGCAAGGAAAGAGAAAAGAGAGACAACCAGGGGAGAGAGCAAGGAGGGACAGCCAGGAGAGAGAGAGGAGAGACAGCCAGGGGAGATGACGGAGGGACAGTCAGGAGAGAGAAAGAGAAGAGACAGCCAGGAGGGAGAGCGAGGAGAGACAGCCAGGAGGGAGAGCGAGGAGAGACAGCCAGGAGAGAGAGTGAGGAAAGACAGCCAAATGAGAGAGCGAGGAGAGACAGCCAGGGGAGAGAGTGAGAAGAGACAGCCAAGAGAGAGTGAAGTAGGAGTTTTGTTTTTTATTTTTAGATCTCATTGAGCTCATCATTCAAAAAGTAGATCTGAACACAAACAATTGTGGGCACCCCTGCTTTAAGGCAACAGAATTTACAGAATTTTCGAAATAATGTTAACAATTTCAAAAATAGTGGCGAGGAGCAGACCCGGTCATTATTATTTAATCAGAATAGTAGGTCGGGTGGAGGGGGGGGAATAGTGTTGGGACTCCACAGGTTGTATTTTCTGAAATATGGACACGCACTTTAAAACTCATCCCGCACCGTCAGTCCAAAGCTCTATTCTCTAAATTCTTGTTAGCTGACGAGTAGCATTGATGTAAAAGGATTTCGTCAGAGCCAGGTTTGGATATTTTATTGTATGTATCCCTGTGAAAGCCTTTATGAGCACTCAAGTTATTTGGTGTTTTTATGCTCTGATGTTCTCTCTTACAATACCTTCTGTAGAACAAGGAACAACTGCTCTGAGCCGCGTCTCCTCTGTAGATTTCCGACAGCAATTTTGCTCCATTTAGAACACGGCGTTCATATCCATTCTGGATCCCATCGCGGTGGCGGCGGCGGGATGGCTTTCTTCTCGGCTCAATGTGCTTCTGTTTTAAATAAAACCTTGGAGATAATACTTTTTAGTTCTTCCTGTGAAGTGATAAAACCCTAATTATTTCATTCAGTAGGAGTTTCATATTCCATGTGCGAATGCGTGTTCTTCACTCTTCTTGCTGCTGTATATTGTGAGAGGCAGGTGTCGTAATCTGTGGGGTGCCCTGACACTGGCGGGGTTCACTCCAAACAAGTGTCAAAAATGGTACCGGAAAATATAGCTGCAAAAAATATAAACCTTTAAAAGCATACAATGAAAATACAGTATACATGGGCAGAGGTTATCTTTAAGGAGAACTATGGGGTCAGGGCTTTTGCCCATACTTCTCCTAAGGGTAACGGGAGGACACAAACTAGCGTCCTCCCGTCACCCTAAGCTCAGTATACCGCGAGCTAAAGCTCGCGGTATACTGAGACGCCGCAGCTGAAATGGATCCCGACAATTATGTCTGGATCCGACCAGCTGCGTGAGTGACAGCTGGCTCTGCCTATCTAGAGGCAGAGGCAGCTGTATCTGCCCCCTCCCCGTCCGATCCGCCAGTCAGCGCTGGAGGATCGGAGCGGGGAGAGGGGAATCCAGCCCCTCCCCTGTCACGGCTCTGTGCCGTGACAAGATCGAGAAGTGAGCGAACGCCGGTATGTGTTCGCTCACTTCCCGATCTACTGAGCCGACCAGTGACAGTCTCATTGTCACAGGTTGGCTAGAACTGAGGTGAGTGAAAAGCACTCACCTCATAGTTCTCCTTTAAGACCAAATCCCGACAAAAACTACATGTTCTGAAGATGAGAGGATGGGGAGGCCTGCTGTAGTCCAGCAGATGAGTAGAGGCCAGGATTTCAGTACAGCAAAGGCACTGTGTTGCCAGCTCATACAGGAAGTTAGGAGCTGACTGGTATTTTGGCAGGATCAACAAGTATTTTTATTCCTTCTTAAAACTATGGTATGAGCAAATGTTGCCCTCATACAAGAGCCATGTGTATTCTTCCTTGAATCTCGGTGAGCTTTGTGTATTTCTTCCTGATCTGTGCAGTTTACCAGTGTGACACTTGGAGCTTTCTGTAATGAAGACCGCTCCCTGCTGCTCTCTCTCCTTGAGCGGGGTGACTGGTCTTGTCTACGCCCCCTCCTATAATAAAGACCAGTCAATGCTTCTTTCTCTCCTTGGGCAGGGGGACTGGTCTTGTCTCTGCCTCCTCCTAAGGGCAGGCACCCTAAGGGCTCATTCACATGGGCATGCATGCCCGTGCAAAGTCCCAATCCTGGGAGTGACAGGTACTACGTGTAATAGCGAGCAGCAGCCTGTACCTCCCTATGTAAGGATGCGGCTCCATGCAATTACACACGGTTACATGCACGCCTGGACTTGTTCATCAGGGGTGCTGCGGGTGCCCGCACTTGAATGCAGACAGTGTGCGTCCAAGTGCGGGCACCTGGACCTGCATGGATATGCAGGTTCAAGTACGCTTCTAATTGAGTGTAATTGTGTGTATAGGATTGGGTGTTTGCACAGGAGTGCACGATGCACGAACGTGCACGCCCATGTGAATGAGCCCTAAATATGGGTGTAACATGGAACATTGTATGAAAGGTGGAATTAACCTTTACGTACTGGTAAGCTGTAGTATATTACTTTTTTGGGGGCGTTTAGATACACTTTAAGCCATTTTTTCACATTCATATTACTAAGCTTAGGTTAAAGGAGAACTATGGGGTCAGGGCTTTTCCCCATAGTTCTCCTTAGGGTAACGGGAGGACACAAACTAGCGTCCTCCCATCACCCTAGGCTCGATGTCGAGATCCGCCCAGCTGCGTGAGTGACAGCTGGCTCTGCCTATCTAGAGGCAGAACCAACTGTACCCTCCCCCGTCCGTTACGCCAGTCAGCGCTGGCGGATCGAATGGGGGAGGGGGGAATCCAGCCCCTCCCCTGTCACGGCAGAGAGCCGTGACAGGATCGAGAGGTGAGCGAATGCCGGTATGTGTTCTCTCACCTCCCGATCTACTGAGCCGACCTGTGACAGTCTCATTGTCACAGGTCGGCTAGAAAAATGAGGTGAGTGAAAAGCTCTCACCTCATAGTTCTCCTTTAATAAACAAAGCTATAAAAATGAATATAATAATATATTTAAGAATTAATTAGTGAATGTCTCCTGTTGACGTTGGAAGTTTAAATTTCATATGAGGTTTCCCCCTCCTCCCTGCTCCCTTTCCTTGAGTGTCGGTGTCACGGGCGGTCTCTGAAGTTCATGTAATGTGACAACCATTTGTCTGAAAGTCTCTGCTGGTTCAGCATTTGTGTCCTCCTGGGAGGGCTAAAGTTCCAATGTGCGCTGGTACTGTTGATTTTACAAGCATTTCCCCGCTGAATCTTCATTATACTATCAGACTGAGAGGCAGACCTTCACTGTTCTCCCATATATCTTTTCTTCATGTGTGTTACAAATCTCGTTAGATTGTATCCTGTGGGAAGGTACTTGAGACTTTATTACAGAAAACCTCCACTCAGTGTTATTTGTTTTTAAACTGTCCTTATGTGCAGGACCGCTAAGCAGGAAGCAGAACCTGCATATGTAATGCATATATACGGCTGCCCCTTGTTCATATATAATTACAGACTGTACATCGTTGGCAATGAAAACAGTTGGCCCATGTGAATGAGCCCTAAATATGGGTGTAACATGGAACATTGTATGAAAGGTGGAATTAACCTTTACGTACTGGTAAGCTGTAGTATATTACTTTTTTGGGGGCGTTTAGATACACTTTAAGCCATTTTTTCACATTCATATTACTAAGCTTAGGTTAATAAACAAACATATAAAAATGAATATAATAATATATTTAAGAGACCTGCAGAACCTGGATATGAACCTGCACAGAACCTGCATATGTAATACATATATACGGCTGCCCCTTGTTCATATATAATTACAGACTGTACATCGTTGGCAATGAAAACATTAAAGTGATAATAAAGTCAAAAGGGTTTTTATCTATTTCAAATGCTGAATAATTCACTTACAATGGGGGCTGCTCTTTAAAAGAGAACTATGGGGCAGTGGCGTCACAAGGGGGGTGCGGCCCGCACCCGGGTGCCTCCATTGGAGGGGTGACACCAAAATCACTGACAGTCATTTTGGTGTCACCCCCTATGAAAAGTCGTGCACTCGGTCACGGACTGAGAGCCCGACAGTGTCAGGAGAGAGGAGGGGACGCGGCGGCATACCTCATTCCGCCGGGTGAACGTCTCCTTCTCTCTCTGCCGGCGTCCATCACCAAGATGGCCGCTGGCAGGCATCAATAAGATGCGCAATGACGTCACGGCAGAGTGTCACCCGGTCTCCGCTCCAGGTGTCACCCAGCCTTGGGATGACCCTGCTATGGGGTAACCTTTTAATGCCATAGTTCTCTTAGGGGTCACGGGAGGACATATACTAACCTCCTCCCGTGACCCAAAGCTCAGTATATAGTGAGTTATAGATCGCTATATACTGAGAGCGCCCAGCCGGGACAGATCCCGACAATACTGTTGAGATCCACCCAGCTGGCTGATTGACAGCTGGCTCTGCCTTTCCAGAGGCAGAGCCAGCTGTGCCCGCCTCCTTCCCCGTCCCCTCTTGGATCCTCTAGCACTGGACAACATACAGTCGCTCGCTCACTTCCCGATCATCTCCCTGCAGAGAGCCGTGACTGACAGTCACCGTTCTCTGCAGGGAGGTGATTGGAAAGTGAGCGAGCCAACGGTATGTGTTCGCTCACTTCACGTTCAATAGAGCTGACCTTTGACAGTTTAATTGTCATACGTCGGCTCTAACTATGAGGATGAGTGGAAATCAGCTCGTAGTTCTCCTTTAATGTTTAAACATTTTAGCTTCCTGTAGAATCAGCTGGTCCTCTGAGCACTGGCCCTGATATCCTATTTTAGTGCGGCTCCTTTCCCTTGCAAGGTCCTACGGAGCCACCCTTGTGTGTGCTAGTAAGCTGTGTGTGTCTCCACAAGGCAAACCACTTCCCTCCTCCCTTCTCCAAGCTAGTAGATGGACGGCTCCTGGAGACTGTTCTGTCCCTTGTGATCTTGTACTGGGCAGGAAGTTCAGGGAAGCCGAGCTGAGAGAGTTGGAGCTGTTCAGAAATACAATGCTGCAAGACCTGATTTTTCTCTGCTGCAGTTATGTAACACTGACAGGCCTCAGCTGGTGAATAGACAATGATAGGAGAGGCAGCAGACTGAAGAGTTTGCCACTCTGTCACTCTGCTCTCTCCCCCATAAGCATGTTTGCATAAGCACTGCAGCACAACGCACTGTCTCCTTGTGCTGCTTCTCACTCCCTCAGTCTGAGCTTTGCTGTCCATGGACTGCAAGAGGCTGATACCATGTCAAATTCAAATGCTCACACTGCTTGTATTAATAATAATGATAATAATAATAATAATGATTTGTATTTTACAATTTGCCGGCGTTCAGCTTTAGGCTGATGACATTCACATGACTGTAAAAAAAACTTTCTAAAAAAGGGTAAAAAACAAACTCTGGAAGTTCATAATTTCCCTTTAAGAGGCCCTGTCATATCCGCTGTTGCCCTATCATTTCACTGGGACCCCCTGACACAGGACTCATCTCCCCTTCCGCTATCTCTTCCCCGATAGGACACAAGTGAGCCGCTCAGCTGGGATCCCGCTAGCTCTTTGCACCTCGTCCTCGCAGCTTTCCTTGTCACATTCCAGCACCCGGGGAAACGGAGGCTTTCAATGGAGAAGCCTTCATGCCTGGTTGCTTTGCAGACTCCAGAACCTTTGACATCCACACAAGAGAGAGGATTACATCTTAACAGCGGCCTATTCAGCTCCAGAGAAAGAGAAATAATGGCCGTTCCTGAGTTTCCAGCCACCTTAAAGTGAAAGAGCTCCGGAATCTCCCGGCATCTTAGCTGGTCCCGTTCAAGAACTGAAGTCAACCTGCGAACACCATTTTCCAAAATTACCAAACATGTTTTCTTACATGCAACTAGTATAAGTATATGTACTTGTATTGGCATCAGCCTCCTGTCATCCCCAGATTGGGAGAGGGAGGGGCAGTGCTAGGAGCCAATTAGCTGTTTGGCTTTGCAGTGGTATAGTGATTAGCAAGGCAAGGTCCCCGGTTCGAATCCCGGTCAGGACACTATCTGCAAGGAGTTTGCATGTTCTTCCTGTGCTTGCGTGAGTTTCCTCCGGGTACTCCGGTTTCCTTACACACTCCAAAGACATACTGGAAGGTTAATTGGTTCCTGTCTAAATTGGCCCCGTGTGCATGTGAGATAGGGACCTTAGATTGTAAGCTACATGAGGGCAGGGACTGATTTGAATGTGCAACTATATAAAGCGCTGTGTACGTTTTCGGCGCTATATAAATACCTGTAATAAATAAACATGCTGACCGGAGCAGGGAGCAAAGTGAACAGAGCTGACTTATCAGTGTGTTGCTGCTCCATCACTGTCCAATTAGCAGACGGGGGGCGGGGCGATGGCGCTACTGTGTCCCTTACAGTATAAATCAGGGGGTAGGCAACCTCGGCGCTTCAGCTGTTGTAAAACTACAAGTCCCACGAGGCATTGCAAGACTCTGGCAGCCACAGGCATGACTGCCAAAGTTTCACCACAACAGGAGTGCTGAGATTGTCTAACAGAAGTCAGAACCACACATCTGTATGCTTATTGCACTGCTAAGCAACCTCGGCCATCCAGCTGTGGTGACACTATAAATCCCATCATGCTACTGCCTCTGGGAGTCATACCTGTGGCTGTCTGAATCTTGCAATGCCTCATGAGACTTGTAGTTCCACAACAGCTGGAGTCTCAAGGTTGGCTACTCCTGGGTTAGAGATTTAGTAAGGGATGAAGCTGGAGTATCAGCCTGGCTGCAGCTAGAGTTTATAGAAATAGGTCAGCAGCACCCATTTGTCTCAGTCCCGGTTCCCTCGCAGTGAGAACAGCTGTATGCACTGAGCTATTCAGGCAGTTTTAATCTCTTGCTGCAGATCGATTGAGCTACTCGATGGCAATCACCTTCTTGGCACTTTAATTACAGAGGGCCGCAAACGAGGTGCCTGCCATCGAGTGGTTATATCACCTGTTTAGTTGTCCCCCTAGGTGTCTGCTAGAGTGCCGCAGCTCAGATCAGAGCGAATTTCTGTAAATAGGAAACAGCAACACCTGTGGCCCATCAAGCCCTTTTCACGTACATAATTTGGTTGTTTCCTTCTGGCCCCTCCCAAATCGTTTTTTAAATATTTACTGCATTCTCTTTAGTGTGGACGGGGGGATCAAGTGATTTTATGTCATTCAGCTGAAGAAGAAAAGGGGTAGGTATCCTCAGCCCTCCAGCTGTGGTGAGCTGCAAATCCCATCCTGCCTCTGCTTCTGGGAGCCATGCCTGTGGCTGTCAGAATCTTGCAATGACTCATGGGACTTGTAGTTGCACAACAGCTGGAGTGCTGAGGTTACCTACCCCTGTCTTAAGGTGTATGTACATTAGATATTTGTCAGGCTTTTATTACTCTCTGTGTCTTCCTGTCCCAGTATTTGGAAGTGTGGAAAGAAGGAGCTGGACCCGGGTGGGGATTGTCTTGGTGCTTCATATCCAACAGTAGCTGGGCGATATGAATATGGCTGATCTGGCTGGTAGGCAGCTTCTGCGATCCAAAAGATCTTCATGGTGTCCTTGGCTTGACACGTGTTTCGTGGACCCGTCTCAAGTTCAACTGCTTGTCATTCTCTTAATGGTCTTCAGGACCTCTTGGCTTAGTTAGCATAGGGTTGACCAGGATGTGCCATGGACCCCAGTAGTGGAGCCCTGATGGTTTATAACCAAAGGTTGGCAAGGATCTGCCATGGTCCTCAGCAGTGGTGTCCTGACGGTTTCTAACCAAAGGTTGTCCAGGATGTGCCATGGATCTCAGTAGTGGAGCCCTGATGGTTTAAAACCAAAGGTTGAGCAGGATCTGCCATGGACCTCAGTAGTGGTGCCCTGATGGTTTATAACCAAGGGTTGACCAGGATGTGCCATGGACCTCTAGTGGAGCCCTGTCGGTTTTTAATCAAAGGTTGACTGGGATGTGCCATGGATCTCAGCAATGGTGCCCTGATGGTTTATAACCAAAGGTTGAGCAGGATCTGCCCTAAACCACAGCAGTGGAGCTTTTACCCCGATCATCCAAGTCCTGGTTGTCGGTGTAAGCACTTCAGGTCCAGCAGGGAAAGGGTGGGCTATTTTGTAGGCCGAAGTCCCGGCGCTGCCAGATCTTTTCAAAGAGATTTTGTTCACAGCGGCTTGTAATCTTATGTTTAAACATCAGACAGCTATTCCCTAATGAGACATCTTAACAAGCAGAGAGATGAGAGGAATTACCGTCTCTGCGAGCTAAAGTGCCTGCAGTCTCAATATTTATGGGTGGCTGTTATTGCAGCTAACGGTTTACGTTTTATGTGGAAGGTGCCCTCTGTTAGTGATTACAGCCAGGAAAATGGCAGCTCAGTGTTTTTGATCGTCCTCACTGCCACGTTTCCCTGGGATTGGCAGTGCGCTACGGGCTGTTTGGAAAAGTAAAGAGCTGACTGACAGTTAAAGGGCAAGTCCACTTATCATGTAGCAAGCAGTAGGACGTTGTGGGATATAAGAAGCTTCCCTTGACCATCTCGGCAGAAATTAAGATTTATTTATTCATTATAGATATTTATATAGTGCCGACAATACACGCAGTGCTTTACATACTGCACATGCACATCAGTCCCTACCCTCAAGGAGCTTTCAATCTAAGGTCCCTATCTCACATGCACACACATACAGGGCCAATTTAGACAGGAGCCAATTAACCTTCCAGCATGTCTTTGGAATGTGGGAGGAAATCCATGCAAGCACAGGGAAAACATGCAAACGCCATGCAGATAATGATCTGACCAGGATTCGAACCAGGGACCCCCCGGACTGCAAGAGAGAAGTGCTGCCCATAGATTTTATATATTGTATAGCTTTGAAGGTCCCTGGAGCAGAAGATACTCTCCAGGTATCTGTAGGCATTGCAATAAGGCTTTTTCTGATCATAGTGTTTTGACAGATGAAATGTTAACTAATCTGAGTTCATAAATTAAAATATTCAAAGCCAGGAGTACCGCCAATGAGGTGCTAGAGTGCCACACGTGTCCTCGGGGCTGACAGCTGAGCACTATTGCATTAAAGAGAATTTGGCTTGTGCGTACTGTCCTGCCAGTCCAATAAAAGTCCTATAAAAGTACTAAGAGCATTCCTCGGTTAAGTCCACACTGGCAGTTGAACAGCAATTCAGGCCCCAGGATTTCCATGACTGTATCATCTCCGAGTTGGCATCTTAGTCCAGGAAGTAGATGGTGACCCTGGATAATGCCTGAAAAAAGATGGTTCCGTACTTCTGGAGAGAAAAGCAGTTGAAGGCATGGTCAGGGGGCAGTACTGTGATCTCCATTAGATGTAATACATATCTCTGTTAAACTTACACATAACTCAATACGAAAAACTTTCTGACGCTCGGTCCACTTTAATGCATTGTAACTCGTCTGGGTTTCCGATAAAACAGGCAGACACCAGATGGAAAAAAAAAGGGAAAAAAAGTGAATTAATGCTGATTAACAGCTCTTAAGAGGTGGAAAGTTTGGGGTTGCTGAAATGGAATTGAAGGACAAGGAATGTCTGCCAGCAAAATGCGTCAATAGCTCAAGGGGAATGACTGGAAACCATCTCTGCCAGGATCCTATTCTTCCTGGCACTGAGGGCACTGGCTGCTATCTGGGGGAAGGCCGCTGGTACCGATGTTACCTGCGAATGGAATGGCTAGCAAAACCTCAGAGGGCCACTGAGAAATTTCACGGTGTGCCCTTGCCTTTATAGTGCACGCAGTCTCTAATTTATATTACCACTGCTATAAAAATAAGAATAATTGCTGGACTGTAGACTGTTCCATAGATCCTGATATGCCCAATACTTACAGTTTAAAGGAAAACTTCTTATATCATATGTAAGTTACTATGCAAATTGTTTTGTAATATATTACCGTATTTTTCCGTGTATAAGACGCTCATTTTTCATAAAAATAGAGGGGCGTCTTATACACAGGGGCCAAGAGGAGAACCGTGGTTGCGAAACTGCCGAAAGTGACGATACCACTGCAAACTACCGTACCCTCACGAGTGAAACTTCAGATTGCAGAGACAAGATAACAGGTTTCCTCCAATCATAAATCTTTTGTACCTGACGTCCGCTGTTGCTGGGGAGAGGGGAGGAAAACTGTTATCTTGTCTCTGCAATTCGCTCTTCCCAGCAACAGCTGACGTCAGGTACAAAAGATTTATGATTGGAGGAAAACGGTTATCTTGTCTCTGTAATCCGATCATAAATCTTTTGTGCCTGACGTCAGCCCAGTGCCCGGAGCGGTAATGTCGGAGCATAAAGTGATTGACTCAGAGGTAAGTGTGATGCATTATATCATTTAAAATATTGATTTCAGAATTTTGGGTAAGAAAAGTTGGGGGCGTGTTATACATGGGGGGCATTATTAATATTTATATCATTATTATTACCGAGTGCCGATACAGAGTATTCGGGTGTGTACTCGTATTCGCCCAAATGCTCCGATACCTTCCCCCATACCGAAACTTCTGGTGAGAGGAAAATTTCCTCTGACCGGCAGTGCCATAGGGGAACATGGAGCCGGCTTCCTGGGCAACCAGGAAGCCAGGTGGTGAGTAATGACCCGCCTCCTGGCTTCCTAATTGGCCAGGAAGCTGGTTCGATGCTGATTGGCTGGGAAGCCCGTTTCCCGACCAAACACAATCGAGCCGGTCAATCAACATGGAGCCGGAAAGCCGTGGTATCAGGAAGCCGGGCAGCATGTTATTACATGCCGCCCGGCTTCCTGATTGCCCGGGTAGCCAGCTCCATGCCAGTGGAAGCATTGGTATCGGTTCTCGGTATCGGCGAGTACCGAAAGCAAAATATCGGTACTCGATACCGAAAAACCGGTAGACTGGCTGAACAGTGATCTCTGATCCCTAGAAAGGTAAAACAGTAACGTATTTTAACTTTTTCTATACTTATTTCATAGGCGTTCAGCTTTAAGTTCCTCACAAGAATGGAATCAGCCGGCTGAAGGTCTTTTTTTTTTCCCTTCTGCTTCGCACTCGTCCCCCCAATTCTCACACATAACAGTTACTGCGATATTAAAATGAATGGCTCAGTAGCCTCCCCTGTGCACGGAACGACCCAGCCATAGACAGCATAACAAATGATCGAGGCATTTCATTTTATCTTGGTAATTGGCGTGACAGATATGAATGATGGTCGCGCTGGCCGATTGCTGGGGGAATAAGCGAGCGTCCTCGAGCACCTGTGAAAGATGCCGCGGCCGAACCCTCCAAAGAACGTCAATAGCGCCATTCATTACAGTGAGGATGGTCGATCAGAAGTTGTTGCTAGGGTCTTGTCTCTTTGTCCGTCACTCCGTCCATTTGTCTAAGTCAGCGCTTTCCTTTTTTTGCATCGCCCCTCGGGACAAATCCGGCGGCGAATTCCTTCCAGCGCTTAGGTATTTGTCTCACGTCCTGTTTAGAAGACAAAACTGCCGAGGCCCGCTGATTTACTGTCAATCTCGCTCAGTCTCAGCTCGACTGGCCTCGCGGAATGCCAACCAAAAAACAAAAACTCTCCGACAATAGCACTTCCTAGATAAAGACCTAATTGGTCTCGTTTTATATGCGCCTAGATTTTATTTATAGCTAGGGATGATCTAAAGAGGTCTTTGCTCGGATGTTTTTTCTTTTTAATTATCATGACCAGGAAAGGTGCAACATAAACTGTCAGTGTTGACCCAAGAGAGGGACGGGGTACAACATCCATTAGCAATATTAAGCAACAGGTGAACTGCTAATGCCGCCCATCATAAAGTTCGCTTAGTTTACCTTAAAGGCATGTTTCACTTTTTGCAAAGAATAAAAAAACGCTTCCATATCGCCAGAAGAAAAAAATTTGCATTTAATATTTTTTTGCATTGGAGCTTGCGATGCATTTCAACCATGCTCAGTGGATGGCAGGTGCAGTGCTCAGGCTCTTGCAGACTGTCCTTCCAACCACAGGTCCATATGGAGGTACGGACTACCGGTTATGGACCTTGATGAAGTTATCAATGGGCAACAAGTGCGTAAAATCACTACAGCTCGTCTCTATTGAGATCTATGGGTCCCTTTGCTATGAAAAGCATTGCAGTCGTGATCAGTGGATGGCAGGTGCAATGCTCAGGCTTCTGCAGACTGTTCTTCCATCCCCAGGTTCGTATGGAGGTACGGACTATAGTTTCCGGACCTAGAGGAAGTTATTAATGGACAACAAGTGTGGTGACATCACTACAACTTGTCTCCAATGAGATCTATGGGTTCCTTTGCTATGCAAAGCATTGCAATCGTGATCAGTGGACAGCAGGTGCAATGCTCAGGCTCCTGCAGACTATTCTTCCAGCCCTAGGTCAGTATGGAGGTACGGCCTATAGGTTATGCTGCTGGAGGATGGTATCAATGGGCAACAAGTGTGGTGACATCACTGCAGTTGGTCTCTATTGACATCTATGGGTCCCTTTGCCATGCAAAGCATTGTAACCATGATCAGTGGACAGCAGATGCAATGCTCAGGCTCCTGCAGACTGTTTCTCCAGCCCTAGGCCCATATGGAGGTATGGATTTTATGTTATGGGGCTGGAGAAAGGTATACTGAGCCTAAGGTGACAGGAGGACGCTAGTTTGTGTCCTCCCGTTACCCTAAGGAGAACTATGGGGAAAAGCCTTAACCCCATAGTTCTCCTTTAAGGCTACGTATCAGATAGGCTGCGCTCCCAAGCAAACATTTGTGTGCCCCTTTAACACAGGAGAGTTTTTGGGGATAAAAAAAAAATCATCAGTTTCCTTTCCGTATGTGAAATCACCTCAAAAAAAGAAGAAAATCTTTTTATTCTGTTATTGTCATGCACTTCTGGCAAACAAGTCACATGAATCTCCGGGGGAAAACGCTGCCAAGGTGATTGCTCTTATAAAGAGCGCAGATCAAAGTCGACTTGCCGTGATTTTCCTGCGACGCTGTCTGTGATGAGGAGCGAAGCTCTTAGAGAAGCAGAGTGTTCTTGGGACCGGGTACAGCTGGCCGCGGTGTCATAAACGCTGGCATCCTCTGGCGGCTCTGATGATGGATACCAGATGCCCGTATTTATTCTTAAAAGCGATTTGCGGTCCATATGTATATGTGATGTTCCGTGCAGTTTCCTGTTTTATGATTTTTCAGGAGAGGCAACATCCGAGCGAGGGACGCAGCCATTGGCGCGGGGGAAGCTGTATACGCCGGGCGGGGTTCACTTAATGCTAAGTTTTATTGTGTGTTTATTTTATTGTGTGCAAATCAATATTTGCTTTTAGACATAAGTGTGTATGAGTGATAAGTGGTCTTATGTCAGCTTAAAGTGAACGTTTTCATTCCCCGAGCTTTATAATCCGCTCCATTCAATGTCTCAAATGCACTCATTCTTTTCCCCAAAACGTGCAAGCTAAGCTGGTCCAATAGCTGTGTTGCTGATATGTAAATCTTGACTTTTTTTAAAAGTCGACAGCTAAGGCCACATCTCTTTTCCTAACCGCTCCCTCCCTGAGCAGTGACACATGACGTTCACTAGAAGGCTAGAGATGTCTTTGACCTGTGGCTGTGATTGGCTAGCTCTGCGCGAAGCATGGTGATGCTCCTAATTGGGTCTCTGGGGGCAGACTGGAGAAGAGATTCTGTATACTGATTCTGCGCTGGAGAGTTATGTATCTGTGAACACAGCAAAGAACTGCACGGGCACCAGAATTTACATGATTGCATCATCTCTGAGCCGATATCTCAGCCCAGGAAGTAGATGGTGACCCTGGATGATGCCCGAACAAAGATGGTGGTGGCTAATTGTGTCTAATTGCTGTCTATGTTGACCCAGCTCCTCTGCCCCTCCTCTCACCTGCCTAAATGGCCTTTTATGTATCTGCCTGGGGAGGAGTAAAGCGGAATACTATAGTATGTGACTTGAGTCACAGCTCAGAGTCTGCTGGGGCTGCTGACATCACATCCAAGATGGCGGCACAAAGCAGCAGTCTCAGGGCTTTTAAATGTCTATACAAGGGAGGCTTTTACAGGCAAATAAACTATGGTAAGTACATATAAAATCCTATCAGGGCCACCCCTTTATTTTTTGTCACCTGAGGCGGCCAGGAGAAGGGGGCCGAGCTGTCAGCTGGGGGTTGTGCTTTTAGTCGCCTGTGCTACTTTATTATTGGGAATGTAACAGCAGTACCTGGGGACACATATAGGGGTTCATTTCAAAAAGTTTCCCACAACACTAGATGGCCCCTAGATGGCGCTAATGAGTATATGAATTTCCTTTGCTCATTATCGCCATCTAGGGGCACTAGTGGCATATGAACGGCCTTTTTTTGGAAATGAACCCCTATAGCATGGATAGGCAACCTTGGCACTCCAGCTGTGGTAAAAAATACAAAGCCCATAAAGCTTCTGCTCTGAGATTCAGGTCTGTAGCTGTCAGAGTCTTGCAATGCCTCATGGGACTTGTAGTTCCACCACAGCTGGAGTGTCAAGGTTGCCTACCCATGCCCTAAAGTCTCCTACTATTACATTCTCCTTAATATAACATAAATAAATGCACGCCAATGCCATCACATGACTGGTCTTGTCTCCGCCCCCTCCTGTAATAAAGACCGCTCATTGCTGCTCTCGCTCCTTATGCAGGGTGACTGGTCTTTTCTCGGCCCCCTCCTCTAGTTTTCTGTAGTGCTTGGGGCCTGATGGGTCCCTCCTACAGCTCTGCCCTTTGCACAGGATATATACAGCACATTGATGATGTCACTGCTACTTTTACAACATGTTTAATTGTTATAGTTGTGCCTGGAGTTCAACTTTAAAGGGACCCTGTCATCAGTCAACTTATTTTATGCATGTTATTTACCTAGACCCAGATCAGCTGCCCATCGCCCCCTTCCTGGGTAAACGCCTGGCCCCCTTCTCCTGGCCGCCTAAGGCTTTGAAAAAGGTAGGGATGGCCCTCATTATTTAAGCACTTAACATATTTTATTTACCCGTAGGACCTACCTAGCGTAGACATCCGAAAGTCCAGCGACTTCTGTCGGGTGCCGCCATCTTGGATATGATGTCAGCAGACTCAGAGCTGTTATTCAAGTATAGTCATACTCATAGTGTTCTTCTTCCCACCCCCACAGCTACACAAAAGGCAATGTAGGCAGGTTAAAGGAGAGACCAAGGAGCTAGACCAGCACAGACAATCCTGGCGATTGATCCTTGCTGTTACCAAGCATAAAGCGATACAAAATCAAATATTTTATGGTTGTCACTGAAACAGAAAGAGTGCGAAAGGAGGAACTGTCTAGGAGGAGATTTCCTCTCACTTTCTGGTGTGTCTGCAGAACAGGATGTGAAGGGAAATCTCTCCAAAGAGACACAGACAGCAAACAAACCCAAAAAAACTAAAATTGGACTGAGATTTAAAGCCGAACTTTGGAGAAAATGGAAAACTACCCTTGCAGTGGGGCTCATTTTTGTCCAGGGTGCTATTAAAAAGCAGTTTTACTTGTCTTAATACTTCGGGCCCTGGCAGCCGTCACTAACCTCTCTCCTCCCTCGGCATCCTCACAATGCTGAACTGCTGATGACTTCAGAGCGCAATGGAGTGCCAAAGAGAAGCGGCTTCAAGGGCATCTTTGGACGCAGAGGAGGAAGCATGGACGGAGCGAGGGATAAGGAAAGTGGTTCCACAGGCAAAAACATTTAACCCTTGCAGTGCATGGTTAGATCCCTACTACTAGGGTAGTTGTGAATTGTTCCCGGAGTCTACATATAATGGAAATATTTTAAAATATATATTTTTTATTTTTTTTGTGGCCAGACTTGACCACATTCACCAAACATTCCCCACCCGCGCTGCGCCATTTACTGAACCACCCATTTAGCAGATCTTATTCTTAAATCCTCATTCACAGCGCAGCTATTGTGAGCAGCGAGGAGTGAGTGGGATTGAGTCTTTCAGGTCTCGCTGGGAATCAGAGAAAATCATAGATAAACAAGGATACATTGATTTAATTATTTTCCAATATCCAGCAAATCCAGCGCAGGAAGAAATGATTTACTTTGTTAGGTTGGTTGACACAGATCCCTGCAGAATACATCGAGCGTGTCTGGTTATGTTCCCATTAGATGCCCAATGTATTTAGGACTTATTGAGGTCCGCTGCATTGTGCTGCATTAGCATACAGCCGTTAATGAGCCGTAGTCTGCAAATGTGTGTTGTGGAAAGGCAGCCTAATTATTTTGGGTGTGCAGCCAATGCACTACACTGCAAAGGACCTGAAACATTTATTTTTTTGTGGTGCACCACAAAGCTTACACGTTCAGTGCCCTTGCAAGATGTATCATTTAAATTAAACATCTTTGTACCACAACCCATTTCCCACCTCTCCATGCGCTGCGTTGTTCTAACTTTAATGGCTAAATACTCCTGGATGTAAGGGGGACTCTGATGGGCCCTCCTGGATGTAAAGGGGTACTCTGATGGGCACTCCTGGATGTAAGGGGGGGTGCTTTGGTGGGCATTCCTGAATGTAAAGGGGGATTCTGATGGGCACTCCTGGATGTAAGGGGGGGCTTCGGTGGGCACTCCTAAATGTAAAGGGGGACTCTGATGGGCACCCCTTCCTGATAGAGAGGACTCTGCGGGTCACACATGAATGTAAGGGGAGACTCTGATGGGCACTCCTGCCTGAAAGAGGGGACTCTGCAGGTCACAAATGAATGTAAGGAGGGTCTCTGATAGGCACTCCTGGATGTAAGAGGGGACTTCTATGGGAACTCCTGCCTGAAAGAGGGCACAATGCTGCTCACACATGAATGTAAGGGGGGGACTCTGATGAGCACACATGAATATAAGCGGGGACAATGCTGGGAACTCTGTGCTGTAAGTGGGACTGTAATTGGCACTTCTGGATGTAAGGGGGAGGACTCTGCTGAGCAAATCTGGATATAAGGGGGCTCTGAATGACACTCCTGCAGGTAAGGAGGGACTCTAAAGGGCACTTCTGGATTTAAGGGAGGACTCTGATGGGCACTCTTGAGTGTAAGGGGGGGACTTTGCTGAGCATTTCTGGATGTAAAGGGGGGCTCTGCTGGGCACTCCTGGATTTGGGGGGGATTTATTCATTCATGTAAAAAAAATGTTTTCATTCATTTAGAAAGCAAATGATTTCTCGACCCGTGAATATTTGTAAAATGTACAATGTGGTCTTCATACCGAAAAGTTTGCAGACCCCCGACTTGGATGATTGAAGCCAGCTGCCAATGTCCGCCAATCTGCTACTGTTTTTTCAGACCAAATAATTTCTCAGATGACGGATCCCTTTAAAATGAAGATTTCCTATAAATCCACCAATATTAGTCTGAGCATTGGTCGGCTCTTAGCAGAGAATCTGTTTTTTGATGAACTTGAAATGTGCACTTTTTTCTTTTAAAGACACAGCCAGTGTGCAAATCCATCTCTATGAATAATGAAAGAGATGAATAGAGGATATCCTCGGAGGAATGAAAACAGGGGATTAGTTACAAGTTACAGCGTTCCCAGAGGCCTCCTGCAGACTACATCCAGCACAGATAATTGTGATGACTCTATTAAAGGCAGAGTGGCCTATTATTGTGTTCTGGGCCATCTCTCCCTCTGCGGTTCCTCATCAATTTGATGTGGACGCTTTAACAGGACAGGCTGGTGCTAATCTTCCCCATCTCTCTCCTCTTACACAGATTTATGCAGGAACACGGCACTTTTTTATCGAATGCATTAGGTAGTTGGACGCCATTGTTGCTCAAACCCTAACAAAGAACTTTAACACCCTAAAACATAATTATCACACACAAAAAATAAGTTATCCAGAACCTAACCACTGACTATAATGTTCACATCTACCTTAGGGCTAGTTCACACCAAGCGGGTTCTCAATGCAGAGCAGAGCAGTTACAGAACGGATCAAAACTGCATCCAATGTATTCCAATGGTATTTCGGGCTCTAGTTCACACCGTAGCGTTCAGTTCCAGAGCATGTAAAAACTGCAGCAAGCCCTTTTTTTCCTGCTCTGGAACGCATGCAAACACATCAAAAATACATGCAAATGCCCTGGAACGCACTGAAAGCCCATTATAGGCTAAAAAAAAACCCGGCACGGAACGCAGCACAAAATGCGGCAAAACACACTGCACTGCGCGTGCAGAAACTCATGCAGATCTGGTCCGCATTTGGTGTGAACAAGCTCTAAAGCTAAAGCTTAATTTGCTTACCTTCCCCGGTTCCTCTTTTCCCGCCCTCATCAACATGCTAAAAACATTAAAAAAATAAATACCTTTCCATTTTCATTACATCCCTTATTTTAGACCTGATGATGTCAACACTTGGTCCCTATGCTTCTCTATGCAATGCAGACTGATCATTGCTGGTGGGAGGGGCCAGCAGGGGGCTGTACATAGCTTCCTGAAAACATCACAGCACCTTGTCTCAGTACTCATCTCAAAAGCCTTCAGTACTCCTCTCAAGAGCCCTGCCTGTATGCAGGTATACACCACTAGTCAGGGGCGTCCCGAGGAGCGAAGACTGGGTGACACCCCATCGTGATGTCATTGTGCATGCGTGTGATGTCACCACGTGCGTGCGAGATGACGTCATAATGACGCCTGCCGGAACCCATCTTGGTGATGGACGTCGGCAGAGAGAGGAGGGGACGTTCACCCGGCGGGATGTGGTATGCCGCCAGATCCCCTCCTCTCTCCTGACAATGTCGGGCTCTCGGCCCATGACCGAGTGCCTGACTTTTTAGAGGAGGTACAGCAAAATGACTGTCAGTCATTTTGGTGTCACCCCTCTAATGGTGTCACCCGGGTGCGGGCCGCACCCCCTTGTGACGCCACTGCCACTAGTCGCAAATTTTGCGCTGCTTCCCTGGGCTGTGGACCCCGGCAATAACGTGCTGTGGTCCTGGGGTTGAGAAAAGCTGAAATGCTGCTCCGCAGGGGCCATGCAGAATAGGGCTGTATGCAAGTTCATATAAGTAGCAGCCTATACCCACACACAGCTATTCATGTCTATGGGCAGCCCACATTTTTTTGTATGCCCCAAAGCACCCGTGTGCATGAGCCCAAGAATCCTTCTGTTTTATATTTTCTTTATTTTTATAAAATAGATAAACTATCGAGATGCCAGACAGGAAATATCTTTGTTTGCACTCACTTGAGCCACACTTTTTGCCAGAAGCTTCTTTTTTTCTTTATTTTGGCAGAGAAGCGGCTCCAGGTGGGGTCCCACCCAGCCCAGCGCCATACGGCAGAAGCTTTATTGGCAGACGGTAATTACAGTATGTTTATGGTGCACAATGAGACACGAGTATCTCATAAGTATTTTCTGACATTCCTCTATAATTGGGGATTATTAAGAAGCCGAGTTCTCTTCTGTGTCTATTCTGGACTGGAACTATTAAACATGAGCAACAGTGAACATTCATTTTAAAGCGCTTCGCTGTAACATATGGCAACGCATATTACCTGTGATGGGGTGCAGTTCAAGTGAATGCACCGTATTGCACCAACACATATAACTTGTTATGGTCCACTGCCAAAAAGTGGTGCGCGCACCTTTTTTGCCGTGTGGTGCTGTTGCCGCAAACGGCATCTCTTAGGATCAGGTGGGGGGGGCGGCAGGCAGAGCGGTATGGCCGCAATGTTTGCGATGTGCCTGTCACCCCTGTCGTGTCAGTGTGTCCCAGGCTGCTATTAGCCCGGCATGGAGGTATGTAAGGGCCATACACATCTCCCTGACCAGCTCTTAGCATCCTGGGACGCTCTGGCCTGTGTACTGCCCAGCTCCTGGCAATGAGTGACGTCATTGGTTGTCAGGAGCTAGGCAGGATGCTGGCGAGGGTGGCGACATCACTCTCCACCAGCATCCCCTCCCACTGACTGCATGCATGCTCCAGCGGCCCCAACTGCCCCTCTGTTCTTCTGTAAGGATTATAAGAGATTTTAGTGGCTGGGTTTACATTAACTTTATTATAAATTTTGGTATGCACAAAACAGAAACAAAAAGGACTACGGAATTCCACTCCTCTACTGTCAATAACATAACATAGATGGGAGTGGTTCTGTAGTCCTCAGAAAACATTGCAATTAATAACAGTCAGCACAGGCAGAGAGCACAGGAAGTTATCAGCTCACACGATTTTTGGCAAAATAAACAGGTATTTTTTTTACATTTATTAAACATATATTATAAAACACTTTCAGACGTATATTTTTCACACCAAAAGGGACTAAATAAGAGAAGTTCATGGTCAGGGTTTACATACATTTTTGGATCTATTCATAAAAAACGATTTACATAACTGTTAGAGCAGCGAGACTGCAGGTACATTCGTTCTGTGCGATTTAACCAGCGGTTGTGAGAATGGGGCAAAATCAAATGTTCTCTTTTGGTTGAATGTTGCTCACATATTATGGGCAGTAGTGAATCTGGAAAATACCACATTATGGCCACTAGATGGCGCTGAGGATCAGAGGAAATAGATACATCTCAGTAACAAGAGATACAATGTAACAATTCTAGAGAATGCTGTAAATGTAACCATTGCTACTACAGGATCCTTTGTATGTTATGGCCTCTTGTATGTACCATGACATGACGTGACTCCCCTTTTCTTGGCTAGACCGGGACCGATCATCACTGAAATACCAGTTTCGGACGGAGTTTGGAAACACGTTTGATGTATTTTGTTGCTCATTGTCCTCTAGGCCCTCCAGTATGTGATTAGTATATTGCTGCTATTAGAGTGGGATTCACCCAGTGAGAGTCTTCCAGGTCATTAGAGGCAGCGCAAGAGCCTGCTACCCTGTCTGTTCTAATGAGGGCTGTGTGTCTCCCGCAGGACGCTGATGAGATGCAGACTATCCTCAAGATCCATTCTCCTCCCTGAGACTGAGATCACCGCGGGGGAGAAAAAAATTCATCACATTTATCATAAATTAACCCCGGGGGAACCGAGATTGAGACAAGTCTGAAAGGAAGCCATCTGACCGGGTTTTTTCAAGAAATCCCCTGTGTTTAAAATCTGTCTATCTATCTATCTATCTATCTATCTATCTATCTATCTATCTATCTATCCATTCCTCTCTCTCTCTATCTATCTCTCTATCTGTATCCAGAGGTGTATACATCCAGAGGTGTATCATTTGCCTAGTGCGGAACTTTCCAGGGGGGGGGGTGGCAAAAACCGCTGCCCCACACCAATGAGGCGGACAGGGTCTGACTTGGTTTTGGGCATACTGGGCACTTGCCCGGTGGACGCAAGGCCCTAAGAGCGGCTGCATAATTAGAGAGCTGTCCGGTGGAGGGCCCAGTGAGATGCAATCCGGCTAGCGTTGTACAGGAGGCGGAGGAGAAGCAGCAGATGGCTTGGGGCTAGCCATAGCATATGATCTGATGGTTGGATGTCCCAGAAGCAAGCTGGGGACTGCAATGTATCCTGTTGGTACTGATGGCACTTCGAGCTGCAGGTAAGAGGAGCAGCACATGTATGCAGGGAAAGGGACCCTGCACAGTCCTCCTGAGACCCTGCGCAGCCTGCCATAGACCCCACACAGCCCACCATAAACCCTGCACAGCTCTCCTGAGACCCCGTGTGCGCTGTATCCAGTGACTGATAGGGTGCGCAAAATGTCCTAAACAGGATTGATTGGGGCAAATTGAGATTGAGGGGGGTGCCTGAGTCTTGCCTAGGGCAGCACAAAACCAAAATACACCACTGTCTCTATCTATCTCTCTATCTATCTATCTATCTATCTATCTATCTATCTATCTATCTATCTATCTATGGCTTATTTTATTCTACTATTTAGTGACATAATGGAACTTTACACACAAACAGTGCATGCACCCCCAATTCCTCCACTTTATTGTGCTGATTAATAGAGTAGCTCATCAGGGAGAACACGCACACACAGTCATGGGAGCTAGCTCTCTTTTCTTGTGTCAGCATGTAGTCTTCCACAGACATTAGAGATAACAGTCCCCTGATCAGAACAATTTCGGCTGGATGGGGCACCCAGACTGACACAACTCAAAAGGAAATCACTGACTTTCTATTTAATTTGTATACAGGTGAAACTCGAATAATTAGAATATCGTGCAAAAGTAATTGCAGTAAGTGCTGCAAAAGGGGCCCAAACCAAGTACTGAGTACATATGCATGCTTGTACTTTTCAGAGGTCCGATATTGTTCTATGTACAATCCTTGTTTTATTGATTGCATGTAATAATCTACTTTTTTGAGGTTGTGGATTTGGGGTTCTTGGGGTTTTCATGAGCTGTAAGCCATAATCATCACAATTATGACAAATCACGGCTTGAACTATCTTGCTTTGCATGTAATGAGTCTATCTCATATATTAGTTTCACCTTTTAAGTTGCATTAGTGAAATAAATGAACTTTGCACGACATTCTAATTATTCGAGTTTCACCTGTATACAGTTCCTATATTTTGCAGTGGCGATGAATGCTGTGTAGTTCCAAAATCAAGCAGCCAATGATCTTCCAGGCTGCCCAGTGAAAGACATATGCACTTTGCTGCTTTTGGAAA
Source organism: Nanorana parkeri (assembly GCF_000935625.1). NCBI lineage: Eukaryota > Metazoa > Chordata > Amphibia > Anura > Dicroglossidae > Nanorana > Nanorana parkeri. The sequence continues at coordinate 921,371 of NW_017306582.1, forward strand.
GGCAGTTAAAGGAGAACTATAGGGTTAAGTCTTTTCCCCATAGTTCTCCTTAGGGTAACGGGAGGACACAAACTAGCGTCCTCCCGTCACCCTAGGCTCAGTATACAGCGAGCTGTAGCGAGCTGTATACTGAGACGCCGCAGTATACCGCGAGCAGCTGCTCGCGGTATACTGAGACACTGCAGCTGAAGCGGATCCCGACAATTGTGCCGGGATCCGCCCAGCTGCGTGACTGACAGCTGGCTCTGCCTATCTAGAGGCAGAGCCAGCTGTACCCGCCCCCTCCCCCGTCCGTTCCGCCAGTGAGCGCTGGCAGATCGGAGCGGGGAATCCAGCCCCTCCCCTGTCACGGCAGAGAGCCGTGACACGATCGAGAGGTGAGCAAACGCCGGTATATGTTCGCTCACCTCCCGATCTACTGATCCGACCAGTGACAGTCTCATTGTCACAGGTCGGCTAGACCTATGAGGTGAGTGAAAATCACTCACCTCATAGTTCTCCTTTAAGAGTCAGAGAGTCAGTGACGGGCTGGAGTGATATCACAGATAAGGGGGGTGAAGCGCAGCCATCAGACTTTAACATATCAGAGTGTAAGAGTGATTACTCCGCACTCCAATCTGCTCTGCGTACTCTTGGCCGGCCCTCATTTCCATTGACGGAAAGCTGCCGGGATTTACTGAACTCATTTGCCATCCAAAAGGATTTGCAGAGAAACCTGCTTAGGTTAGAGTTACAAGAAGGGACCTGTAGGGAGCATCTCCTGTTCTGATGACCTCATTTGCATTGCATGATGGGACCACCTCAGGGACGGCTTCACCGATGTGTCGCCTAGGGGGAGATGGACCCGAGCCAAGGCACTCTCTTACGACATTTTTTACTAATTTGAGCTCATTTCATTATTTCCTCTTGATTATTTATTTTTAATTTTTAGTTTAATATTTGTGGTATAAATATAGCACGTATCACAATACCAAGCGCAGCACACTGGTTCACAATTGAACTCTCCCCACCCTCACATTATTTATAGACAGTCATATGTAAATTGGAATTCTAACCTTGATTATGTGGTTGGACTGCTATCATTCGGTAAGCCAAAATCTACGGCTGCGGGTGGCTGGGAATAGAACATCTCTGGTTGCTTTTTGTTAAAAATAAATGACTCCAATAATATGTACACTTACAACTGATTTGTTTTTGGATAATGTGGAAAAGTGTTAAATTAAACTCTTAGCCAAAACTTTTTTTTTATCATTTTGTATTTAGTATTAGAGGGATAAAACCATTGTGTCTCATTGAGGAAAATTCCCATCACTTCCTGTCCTGTAAACTCAACAGGATATCTTTCTGATGTGATGAAAACCCCCTTGGAGACAGTTATCACCTCAACAAGTGTCCCCATTGGATTTTCCCCCCTCTATTCCTGCTCTGGTCCATATGCACTAAGAAAAGGACAGTCTGGGTGATTGCAGGAACATACCTGAGGTTAGAGAGGCCACGGAGGGTGCTGGTGGTGGCAGAACAGACAACTGCAGAGTGTGCCAGAGGCGTCATGAAAACACAGGTGTCACGGAGGCACTCAGTGTGCACTAGGAGTCAGTAGATGACACAGGATGCTCCAGGGGGTGCTTGAGTCATGGGATGCATGGCGGCACACTGGGGTCACAGTAGACACAGAACGCTCTGGGGTGCACTGGAGTCACAGGGTACACTGGGGTCGCAGTAGACACAGGATGCTCTGGGGTGCACTGAAGTCGTGTGGTGCACTGGGGTCACAGTAGACACAGGATGCTCTGGGGTGCCCTGGAATCACAGGGTACACTGGGGTCACAGTAGACACAGGATGCTCTGGGGTGCACTGAAGTCATGTGGTGCACTGGGGGTCACAGTAGATTCAGGATGCTTTGGGGCGCACTGGGGTCACAGTAGACACATGATGCCCTGGAGTGCACTGTAGTCATGGGGTGGGGCACTAGGGTCACAGTAGACACAGGATGCTCTGGAGTGCACTGGAGTCATGTGGTGCACTGGGGGTCACAATAGACACAGGATGCTTTTGGGTGCACTAGAGTCGTGGAGCGCACTGGGGTCACAGTAGACACATGATGCCCTGGAGGGCACTGTAGTCATGGGGTGGGGCACAAGGGTCACAGTAGACACAGGATGCTCTGGGGTGCACTGGAGTCACGGGGTGCACTGGGGTCTCAGACACAGGATGCTCTGGGATACACTGGAGACACGGTGCACAACAGGGTCTCAGTAGACACAGGATGCTTTGGGGTGCACTGGAGTCATGGGGTGGGGCACTGGGGTCACAGGATGCTCAGGGTTGCACTGGAGTCACGGGGTGCACTGGGATCTCAGTAGACACAGGATAATCTGGGGTGAAATGGAGTCATGGGTGCACAGGGGTCACAGTAGACACAGAATGCTCTGGGATACACTGGAGTCACGGGGCACACCGGGGTCTCAGTAGACACAGTATAATATGGGGTGCACAGGGGTCACAGTAGACACAACATGCTTTAGTGCACTGATAAGTACTGCAGCAAGGGGCTCAGGTGAAAAGTAAAGTCACAAACGCAGAGCCACACGTGACTTTGCAATTAAGAAGGCATTGGCCTTGGGCGCTGGCGCTCCAGGAGAAACCTGGAAGTTCTGGCGGCCACACATCGGAGAGGAGACCCAGTGCTGGATTCTGGAAGAGGCAAGGGTGACGAAAAATAAACCTGGCAGAGGCGCTACACTTATGTAAAACATTATAAAAAGTTTTGCCTGGAGTCGGACTTTAAGGTGAAGCAAAGTTTTCTGCAAAACGCATTTCTACACTGTGCTTCACGTAGCACTCAAGTCGTTGTGCAAAAAAGACGCATCTTTTTTACAGGGATTTCAAGTCTCCCTTGTACTGGACACTGACAGTGGGTGGAGTTGGGAACTCAGCAGAGATTTTGCTCCCGTGTCCCGGAGAGGGATAATAAGCTGGTTGGGATGGCAGTTGGATCTCTAATATTTGGTCTTTGGAAGCACAAGACATTAAAGGAGAACTATGGGGTCAGTGTTTTTCCCCATAGTTCTCCTTAGGGTAACGGGAGGACACAAACTAGCATCCTCCCGTCACCCTAAATAAATGCATCAACATGGGATGACAAGGTGTGAGCAAGACAACTGTAACTATCCGCAGAACAGGTCAGAACAGGGAGGCGGCAGTGAGCCCAAGGTGATCCGAGTCTGCACTCACAGAGGTGATTAGATCACACATTCTGAGACTAATTACTAGTTTGTAGGTGAGCTGCGGCACAGAACCTCCATCGTCCTCCACTGTGTATTGTTACTGACACGCAGAAACATGACCGCGCTGAATGTATTCAGACTTGATTTGTAGACTGCTGTAAAAATGATTAAAGGCACACTCCAGTCAGACATTAAACTCCAGGCAGATATAAAAGACACAAATTAAAAGCCGCTCTCTATTCATTAAAAGATCTTTAACTGTAAATGCAAGCAGTGTCAGTACCTGACTTTAACCTGATATAAGCCTCTTGGAGTCCCTGTACAGCAGAGCTCAGACTGGGAGATGGAGAAGCAGCGCAAGGAGCCATTCTTCACAGTTCATGTGCTAACAATGAGCATGCTGATAGGAGGAAAAAGCAGAGTGACAGAGAGATGAGCTTACCATTTTAGTGTTCATTTCACTCTCCAAGCAGAGACTGTGGAAGGTACAAGATCTGTAAGTGTTAGTTAACTGCAGCAGAGAAAATCAGGTCCCTGCCACTGCTAGACAAGGTTGCGCTGTGTGCCGGAGCTGTGTAAATCTCACAACTGGCTAGACAGAATTGCAAATCCTTTGAGAGGTAAAAGATCTCCCATTTATGTATTTCATCTGTGTGTAGGGTTGCCACCTGTCCAGGATTCACCCGGACAGTCCGGGTTTTGAATGCTGTGTCCGGGTTTCGTGGCAGCTGAAGCCCGGACAAAAGATGTCAGGGAGACAGGGGTAACCAAAATTAAGATAGGGGCCACTAGCCCCCCACTGAAAATAGTCTCAACTGTGATATTTACATATGAATGGGTGACGCTATTTACATATGAATAAGCCGCTACTCATTCTCCCAAAAAAATTTCTGTGCGTCGCTAGAGTGTTCGGGTTTTGCTGAAAGAAAAGGTGGCAACCCTATCTGTGTGTTTAGCTGCTTCCCTGAAGTTCAGCGTTAAAAGGTAATGAATAGCACAAGGCTAGGCAACCTCGGCACTCCAGCTGTGGTGAAACTACAAATCCTATCATTTCTCTGCCTCTGGGAGTCATGCTAGTGACTGTCAGTCTTGCAATGCTTCATGGGACTTGTAGTTCCTCAACAGCTGGAGTGCCAAGGTTGCCTACCCCTAGAATAGTGTTTATATCAGGGGTGGGCAAATTAATATGGAATTCAGGAGCCGGTCTGTCCAATCCAGGAGCCAGCAGGAATTTTTTAGGAGGCAGCTCCATTGAGAACAACTAATGAAAAGTTAGGCGCCAGCTGTAATTTTCTAGGGGC
>NW_017306582.1:926044-947096 GCF_000935625.1 Nanorana parkeri
ATATATATATATATATAACACATCATATATTGTTGTTATTATTATTATGATAAGAGCTAAATATAACATTTGTGACTAGCATGTCATATTTGGAGATCAGCCATTGAAAGTTTTGCTTAGGTTGGAGTTCCTCTGCAAGGATTCAGGTCCTCCATTTTTTATTTCTCTTTTAGTCTTAGCCACCCTTGTAAAGAATGTTTTATCTCCATTGTCTCCGATGAGTTGACTAATGACCTGTGAAATAATATACAGAGTATGCTTTATCCCGTATCTCAGGAAGGAAGCATAATTACATACCGAGGCATCCTTAATGGCCTCTAAATGGTGTGTTTGACCTGAATTGCTGGGCACATTTGAATGCAGAGCACAAGCTAGCGGCTCAATATCGCAGCTCTCAAGTACTAAGGATTTCTATAGGGATTGGCGGAGGTTGAGTCACCCATTAAGTAGGATTCCCACTTCCAGGCAGTAAAATATGATCAGTAAATAGGATGCTGCGAGGAAACAACTTCCATGAAAATGACAGAGGAGCCGGATTGAGGATCGGCCCTCTCCGAACTAGCGGCAGTCATTTTATTTGTTGTTGTTATCATAGAACATTCCGGTGCTGCTTCCTGCAAATTCCAGTTTAGGTGTATCTGGACCCAAGAACAAAACATATAATATATTGCAGCTCATCGGTCCTTAGATGTGGTGGCTGTTTTCGTTTTCTCTTTTCAAGGTAGGAACATTTTCCGCAAGTACAGTAATACCTTGGTTTACGAGCATAATTCGTTCCGGCAGCACGCTTGTAATCCAAAGCGCTTGTATATCAAAGCGAATTTCCCCATAGGAAATAATGGAAATTCAGATGATTCGTTCCACAACCCAAAAATATTCATATAAAATGATTACAATACTGTACTGTAATATAATACTGTACAAAATATAAATAAAAATAAACCAATTACAGTTACCTTTGTGGCCGGTGTGAGGGGGACAAGAGAGAGGAGGATTATTGTGCAGGACGACTTTCACTATCACTAATGGAATCACTGCTATCTCTTGACTCAATGCAATCTTTTTCATTTCGTGAAACCTTAACAAGGAATCTATCCAATGTGACATTGCATTGTTGTTAAACAGACTCATCGCTCGCACTGCTACAGCCTTATTCGGGTGGCTCTTTTCTACAAAATTTTGCTCTTATTGCAAGACATTTGCTTGTATATCAAGGCAACATTTTTCATAAATGTTTGCTTGTCTTGCAAAACGCTCTCAAACCAAGTTACTTGTAAACCAAGGTATTACTGTACATAAAATACCTGTTATTGCTGTGTCCTTGTCACTTCCTGACTTCCTCCTTAGATACAGTGAAGGCAGGGGCGTCCCAAGGCCGGGTGTCACTAGGTCTCTAGACCGGGTAACACCCCACGTGTCACGTGATGACGTCATCGTGTATGCGCGGCCATCTGATTGACGCCTCACGGCGGCCATCTTGGTGATGGACAACGGCAAGGAGAGGAAGGGACGTTCACCTGGTGGGATGAGGTATGCCGCCGGGTCCCCTCCCCTCTCCTGACACTTTCGGGCTCTCGGTCCATGACCGAGTGCCCGACTTTTTAGAAGGGGTGACACCAAAATGACTGTCATTTTGGTGTCACCCCTGCAATGGTGTCACCTGGGTGACACCATTGCAGGGGTAACGCATGATGTAACGCAGGGGCCATGCAGAATAGGGCTGTGTGTGAGTTGATATGAGTAGCATTATATAGCCACATACAGATATTCTTGTCTATGGGCACCCCCCTTGTGATGCCACTGAGTGAAGGAGTGTGTGTAGCCACCCTGTGGGCAGGGAGTGTGTTATTTGCAGGGTAACCAGGTGAAAATATGAAGATAACAGCCTGAAAAAGAAAACAAATGCAGCCAGGGCCGTGCCGTTGATGGGGTGGCACTGATGGATGCACAGTGGTAGGTGGCACTGAGGCTGGAGTAGTCATATCAGACACTCAATCATCAGCGCAGCTTAGTAATGCGGAGCCTAATAGAACCACAGGCTCAGCGTTCCTGAGCTCCTATCCCTCTCTCTATGGCCAGCATAAAAAGTTATAAAAGTGAAGGCTGAATTCTGATTGGTTGTTACATGTCACTAAACTTCGCACCTTGCTTGTTGCCTTCCTGAGTACGACCGAGAATTCTATGGTGATGTTCCACCGATGATTTGTGTCTTCCCGCCGGCCCCTCGGGAGTCAGCGATCCGTACAATGGGATTTCTCAGAGGACATCTCCAATATCACTTCCCTGCCACCTGGATCGATAAAACCCGCCAAGGTGTGTTTGCGAACGCACAGTGCGCCCCGGAGAGAAATATAATCTTGTTTTTCTCCTCCTGCAATCAGCTTACACAACAGGAGACACTATTATTATGATTTATAGAATGCCACGCTATTTTGCCGTCACAGCAGTATTCATCACACAGCCGAGAGGCAGAGATATGGGGGATTACAGCGGGTCTGTGACTCCGGGAGTGTCATTGAACGGCTTTCTATATGAGTCCTGTTAGTGGGGTGGTTATCAGAGTTCCTATGGCTGGATGTGTGGGGAGGCTGTGTAGACCCTTGCATAGGGTGGCAAAGCTTTAGGAAAGCAGGCCCTTAGCTTTGCATTGTCTGTCATTTCATTGCTTTAATATTTCTGCAATTTATTTATGATAGGTAATTATATAGCGCCATTAATTTATGCAGCATTTACATATTCTTTATTTCCATCAATCCCTACGCTCTAGGAGCTTACACTCTAAGGTCCCTCATATGCATACATATGAAGTCTATTTAGATTGGAGCCAATTAACCTACCAGCATGTCTTTGGAGTGTGGGAGGAAACCGGACAACCTGAAGGAAACCCACATAAGCACAGGGAAAACATGCAAACTCCATGCAGATAGTGTCTGGGCCAACCCTGGATTTGAACCAGGGACCCCCAGTGCTGGAAGGCAGAAGAGCTAACTACTGAGCCACTGTGAATAGTAAAGTGATAGTAAATGCTGATTAAATTGCATACAATGGATATTCCTCCTTGATGTTTAAAAGTTTTCGTTTCCTGCAGAATCAGCTGGTCCCCTGAGCACTGGTCCTCATATCCTGTTTTAGGGTGGCACCTTTCCCTTGCAGGGTCCAATGGAGCCACCTTTGTGTGTGCTAGTAAGCTGTGTGTACAGTATCTCCACAACTATTTCCCTTCTCCAAGTTGAACTCCAGCCACCCAAAAAGTTCATATGAATCTATTCCTTAATAGCCACAAAGGATATAAATCCACTTTGTGTTTACCAAATGCCTTTGCAAGTCCGGGTATTAGCGGGTTTTTCTTTATTTCTTTTTTTTTCCAACCTGTATAACTATGTAACTATAAGTGACATCATCACTATGTTGCCCATAACCTGTGCAGAGAGCAGAGCTGGGGGGGGGGGGACCCAGCAAACCCCTCCCACTACAGGCTGCCTGCAGAAAACTACAGGAGGGGGCGGAGACAAGACCAGTCACCCTGCACAAGAAGAGAGAGCAGCAGTGACCGGTCTTTATTACAGGAGGGGGCGGAGACAAGACCAGTCACCCTGCACAAGAAGAGAGAGCAGCAGTGACTGGTCTTTATTACAGGAAGCTCCAAGTCTCATACTGGATTCCTGCACAGATCTGGAAGAAAATACACAAAGCTCATCAAGATTCAAGGAAGAACACACATGACTCTTGTATGAGGACAAGATTTCCTTATCCCAGAGCTCAACTTTAATGATACACATTGCATAAAGCAAACTACATGTCATCCATTTCGAGTGTAGATTTACATGTTGCCGGAGTTGCTTTTTAATCTGGGTTTTCAACTATCACATACAGCAGGCTTTGCACACTGCTTCTGCAGCCACCGATGGTTCTGTGCCATGTAACCTCCCTCTCAGGCTCCAGTGTGTGTGTGAGGGTGAGGCCACAGCAGGGGTAGGCAACCTTGGCACTCCAGCCGTTGTAAGACTACAGGTCCCATGAGACATTGCAAGACTCTTGACAGCCACAGACATGACTCCCAGAGGCATGATATGATTTGTAATGTCACCACAGATGAAGTGCCAAGGTTGCCTACCACTGGGCTACAGTGAACTAAGTGAATCGCTGTGCACATTGGCCTAGGTTTTTTTCAGGCTTGAACTGAAGGGCAATCTAAATATGAGGATTGAGGTATCTGCTGGTTTTAGGCTGAGTCGGGCATCCAGGATGAAAGTTACATAAAGTCCATTTTAATGCACAAATGTTCATAACTGACCAGCATGTATGGGTACAGATGTGCTGTACCACTTGTCACCAGCAGGTGGCGCTGCACAGACATCTTTCTTTGCCTATATTGCACAATATAATGAAATATAATTTAAATATCAGCTATGCACAAACTTTCTAGTAGAGGTGACTGCACTTCCTGCTTACCGTGCAAGCTCCCTCCCGCCCAATACATACATGTGCATTCCTCTTCATAAGTTGAATTTCCTGCATCAAAGGATGTGAAGGAGAGCAAGGCATTGAGGACTCTGGGCTAGGGTGGGGGGGGCACAGTAGTTGTGGATGCTCTGTAGCCCTCAAAGAGATTTACAGCACATAACCAGCAATCCATTTCAACGTATCAGCAGCCACAGAAAACCACCGTGACAGAGTTGGCCTTTAATTCAGAGACTCACTCCCCCTGCTGCGTTCTCATTTAAATAAAGTAAGTTAAAAATGCTCATGGAGAACACGAGGCCCCTACTTTAAAGCCGCAGCGGGAGCGTAGTTGCAATATGCAGTGTGCGACTTCTGGTGTGCCCAGGCACCGAAGGGGGTTAAGTTATGACGGCGTGCATGCTGGGTAATCTGCTTGTGAGATTTTTATAAAGATAGCGGAGTCGAGTGTGTACCAGAAGGTGCCAGCTGAGTGCTCCTATAATCACTGGGCCCATTAACGTTACAGCAAAGTATTCAATTCTGTATGGCATTACAAAGAGCGGCCCCCTTATGTCTCAGGCACCGTGTAATATAAACCTTAAGCAAAGGAAAATGATTCCTTTCAGCGTACTCACAGCTTTGCAGAGTGAGAGGGAGAGAAAAAAAGCCAAATTTGAGGCAGATATAAAAAGACACAAATAGCACAGCTCTGTATTCATTAATACATCATTAAATGTATTTTTAAGTACAAGCAGTATAAGTACATGAATATGACCCGATATCAGCCTCTTGCAGTCCTTGTAGTGCAAAGTGCTGCTCCTCCTTCACTGCTGAATAAAAGGCCGGGTCAAGGATGACCTGGGCTTAGAGGAAGTGAGCTCAATGATGTTGGCCATCAGACTGAGGACATCTAGTGGTAGAAAAAAGTACCGTAGATGAAATTTAGATTAAAGCTGAATATTGTAGCAAATGTCGGTTTTGTTGTTTTATCTTTCAACAAGCTTTTTATTTTTATCCTGTTATTTATGGCTGGAGTTCTGCTTTTAATTAACCAGTTCAAGATGCATTAACCCAACCAGGGTTCCTTCAGAGGTTGCTAGAGTTTCCTTGGGATTTGGCTGACTGACCTCCCTTCTGATGTGCTCTGCATCATTCTGGGTCTAGTGCCACTTGGCAAAGCCATCGGAAGGACACCAATGATCTTTCTAGCTGTCTGTAAGGGGGTAATTCTTTCCACTGACCACCAATGTAAGGAGCATTCTTCCCACTGACCACCAATGTAAGGGATGTTCTTCTCACTGACCACCAATGTAAGGGATATTCTTCCCACTGACCCCCAATGTAAGGAGCATTCCTCCCACTGACCACCAATGTAAAGGACATTCTTCCCACTGACCACCAATGTAAGGAGCATTCTATCCCCTAGCCACCAATGTAAGGAGCATTCCTCCCACTGACCACCAATGTAAGGGAAGTTCTTCTCACTGACCACCAATGTAAGGAGCATTCTTCCCACTGACCACCAAAGTAATAGACATTCTACCCACTGACCACCAATGTAAGGGACATTCTTCCCACTGACCACCAATGTAAGGAGCATTCTTCCCACTGACCACCAATGTAAGGGAAGTTCTTCTCACTGACCACCAATGTAAGGAGCATTCTTCCCACTGACCACCAAAGTAATAGACATTCTACCCACTGACCACCAATGTAAGGGACATTCTTCTCACTGACCCCAGATGAATACAATTTTAAGAAAACCTTGAATTATGTCTTTGGATTGTGGGAAGAGGGATCTCCTAGAGAAGACTCATTTGAAGAACATATAGATGGAGCTCATGGTAGGAACTGACTGCGAGGCAAGACTTCTCATCACTTAGCCACCTTGTGCCACAGAGACCTGACACAGTTTAATACCCGTAATGTGTCTGCCTTAGAGGTGACTGTCCATAAGCAGAGTCACTTGTTGCTTTGAACACTTTGAAGATCAAACTTTTGGCTCGGCTTCTGGTGTCCTTGGGCAAGTAGTGTTATCAGCCTAAAATAATCTTCTTCACTGAAGCCATGCCAGCAATCTAATTAAACAGTTCAGCTATTCCGTACAAGGTGGAAAAGTGATTTACACCAATGTAAGGAGCATTCTTCCCACTGACCACCAAAGTAATAGACATTCTACCCACTGACCACCAATGTAAGGGACATTCTTCCCACTGACCACCAATGTAAGGAGCATTCTTCCCACTGACCACCAAAGTAATAGACATTCTACCCACTGACCACCAATGTAAGGGACATTCTTCTCACTGACCCCAGATGAATACAATTTTAAGAAAACCTTGAATTATGTCTTTGGATTGTGGGAAGAAGGGATCTCCTAGAGAAGACTCATTTGAAGAACATATAGATGGAGCTCATGGTAGGAACTGACTGCGAGGCAAGACTTCTCATCACTTAGCCACCTTGTGCCACAGAGACCTGACACAGTTTAATACCCGTAATGTGTCTGCCTTAGAGGTGACTGTCCATAAGCAGAGTCACTTGTTGCTTTGAACACTTTGAAGATCAAACTTTTGGCTCGGCTTCTGGTGTCCTTGGGCAAGTAGTGTTATCAGCCTAAAATAATCTTCTTCACTGAAGCCATGCCAGCAATCTAATTAAACAGTTCAGCTATTCCGTACAAGGTGGAAAAGTGATTTCTGATCTTTAAAAGCCAACTCCGGGGTAAAGGACCCAAAGGCTTTAGATGGCCACAAATGTATCAAATCAATCTCTCTCTCTCTCTTTCTCTCTCTCTCTCTCTCTCTCTCTTTCTCTCTCTCTCTCTCTCTCTCTCTCTCTCTCTCTCTCTCTCTCTCTCTCTCTCTCTCTCTCTCTCTTTCTCTCTTTCTCTCTCTCTCTCTCTCTCTCTCTTTCTCTCTCTCTCTCAGTCTCTCTCTCTGTCTCTCACTTTCAGTCTCTCTCTCTGTCTCTCTCTCTCTTTCTCTCTCAGTCTCTCTTTTTTTCTCTCTCTCTCTCTCTATCTATTTTATAGTTCTTTCTATCTTTCTGTCACATTTTAAATATTTTAATACTTTCAACTGACTACAGATTCATTTTAAACAAGTCTGTCTATGTGTCTCAGACACCTGACTGGCCACAAATGCTTTACCGCGGATACACAGCGTGTAATAAGCTCTGCGTGTGGGTAACAATTACAATAATCCATTTAGGAGTCCATTAAGGCCTTGTAGCCATGCACGCCGAAGTTATTTGTCTTTGTTTCATGACACGCAGATGAATGATGATCCCGTTTCTACATCACAAGTCCCCAAATTACATCCGGGCCTAATGTACTGCGGTGAGGCCTCCACACTTGGCTAGCCCGCTCCCTTTGTTGTTGGTGCCATGGTCATCCGGAACCACAGGAGCCTTGGAAAAGCGCAACCAATATTTCACGGAGGAGATGGCGGCAGATGGGCCAAGGTTCGTTAGCCAGGTTGGAGACCGAGCCTGGCATCTAAGAATTAAATTTGTGCCGCGGTTATAACTGATGGTACGGAATGGACGGTTAGCACCTCTTGCTGTTGGATAAGAGTGAAGATATTTGTTTCTCTTTAAAAAATAAAATGGCCAAAATGTGCCGGGATAAGCTGTATTATAATGTGTAGGTCACGGAGCGCTTTCCGTATAACCCGACCCTGGCATTATACCCGCCAACTTGGCTATGAGTGGCACTGTTCCAGTTCCCTTCATACACGGTTAATTTATTTTCATTGAATATCTATTATGTTAACACTTCAAGGTCGGCTTTGTTGTTCATTTCTTCCCTACGCTTGTAAGCGCATCTTGTTTTCTGGTATAAGCTTTTATGTTTAGGCCAACTGCAGTCAGGTCAGTATGAGAAGGAGATGGATGTTAGGCACAAAGAGGCACAAAAAACATACATTACCTAATTTTTCAGGAGCTCTCATTAAACTCTATGGGGCCAAAAATGTGCTTTCTTGCATCAAAGAACCTCCTGTACTACCTTTGCATGATAAGCAACAGCACATCATGCTCAGATATGAATGGGTTCCCATAGAATAAAATGGAAATGTTGCGTTGAGTGTTGTCACTCTCCTGGAAATGTGCTTCGGAATGCTCAGGAAGGAATAGGAGCTTCTGCAAAGGGCAACTTTTATATTTGCTCTATGGCCCATCCCTTCCCATTTCGACCCCAGTTTCCTATTAGCTCATGAGGCAGCCCATCAGACTTTGTGGCCAATTGGAAACTGGGCAGAACGTTCGAGGGTCGGCCACGGTTGTCGCCTTTTGCTTGCTGGAGCAACTCCGATTTTCAGGAATAAAGAACCTGATGCAAATAAACCTGGAGGTGTCGGCTTTATCATTTCATTAACAGGTTACAAACCTTGAAAGTGCCACAAGTACATATAGTTTTCTTTTACAGGTTTTTATATTTATTTTCAGCTGGTGATCCTGCCAGTAACACTTGTCTTAGGCCTCATGCACACATGCGTATACACGTACAACTCAGGCATATTTCTCCACCTGGGAATCACAGGTGCTGCTTACCGCCCCCCATAGACATCAGTGGCTGTATGACGGGTAAATGCGGGTACTTTTGTTAACTTGCACATGCGTACGAAGGTATGCCACAAAATGCTTGGGGTATCAGGTAGATATGTCCCTAGCACACCAATCAGCTTGTTTCAAAGTCAAAAGCTATTTATTCTCGTATAATCACATAGAAAAGCAACATTTCTGGACCACGCAGGGAGCCGTCCTCAGGCATGTGAGCAATGGTCCCTGCGTGGTCCAGAAACATTGCTTTTCTATGTGTTCATACAAGAATAAATAGCTTTTCACTTTAAAACAAACTTATTGATTTGCTGGCGACATATCTTATACATGAATGACCAGTTGGGATTTATTACAGCACCCTCTTAACCACATGGTCATGACTAAGGTAGCATAGATGTCCCCATTTTCTTCCCCTAATACTAGCCACCAAGACCACCCATCCCTGTAAGGAATAAACAGACCACACCCCAAAATGGCATTAAATGGCCTTAGCAGCCTTTTATTGAATAATTTGATATAAAACATAACTACATAAACAATTTCAACATCCGTCAGAAATACATAAACCAAGTTGCAGGTCTTTGAAGGCCACACCTTTTCTTTATCCGTTCTATGCGTCAGTACTACAACATTATAGGCCCCCAGCCGCAACACACCGCCTCGGGGACAACCACCAACTGACCGCATAGACTCCAAATATCCAATAGTGTTCACAAGCTTACACACCATGAATAGAGGACACATACCAAGACAGGTTACACCCCAAACATTAACCACCAGCACCTATTATTTGATGGCCTCCAAAGACCCCAACCGCATATATACCCAGAACCTAACAACAAAAAAGGGCAGGAGGGTGTGAGGGAAGTTCATTCCTCGTCAGACAATCTCCAACTGCTGAAGAGAGGACCCTCCTACTCGGACCAGCGTTCAAGCTCCACCTAACCTTTTATCTTGACCTGTCTAATCAGGTAAGTGACCTTGTCCAAAGACTGAACCCTCGTTAACCCTTTTGTAACTTGTCACCCCTATACACCTAGTCATGTATGTCGTCCGCTTATTTATTTGTTTTCGCTTCGGGCCTTCCTGTACCAGTGTGATAAGAGAGAGGAATATGCTCCATGGGGCATCAGGTAGTTTCAGGTATGGTGAAAGCATAACACCCCCTGTCTCTACATCATACAGTGCTGGGTATCTAAGTGGCCAATTATGAGGCCACAGTACTGTCACATGAGGCCGGTGAAGAGCCTGCTGAGCCCCTTGTGGGTTTAGACTTTCAGAAGGATACCTGGGAAGTTTGGGGCACTTTGGCTCGGCACGACAGTGGCACATGGGGCAGATGGGAACAGCCTGCCAGTGATTCCTCCTGCAAAGTGAACCTGTTATTTTGTGTAATATGGACAATGTACCAATTCACCTTGTGAAGGGTTAACACACGGGTCTCTATTTAGTTATTTTTGGTTACAGCTGTAGACTGCATCACCGATAAAACTGTGTCTATAACCGCAGAGTAGCAATGTAACCAAAACCACCAGAATGAAATATTGATACTGTTTTATAGCCTCAGTTAAGTGTACACAGTGCAGGAGAAGATTTCCTGATGCATAATACATAACATGCATCACATATATGTTAGAAAGTATCTGTAATGCAGAACATTAACATTCGCCACTCGCTTTATTGATGCCTAAAAGGAACATTTTTGGACACAAATATATGACTTATTTTGAAAGGTGTAAGCTCCGGAGCTGACATGGTCATCTTTCCATTTTTTGTTCTTAAAGGTATAGGCTCTGGAGCTGACATGGTCATCCTTCCATTACTTGTTCCTAAAGGTGTAACTTCTACAGGAAGTGCATTATTGGCAGGATCACCAAGAGAAAAAAGTCTGGAAAAAGAAAACTAATGCAACTGCCACATCTAATAACTGGTAGGCTGCAAAATATTACATTTGGGTTTTGATACACTTTAATATGCAGTCATTTCCTATAGGTCTGAGTACCCATGGGCTGCCCAGCGAGGCGGCCATGTTGTGCTGTGACCCTGTATTGATGAGGGTGGAATGTAATCAAGCTTTTACTTTGCTTTTGCTTTCCCAGTTGAGATGGAATGAATTAGATTTCTCCTCCACGTACATATGAGCTTATACACATACAAGAGTAATCTCCCGTGAATGACATCAGATGCTCTCCTCGGCCTCTTCCACTCTCCGGAGGATTTGTTGGCGATTTGGTGACATGCGTTCTTTCTTCTCCAGTACGCCGGTGTCTTATGTGTCGTCTTCTGTTTATAGTAGCGCTAAGCCCTCCGTATAACGATGCGCCTTAACGTGTTTGAGCCGGAGACATTAGAAGATTAAGCGACCTGCCCAAGGTCATGAGATGGAAGGGGAATCAAGGAGACGCTCCCAGTCCCGACAGGTCCATTGTTCTCCATCAGTGGAATTATTGACTGGTCTACACCCTCCTCTGTCACCTGACTGGAATGTCTCCCCAAAAAGTCATTTATTGTCAGCGAGCCTGGAAACTGTTAGAGATTAGAGACAAGATAGACGTCCTTGGGAATCTAGAAGATATATCATTAAGTGGTGGCTGAAACCATCGAAGATCTCCGCTTAGTATTATTTTATCTAAACTGAGGGCGCAATGTCCCTTTAAATGAGAAAAAAAAACAGGTTTGTTCAATATAAAATACATGAAGCCAATTAATAGTACCAACATCCCTCTCTGCCTCCAAATAACCTAAACACATTCATTAATAGCCACAAAGGATATAAATTCTCCTTGTGTGCATCAAATGCAACCCAAGATATTACCATATACTGTAAGGGCCTGTTCACACCACAAAGACTGCGCTCCAGAGCGTTTGGCCTCTGGAACGCAAGCCGGCCAGCTCCCTGCGTTCAGGGGCGGGAGGGGGCATGGCGGTGCATAGAAGTCAATGGCACTGCAGCCACCCCCCGTTCCCAGTGCGATCGCCCACACCCGGAACGCAGACACATTAGTGCCTGCGTTCCGGTCCAGTGCGATCTGCACAAATAGTACTTGAACCTGTGCAGAGAGCAGAGCTGTGAGAGGGGCCCAGCAGGACTCACCTACTGCAGACTGCCGGCAGAAAACTATAGGAGGGGGCAGAGACAAGACCAGTCACCCTGCACAAGGAGAGAGAGCAGCAGTGACTGGTCTTTATAACAGGAGGGAGCGGAGAGAAGACCAGTCACCCTGCAAAAGGGGAGAGAGCAGCAGTGACCGGTCTTTATTACATGTGGTAGTGGAGACAAGACCAGTCACCTTGCACAAGGAGAGAGAGCAGCAGTGAGTGGTGTTTATAACAGGAGGGGGCGGAGACAAGACTAATCACCTTTCACAAGGAGAGAGAGCAGCAGTGACTGGTCTTAATAAATGAGGGGGCGGAGACAAGACCAGTCACCATGCACAAGGGTAGAGAACAGCAGTGACCGGTCTTTATTACAGGAAGGTCTGCTTAGTCATTGCTGGGAGGAGGGAGCAGGGGAAGCTGAGCTGCTGAGTGACTGCTGGGAGGGGGAGCTACCTTGCTGAGTCACTGCTGGGAGAGGGAAACAGAGGATTTGTGCTGCTGAGTCATTACTGAGAGGCGGGGAACAAGGTAAGAGTAGCTTCTGATTTCAGTGCATTTTGAAGATGCTTTGATCCACAGTGCCTGCAGCTACAGAGTTCAGTAGGGGCTTATTTTAAAGCTCATTTTCTGCACGTCTAGAGTCGTTTGTATGTATAGAATGTCCATAACCTGGCCACAGGTTCACGTTACAACAGGACAGATAGAGACACCAAAAAGTTCTGGGCACCCAGTTCAGAAGATCAGCTAATCTGCATATTTGCGGCTCTCTCCGCTTAAAGCACTGAGAACAAATTCACTGATTGTATTTGGAGATCTAAGCAGCTGTGCTATTACAATCTAGCAGACAAGTTCTGTTGAGACTGAAGGTCAGTATAATATTGACCTCTCTTCAGTCTAGTGAATTTCATACCAGAGTGCTCCTTTAAAAATAAATCAAGCAGACGCCACTTGTGAGCCTCTCAGAAGCCACGGAGGGACTGGCTAAGCGATGGAAGTTAGTGCTTCACCTCTAACATAATAATGGCTCCCTCGTTCCCCCTTATTGGAAAATGCTGTTTTAGGTTTTTTTTTTTTCCACAGCTTCTTCTGAGCGTTGCTTCTCATTCAGGCTGATATCCAATTTAGAAAAAGCCCTGAGCGAAAGCACTCTTTATACCATGATATCTTCCCAACCCGGGAAAATTGGATTTGCTTCAAGTATGGCTCTTCCATTGTGATTTCCTTATTGTTTTAGAATTCATATCTGCTTGATGCCTTTTCAGTGGTTGGCATTTTATCAGGAAACATCAAGCAGAATGCGGGTTCACTACTATCTAGAGAGGGGTGGTCACCATACAAAATGGGTGAATGTGAAATAAGTGCAGTAATAAACAATTTGGGGTCTATTTCTAAACAACTCGCAGAGCCATGTACCCTGCAAATCTCTGTGAATGTTCATTCTGTGCGAATAGAGGCAAAAATGAACATTCTTGCATTTCCTTTTCAGGTCAAATGTATTGCAATAACAAATTATGGCCACTAGATGGAGATAAGGAGCATAGAACATATTCATGCTCATCAGCTCCATCTAGTGGCCATAATACATTATTACATTACTTATGATTTACACAGGTTGCAGAAGAACATTTAAAGCTACAATTGCATCATATGTTTCGAGTTCTCAGGTTCTCTTGATAAGACATCCCCACTACCTTCCACGTTCTCCTATGTGGATCTATTCACCTGCAAGAGCCGTTGAAATTACATGGTATGGGGGAGAGCTTCTGTCCTTCTCCCCTTCCTCCCACAATGCAGTGCATTGCACCTGAGCGGCCAATCGCCAGGGTCAAGTATGGGCATGTGTGGGCCGGCGGTAGGCCATTAGCCTTGTGCACAGTCCATCATGAAGCTTACATAGTGCTATTCACTGTGGAGTTCTAACAAACAGGGTGGCAGGGGGTGTGAGAAAGGAAAGTATCACCTGATGCCGGGGGGGTTTATTAAGTCATATTCAAAGCTTTACTTCAATTTGCCCAGTACCTGTGCAATTAAACTTGATCGCTTGTTATTAACATTATCTAAACTTTTGCTTTAGTTTATTTATTTTCGTCCTTGACGTTTATTTTACTGGATGTTATAATTTAGAATTTTGGGTTTTCTTTTAATTTTGTCTGAAACTAATGCGTATTTCCTATTTTTTTTATGGCAGAATGATCATCATGCCTCCAGGAACTGTTCTCCTTACTGCTTTGTGTTTCCTTGGGACAACTGTCATGGGCGCACATGCCTATGTCACGTTTTCACAGAACAAAACCATGTTCAACCACCTCACCTTGGATACCAATACAGGGACTCTGTATCTTGGAGCTACAAACTACCTTTATCAGCTCACTGAGGACCTGAAGTTGGAGAAGGAGCCGGTACAGACTGGACCAGTTTGGGATAGCAAGGACTGCTTGCCCCCTGTAACTACAGAGTGCGCCCATGTACAAAACACCAACAACCACAATAAGCTTCTGCTAGTCGTTCCAAGTCAAAACGAGCTGATAGTCTGTGGCAGCGTTTTCCAGGGTATCTGTGAGAAAAGACTTTTGGGATCCATTGATGACGTCCTCTTCCGACCAGAAAGACCAGTGGACTCCCAGTATGTTGCTGCAAATGACCCGAATGTCACCACAGTTGGTCTGGTTGGGCTTTCTAAGGATAGTACACCCCTCTTGTTTGTGGGAAGGGGCTACACAAGTAAAGGGGTCGGTGGCATTCCTCCAATCACCACTCGGAACCTCAACGCGGGTGCTGAACCCCATTCCGTCTTTTCCTATGAGGAGACTGCTAAGCTAGCAGTAGTAGGGAGACTTTCAGAGTACAACCACCACTTTATTAAGGTCTTCACCCACCGGTCCAATGTTTACTTCCTCTTCTATCGCCGTGACTTAAAATCACCATCTCGGGAGTATAAGACCTATATCTCCCGTATCTGTCCCGATGACTCCCATTATTATTCTTATGTTGAGTTGCCCCTTAGCTGCCAGACAAGAGATGGTTTGAAGGCCTACAACCTTCTCCAGGCCGCCTACATCGCACAGCCTGGAGAACACCTTGCTAGAGGGGTTTTGAACACCAGAGGAGATGTGCTGTTTGCTGTGTTCTCCATGTGGCATGCGGCATCTGGGAAAGTAAGCGAGGAATCAGGATTGTGTTTGTACTCCATGGAACATATCGACAGACTGATCAATCGGACGAGAGACATCTGCTACACCAGGGATGGCAAGGACGAGGATAAGAGAGAAGTGGCCTACATAGAGTATGACGTGAAATCTAACTGCGTTCACCTTCCGAATGTGAGTATTTCTTTGTGTCCGTAATTAAATTCTGGGAAAGTGGAATTTAAGAATATGGGAAACAATAAAAAAGTCCAGACTATTGATGGTGGCTCCTCTTTATAGCATGTTATCATTTTAATGTTGGTTGAACCTTGTTTCTTCTATAGCACTGGTTTGATGCAAATGATCCCTTATGGTATTGGTAGATGTGGTTTAAAATATGTTCCACCCTTATAAGCTTTGTTCATAAAAAGGCCTAGAGTTTCAAAAGCAATTGTTTGTCTTTGATGTTTTTCCGTCCTTAACTAACATTATCTGGTCAGCATCTCTTCACAAATTTAGTATGTGGTGGAGTAAAAGGTACCATCTGATGTGGGCCCAGCTAGAATTCTAGACCATTCACTGTGTTGATAAGGAATAAGGTCAATGGTAGAGATTAGCAAGTCAGTCTGGATTGTTCTGATTTGCAGATGGCTGATCTCTGTGAATATCAGGTAATCCACTGGATCATTATTTTGGCTTCATTTTAATGCAATTTAGTCACACAAAGAAAAAAAAGGATGCCCTTCTGCACATGGTGGGTGCTTCTAGAATGGGCCCTCCTCTCAAAGAACCTTTGATGCCCTAGGATAGGAGAATGTGCAATTTCCCTTTACATAAGGCATAATACTTGCAGGTGGGAACCTGGCAGACCAAATTGGGAAAGTGGATTGGCCAGACCATTGGCAGTGGACATTTTTGATTATGCTCTAGTTAAAATCTATAGTCTTTATCCCTACTAGGGGTGATTCACTATCTTTATTTATGCTGGTGACCAATCTTGAGTTGTCACTGGAACACTAATAGAGTTGAACCTTAGAACAGCAACACCTTAGACCAAGGGGAGGCAAATTCCGGCCCTCCAGCTGTTGTAAAACTGCAAATCCCATTATGCATCTGCCTCTAGGGAGTCTTGCCTGTGGCTGCCATAGTGTTGCAATGCATCATAGGATTTTTAACTGCACCACAGCTGGAGGGCCAGAGTTTGCCTATACCTACCTTTTAGGCCCGGTGCAGACCTGAGCGATCCGGTATTGCGGGCGGGTCCCGGAATCGCGCGGTCCTGCACAATGCAGGCAGCGATTGCCGCGCGGCCCCGTTGATTTCAATGGGGTGACATCTGCACATCCATCGCAGAAAAAAGGTACATGACGCGTGGCTGTTTTAGCTCCGATCGTGTTCGGAAACAGCTGCGGAATCGCAACTGGGGTGCCATTTTAAAATAATGACACCCACTGGACGACCGTCTGTGCTAGGCAACACCGTGACCGTGCGGCAATCCGCGTGGAATTGTGCACGATTGCTGCGCGGTGAGGTGTCGCCTAGGTGTGCACCGGCCCTCAGACCGGTGGGGTCTAGAACAGAAGGTGAAAGGAAATCTGCCCAATAGGAGACAAAACATAACTGACAGTGTTTGTATCCATTCCCTACTATATCCAAAACTAAAAAAAAGTTTTGGTGGCCGCAGGAAAAATCAATGAAATGCAAGTGTTTGTTCTGTAAAACAAATAGCTGGATTCAGATTGGAGTCAGCCCTCCATTGTCCACATCCATGTCGTAGCTCCTGGAAATGTTTATAGTTTGTGCCTAAATGATGAAGACATGATGTATATATGATAAATGTTACCTTAATACCAATCAAAGAGTGAAAATGCCTGGGATGTTTATCACAATAGACTGTTAAGGTAAAACTAAAACCAAAACCTTCTTTCCAAATCCTTCCATATTCATTTGTACTAGTTCAGCTCCCCAAGGCCGTAGCCTTGTGTTTGTCAATCATTACTCTGCATGCCATTGGATCTAGGCTACATGTCTGAGAATATATTTTTTTTGACTTGCAATTGTAGGACACCCTTGAAGCCTACCCATGTGGATCAGACCATACACCGAGCCCCATGGCCAGTTGGGAACCCTTAAGAGAGACCCCTGTGTTCGAGAGTCCCTATGCACGGCTCACCTCCATCGCTATCAATGTGGAAGAGGAGCACACCATTGCTTTTATAGGTGACAGCAAGGGATATCTTAACAAGGTAAGTGACATAGTAAGATCGACGGTGGAAATATGGCACGGGTAGGCAACCTCAGCACCCCAGCTGTGGTGGGACTAAAAAAATCCCATAATGCCTCTGTCTCTGGGATTCATGCATGTGGCTGACAGAGTCTTGTAATGCCTCATGGGACTTGTAGTTCTACAACAACTGGAGTGCTGAGGTTGCCTACCCCTTTTTACCTAATTTATGAAAATATACTGTAACAAAGTAGACTTTATTATACAATATTATGATTTTACTATAACTATTCTCTGGTGACATCAAATAATGAAGACAGATCCTATTCTTGAACTCATTTGAATATAGTATGTTGAACATATTAGGCTCAAATAACAAAGCTAAAACACCAAGATAATGACACTTATTTTTGAAAAAGTGACAGTTATTTTCAGCCTAGTCCAATGAGATTTGGAAATTACAGTCACATGACTGCAAATAAAGATATGTATCCTTCTTTAAAACTCTGTGAACTGAGCCGTTTGTCTGTAGCAGCCAGGCACATTCCAGCAACCCATTTTTTTATTCAGGGTAGCAAGATGACAGCTAACACCTGATTGGTTGTTTTCAGCGACATCCCTGTTTTGCCTTTATTTTTTTATCAAACTGGACCGATACCTGAGCAATAGAAGGGCTCGAATACTTAAAGGAAACTATGGGGTCAGTGTTTTTACCCATAGTTCTCCTAAGGTCACGGGAGGAGATAAACTAGCGTCCTTCCATGACCCAAAGCACAGTATATCGCATGCTGCAGCTCGCGGTATACTGAGCCGGGACGGATCCTGACATTACTGTCGAGATCCACCAAGCTGTGTGAGTAACAGCGGGCTCTGCCTATCTAGAGGCAGAGCCAGCTGTGCCTGCCCCCTGCCCCGTTCATTCTTCCACTTAGCACTGGAGGATCGGAGATGGGAGGAATCCCTGCGGGGAGCGGTGAGTGATGGTATGTGTTTGCTCACTTCCCGATCCATCAGTTTCATTGTCACACGTCGGCTCGAACTATGAGGCTGAGTGATTTTCACTCACCTCATAGTTCTCCTTTAACCTTTGCTGGGAAAAATGGCGCTCTAGGCTCCCTTCTATGCTAATCACATGAATGAGAAAAAACACTTGATTTTGAGGTATTGTATTCTCACAGCCAGGGCCAGCAGCTGTCAGAATACAAAAACCCAAACGGTGGCTGCATCTGATTGGCCGGCATCACTGTTTGGCTGTCAGTTTTCAGGCTGGCTCCTTCCAAAAAAGTTTGATTGAAAAATTGATTCAGCAGAAATTCAAGCCGCGTATGGCCAACTTTATATGGAGAAACACCTTAATGGTCATTGTATAAATATAGATTAAGCCAGAAGCGCACAATTGACACGCTATGCCAGTATTTCCGAAATCTGATTTTTGCAGCAAGGAAAACAAAATGTTAATCCTGGATACCAGAGCCGGGGGTGACTCGTGATCTTTTGTTAATGACGTTGTTGTTTGCCAGCCCGTGGCCGACCTTGTGGCTGTAAGCGGCTAATTTGTTCTCAAGCAAATTCCTGCAGCCTGTTCACCTGGATCAAATGGTATTATGACAATTTCCTGTTCACATGGGCAGGGTGAGGAGGAGGGGTAGAGGGGTCTGCGGGGATGAGGGCACAGTGGAGTACAGATTTGTAGAGGGATCATTGTAGAGTTCATGAAACCAAAATAAAAATGTGCTACCTAAATAGAACCAGTGTTCACAAAGGATTATAGGAAAAATTGCAGAAGTGAGACCCGGAATGGCTCAGCGGCTTTCTTTCCTGATTAGGAAATGAGAGATTACCGGCATTATCAAACTTTTACTCTGCAATGCTAAATGTTTGCCTTATAGCAGACACAGTAAGCATCACATATTCCCTTTTCCCGCACCCCTTTGCAACGTTACTGACCACCAGAACCTTAAAAAATGTGACGCTCCCCCCGCCTGCCCCAATACAGCACTCAACCCAAGAACAGCCAATCAACAGCCCTGAGTTCCCAGTCAGCACCACACGGTTTGATAAAAGTTGATTTTTCTATCGACTTTTGTCGAAGGTGTAAATTTGTTGACTGCAAACAATCAACTGCATAGCTATATGGGCATTCCGACCGCCATGGACACCAGTTCTACGGAGCCAGGAATTCACTGTAGTTATGATGGAAGCCCATTATAACGGGAACATTGGGTGTGGAGAGCCAGGAACTCAGTGTAGTGATGGCGGAAGCCCTATATAATGCAATCATTGGGTGTGGAGAGCCAGGAATTCACTGTAGTTGTGATGGAAGCCCATTATAACGGGAACATTGGGTGTGGAGAGCCAGGAACTCAGTGTAGTGATGGCGGAAGCCCTATATAATGCAATCATTGGGTGTGGAGAGCCAGGAATTCACTGTAGTGATCGTGGAAGCCCATTATAATGGGAACATTGGGTGTGGAGAGCCAGGAACTCAGTGTAGTGATGGCAAAAGCCCATTATAATGGGAACATTGGGTGTGGAGAGCCAGGAACTCAGTGAAGTGATGCCGGAAGCCCATTATAATGGACACATTGGGTGTGCAGACCCAGAAACTCAGTTTAGTGATGGTGGAAGCCAATTATAATGGGCACATTGGGTGTGCAGACCCAGGAACTCAGTGTAGTGATGGTGGAAGCCAATTATAATGGGCACTTTGGGTGTGCAGACCCAGAAACACAGTATAGGGATGGTGGAAGCTGCTTATAATGGGCACAGCACTTGTGTGGACCCAAGAACTCAGAGCAGGGATGTTGGAAGCCCCTCATAATGGGCACAGTGGGTGTGTGGGCCCAGTAACTCCTAACCAGTGTAGGGATGGTGGAAGCCCCTTGTAATGGGCAGACCCAGGAATTCAGTGCACATATCACCCATAGAGCCCCCAAGAGATAGAAGAGAACATCAGATGGTTCAGCTCTCCAGAATCCATCAACCACTCTTTAACTCTATAACTTCCTCAATTCAACTGAAAATTAAATATTGGGTAGAAAACAAATTAATTGATTGTGCTCCGTTCTTGATGAGTTTTAGGGAAGAACAAAAAGATTGTCATTGTGTAGGGGTGTAAGGTTGGGCCATGTAGGAAAAACAGGTAAAATGCCAATATGTGTGTCTTGTAAATCCCTAATCAGTTCACTCTAAGCTGATAAATGAACCTGGCACAATTCTGTGTAACTTCAAGTAATTCTCCGAGCCGGATGACCTCACTCATGGACAAGTCTGAACACACAATATTACATTATTGTTTTGTCTTACAAGGTGGGTGTGTTGGCGGGAAAATAAAGAACACATCACTTTTGGCAATTAACGTCCATGTTTAAAGGGAAGTCATTGTCAGCGAGATGTTTTTGTAATGTTCACCTAGAGTTATGTTTATTGGGGCTTTCTAGAGATTACAAGTGTAGCCGTAAAATTACTAGAAGTGCCAACAATTCCGTGACTTGGCTGCAGGTAGAAGGAACTCCAACTTGACTTGTTTAGAGGAGAATGTATCACCAATAGCAAGCCAGAGTGGTTCTGTCATCAGAGATGATAATACTCATCAACA
>NW_017306582.1:947186-995600 GCF_000935625.1 Nanorana parkeri
CCCCCCCCTCCAAAGGCATTGATAATCACCCCCCTCTCTGCCCTCCAGGATCTGGACATATCATAATCCCACTGTGGGTCCTTCAATGTATTCATATCACATGACAAGGAAACAACATCTCAAAACGTATATATTAACTTGAGGTGCGCATAAGCCATACTGACCAGAGGGAATCCATTTGCACTTGCTTATATTTTGTCTACCCCGGTTCCGTCTCTCCACCCTCATCAACATGGTAATATCATTTCTATATAAAGCACATTTTCTTTACATACCTTATTATTTTAGAACCAGTGATGTTATCACTGGGTCCCTATGCTTCTGTATGGAATGCAGGAAGATCGTGGCTGGTGGGAGGGGCTGGCAGGGTGCTTTACATAGCTTTCTGAAAACATCACCACAACCTGCCTCAGTACTTTCTCAAGAGGCCTCAGCCCTGATGCAAGCAATGGGCTGGCTCTTGGGAGGAGTTATGCAAATATCGAAATGCTTTGGTAGGTGGATGTCAGTCTGGAGGATTCGTCATTCCTAGGCAGGTTGTGTTTGCATGCAGACCGCACTAGGTAACCCCTGAATGTGATGCTGAGCCTCCAGGATTGAAAGAACTGAAATCCAATGGAAGAAAGGGGCGGGCCAGGAACAGTCAGACTGGGGAGAAAAGGGCTTGATCAGCGGTAGGCAAACTCGGCACGCCAGCTGTTGTGGAACTAAAAGTTCCATGAGCCCTGGTTCACACCTAGGCGTATTGCATATGCGCGGTTGTCGCGCGTTTTTTTTACCGCGATTCGCGGTAAAAAAATCGCGCACCGAACGCGCGTTTCCGAGGGCTACTTGGCTGTATCCCAATGGAAACGCGCAACAAAAACGGCCCAAAGTAGTACATGTACCTTTTCAGGCGTGGGCCGTTTTGTAGCGCGTTAGGGACAAGCTGAAATACGCCAAGGTGTGAACCAGACCCATTGAATACAATGGGATTTAGATGTTTGAGCGTTTTGTAGAGCGTTCGTCGAGCGTAGAACGCGCTACAAAACGTTCAGGTGTGAACGAGGGCTGAGGCCTTGCAAGACTCAGACAACCACAGACGTGACTCCCAGAGGCAGTAGCATGATGGGATTTGTAGCTTCAGCACAGCTGGAGTGCTGAGGTTGCCTACCGCTGGGCTAGATGATGCTGGGCATCCTCCAGCCAGGAAATGAGATGGGCTCTATCTGACTTGCTGCAGCTTCTATTGCACATTATGAGAAGCTCGCAGTGTGCAGTGAAATCAGAGGAAGCCATTTCAGACCAGGAGAGGAGCCGGTACCACTGTGCAAGACTGAAGGGAAGGGCGGAGTAACACTTTAACTCCATATATTATATATAACTTTTGAATAATTGTATTTTTTTCAAGCAGCTACACAATTTCTGCCAAAAGTTATCTTTTAGGAATCACATAAAAGCGACACCAGGTATAGAAAAGTTAGGAAATGGCGGGGTACCCAATTACTAAACTCGCCGTCAGTTCATTCCCAGCGCGAAAATAATTGCCGCCCAGCAGTCAGGATCGCCTCTCAGGTGCGCGCTGCATTCAATTTGCTCAGAGGCTGCGGAGTCACTTTATTTCACTTGAAATATTGCCGGCTAACCTTGTCCCTCTCCCTTCTTCCCGGTTATACAATGGAGGCTTGTGTAGGACGGCACTCTGGGTTATGAGTTAATTGCTAGAGAGCGAGCAGGTCCTTAGCCATTCTGAGCACGGTGGCCTTGCCGGTGTTGGAGATACGTGTTCTAATTTGACAAAACACTGTCGCTGACTGCGGCTTTACTAAAAAGACGCGGCCGCAGCGCCACCTGGAGGAGCGGTCCGGGATTGAAGGTCCAGCTCAAGGTCGTGACCAGCCTCTCAGAACAGGATTGTTGCATCTATTTCCAAGATGGATTGTTTGTTACTTCGATCCAGGTTAACAGGGAGCAGCGAGCTGAAGAATAGCGAGGGATGGGGCGGGCGTCCTTTACAGCCGGGCGGAGTTGCAGATTTATGTTTTTTGTTTTCTGATCGAGTGGCCAAGTTTAGCAGGATGCCGATGATTAAAATGAATTTGTAATAAGGGATACAAATCATAGTGATGACTTTAAATGATATATTAAAGCAGGGGTAGGCAACCTCGGCACCCCAAGCTGTTGTGGGACTGCAAGTCCCAGGAGGCATTGCAAGACTCTGACAGCCACAGGCATGACTCCCAGGGGCATAGGCATGTTGGGATTTGTAGTTAAAGCACAGCTGGAGGGCCAAGGTTGCCTACCCCTGTAATAAAGCAGAAAGCTGGCCATACACTAATAGATTCCCCCATCCATGCTAAACAATGGAACATACTTAGAGCACAGGAAGTTCCAGCTCACAAGATTTCTGGCAGGTCCAACAGGTATTTTATTTGCATTGTAACAAAATGCTTCCGATGGAATACTTAACAGACAAAAAGGAACAAATAAGAGTCAGGGTTTACATGCACTTTAACCACTTGCTGTCCGGGGTGTTACACCCCCTTCCTGTCCAGGCCATTTTTCAGTATTCAGCGCTGCGGTACTTTGACTGACATTTATTCCGTTATACAACGTCATACTGAAATTAATTTCATGTAATTTTTTGGGGACAGGTAGGGATTTCTTTTGGTGGCATGTAATCACCACTGGGGTTTTACTTTTTTACTATATAAAGAAAAAAGTAGTGAAAAAAAACCTTTCCCCTACGTTATGTTATGAAATATTTATTATTATCCAAATTTTTGGGTAAAATATAAAAGACGGGGTCACGTCGGGTAAATAGACACCAAACATGTCAAGCCTTAAAATTGCGTGCACCAGTGATATCGCAAAAAACTACCACACCCAAAATTTGGTATAGGCGATGGTTTAACCTCCTGCCGTCCGCCCGTTAAGAAAAAACGGACGGACGGCAGACTCGCATTGGCGGGTTGCCGTCTCCAGACGGCATTCTTTTCCTGCGTGCGTGCTCGGGCAGGGAAGACCCGCTCGTTTTTACAGCCGTTAACGGCTGTTTCACATACAACCGATCAGCGGCTCTATAGCCGCCGATCTGTTGTATGGCGTGATTTTTTCGAGTGCCGCCGCCCCCCCTCCTGACCCCTCACCTTCAATCCCAGGATCCGCTAGCCCATCTGCGGCCCGGGACCGGCTCGGGAGGGCGTCAGGAGGAGAAGGGAGGGAGATCAGCTCCTTGCTGATCTCCCTCCGTGCTGTGAATGCAGAAGTGATGTGTATCACATCCCTTCCGCATTCACCTGTGAGTCCTCTGGCTGCTATAGCCAGAGAGAAGAAGCTGGTGAAGCAGATCTCTGCTTCATCAGCTTCTTTTGGGGTCCCCAGGTGACATTAGGATCCTAGAGACCCCTAATGTCTCCATAAAGAGGACCTGTCAGTGTGCCTTTGCTAATATATATCCCCCTATGTATCCCCCTATGTAATAGCAATAACAATAAGTGTAAAAAAAATAATATATAAATAAAAAAAGTTAAAAAAATAAAAGTCCCATATAAAAAAAGTAACCCCCCCAAAAAATGTTTAAGTCCCCCCCCTTTGTTTACGCACATATAAACGTAAATACGTGTCCGTAATACACATCACTTCCATATTCAGTGATCGGAGGGGAGAACAGCCAGTGGAAGTGTGCTGATCTTCCTCCGCTCTCAGTGCAGAGACCCGCGGTGCCGGTCCTGGGCCCGCGCAGGGGACAGAGGAGCCCAGGATAGCCTGCAGCAGCGCGGAGGGGGGGCCTGCGCACTCCCACACAGATGCGGTAACAGCAGTCAGTCATTTTTACTGTACATGTATGGCAACCCGCATCCAAGCACATGCTGTCCGTCCATTTATATACAACGGGCGGACGGCAGGTGGTTAAAATATACTAAAGCCAAAACTTGTTTTTTAGTTTTCATTTTGATTATAGTAGTGAAGGTTTAAACCACTGTCAGGGTTTGTTTGTTTTTTGCCATCTGTGTCTGATTAGGGAGATTTCACTTCACTTCCTGTCCTGTAGACTCAACAGAAAAGTGAAAGAATATATTTCCAATATGAGAGAAATCTGCTCATAGACAGTTTACACAGGAACAATTGTCCCCATTGGAAGAGAAGTATATAAGCTCGATCTAGTGGCCATAATGGACAAGTACATGAGCTCCATCTAGTGGCCATAACACAGTATTACATCATAATATATTTGCCCTGCAAAGGAAATATAAGAACATTCAATTTTGCCATTATTTGCACAAAACAAGCGTCCACAGATATTCGCAGGGAAAATTGTATATAAACAGACCCCTAAGTGTATGGCCAGCCTTAGCTATACGTATTGAATGAAGTCCGTGGATCCAACCTGTTCTATGTTAATCGGTATAACCTTCGTTTTATCTTCAGGTGTATCTGGGAGCCAATAATGATACACAGCAGTATGCCGCTGTCCCAACTCAGTTAAATTCGGCGGTTTCAGTGGACCTGCTCTTTGACCTGCCTCAAAAGAACCTGTACGTCATGACCCAATCCACGGTAAGGAAAAGCAAAAGGAATTATATGAGAGTTTTCCGCATATAGATTGTCTGCCCTTCCCATTGCTGTGTGTGCTGATAGCTGAACTCCAGGCAGACCGCTAAATACACAGATGAAATACATATATGGGAGATGTGTTACCTGCCAAAGGATTAGCATTTCTGTCCATCCATTCCAGAGATTCTTGCATTAGCGCAGTCATTACTGGTTCTCTTTTAAAAGGGCATTCCACTTTTTATGGAAGACTTGACATATACCACAAGAAAGAGTTTATAATCCGTCTCATTTTTTTGACATGCTGCATGTTTATTTCAGGTCACTAAAGTCCCCCTTTCTGAATGTTCCCAACACACCGACTGCACTTCATGCCTGGCTGCCAGGGATCCGTACTGCGGATGGTGCGTTCTTCATGGAAAGTAAGTGATCATAACTTCTTTATTCATGCACTTTATTTTATTGCTCCTTCTAAAAGGAAACTTTATTAAGGTTTCAGTAAATAAACACTTAGCAAAGTTATTACAGCGTATTACCTCAAAGTAATTTTTTATGTGACCCCCCCAACCCTCCCGGCAGTGGGAGACCCAAACTCTCAATACATCCTTCTGACTACTGTCAAAATTGTACAGTCATTTGGTACAGATGAGGGGGAACGGTTTACTGTGGACACCTGAAAAACAGGCTGGAAAAGAGAAGATTTAACCTCCCTTTGGAGAGATTTTCTCTCACTTCCTGTTGTGTCTCTATGGTGCTTGTGCTGAACAATAAAGTTGTCTGTGCTTGTGCTAAACAATAAAGTTGTTACACATTGGAATTGGTGTGCAGCTCCAGAACTTTGCTCACAGTAGCAACATTGTTACAAATATTTACTCACAAGCTTTGGTAGTAGGTAGTTTTGGACTCAATGACCAAAAAGAAAAACCCAGCAATTGAGCAAATGCTCTATTATTGTAGTAGTATTGCTGAACATTAAGTTGGTACGGTAACATCAGGTACGACTCATCAGGTCAATCCACTCCAATAAATAAAGTGGAATGTAATTTGGATGTGAGGGATTAATATATACTACAGAGCCAATCCAAGAGATCCATCCTGTTACTTGAGTTCAGGCCAAATCTGTCTGGTGCAGTCATTATCAATGCATATGGGTGAATTGGTGGATGGAGAAGCAAGCCAGGCATCCCACACTCCCATAGTTTACACAAGCAAACCCTAGATTCATAGGGCACCTTTTAGAGTGACAGAGTTGTGTTGGTTGGGGTTTTTCCAGCGATGGGAGTTCAGGATTTGTAATTGAAGAACAATGGCTTTATGGGCAGGAAAGAGTAGAAGGCCCAAAAAGGTTCTAGCATAGTCTTTAGCCAGTCAAAGGTTCAGCTCTCTGAATTCTAACTGGAGTTTTCTCTTTGCTCACAGGTGTAGTCGGCGATTTGAGTGTCTGCGCTCCGGAGAGAAGAACCAGTGGCTCTGGGCACACGATATGAACCAGCAGTGCCTGACGGTGCAAACTCTGAGCCCGGCAAACATCAGCAAAGAGGAGAAGAGAAATGTAAGCTCATCCAGCAAAGTGTGAATTCTGTAGCACAGCAGATATCAGAATATTACTCATGGTGTAGGGAGCACTTGGGACCTGTGTATGTGAAAGGTAGAGCGTAAAGGTGGCACTGTGCTGTAAGAGCCCATGATACTTGCTTTATAAACCGCACTGGATTAATGATATTGGAATCTGGTTGCTGTGGGCTAAATAAATGTTGAACATAGTCATCAAACATTGATGCCAAACAGGACTGCTGTTTCAGTTTTGGTTGGCAACTGTTGGATTGAATTGTCTGGCTTCTTACATCTCCCAGGGCAGCATTCCTCAACCTTTTTTTAGTCACAGCACCTTTTAAATGCAAATCTCGAGGCACCCAGTGTAAAATTTAAAAAATGACCTGTGGTCCGTCCATCCCCTCAATAACAATACCAAACCCTTTTCCTGGACAAGGGTGTGGTATGGCTTTTGAGGGAGGAACCCAGGCAAAAAGGAGTGGAGTTACCACCTTCACTTTATAGTCCCCCATTTTACATCAGAAGCCCTCTTTACATTAGGAGCCCCTTTTCACATCAGATGCCCTCCTATACATCAGATGCCCCCCCCCCCCTCCAAATCAGGAGCCCCCTTTATATCAGAGTTTGCTCCTTGCACATCTAACACCCCACTTCACATCAGGAGCACCCTTTCACATCAGAATCCCTCCTATACATTAGATCCCCCCCCCCCACATCAGGAGTCCCTTTCACATCAGAATCCCTCCTATACATTAGATCCCCCCCCCCCACATCAGGAGTCCCTTTCACATCAGAATCCCTCCTATACATTAGATCCCCCCCCCCCACATCAGGAGTCCCTTTCACATCAGAATCCCTCCTATACATTAGATCCCCCCCCCCCACATCAGGAGTCCCTTTCACATCAGAGTTCCCCCTTTCAAATCAGAAGCTCCCCCTTCACATCAGAGTACCCCCCTAGCAAAATGTAAAGGCACCCCTGCCAAAGCCAGAAGGCACCTTGGTTGTGAAAGGCTGTCTTAGAGACTTCAATGGTGAGATTTCACTGCGTTAGTTTGGATCTCTGTCCAACCCAACGCAGGTGTCACCCTCTCCCTCTCCTAGATTCTCCAGTAATCTGTTCATTCTTTCACCGGGGAAGATTGACAAAGTCTGCAGTTGGGTGGAACTGGGAATGGTGCTGGAAATATGTCAATCCCGACCAATAAATAAGCCAGCATGTGTTTCAGCTTGCCGGCAGCCACCCAAAAATGTAATATTGCTTTTGTTTGGAGTTGTCCTTTAAAGTGTTTTTCCACTTTTGCAGACACATTTCTGAAACCACCTTTATATGTTTGTTATGTGTTCCCATTTACGCAGCATACCTAAAAATAATTCTTTAAAAACATACTTCTCACCTTTTAGATTTTTAGCAGGCCGTCGGGCAGACTGCAGACTAATCTAAACAGTTTGTGAGTGAGTCTGTGCCCAAGACAAACTGAGTTTCTTCTCATTAACATACAATGCAAGAATCCAATATTCTAGACGTTTAGCCTTTGGTTGGGACAGACAGTGTTCAAATCTAGTCTTGAAGTGACAAGAGATCTGCCAGCACAGTACAGACATGGTTAATTATGGTAAACGTTAACGCCTCAGCTCCCTCCTTGAAATTACAGAGATTGGAAAAACTTCAGTTTTAGAGTTTTCCAGAAAGAAAGAAAGAGTAAGTACAAATTCTGGATTTATTATAGAGTTACGTAATGTGAATGGGAACATATAGCAAATATAAAGTAGGTGTTATCCCAATTTGGCTGCAAAAGTGAAAATACAGTTGAGACCTGTAAATCAGTATAATCCATGAGGGTTAGGAGTAATCTGTTTGTGTATCTTGTCACTTATATGTGTAATATATTACGATCTGTTACTGGCCTTTATATATTTGTTGTCTAATAGGATTATCCCATATGAATAAGATTAGCGGGAGGGTTGTGGATTGCTATAAAAGGATTACAGAATGGAGACCAAAAACAAAGGCCCTATATGCTAACTCCATCCTGCAAGAAGATTTCCTCTAATTCCGCTCTGTCCTCAAATTACTTGTACGCCATCGGGAGAGGCCAAGATCTTCTTTCCAATATGGCTGACAGATGGATGTGGTGCAACCCTAGTTAAAGCTTCTTTCCATTTTCTGCATAGTAAAGGGAATATGTCTGTCCATTACAAAGGGGTTTCTTAACATCTTCCAAAATTGCTTTGCTCTGAACCAATCATTTGGCCATATTTTCCAAATGATGATCAGATTTCTTGTTATTGCATGCTATTATCGGAAGCAAAACAGTAAAGTCATTTAAACCAGCTGCCTGGCCATCGGGCTCATCTAATTGAGTCACTTCACCAACAACTATGCAGATTCAGACTTGACTGATACCACATGCGGCATAGTTGTTGGGGATCAGTGACAAAGTCAGCATGACAGTCAGGCAGCTATCATTTTCAAAAGGAGACCAGAAATGGCAGCCCTGCCCATCTCTCATGACAGGGTCACTTTAAGCCTTTTGCCATGCCTGTGTAATTTTTTGGCAATCCTGCACTGCATGACAGATTGCTTTGCCTCCCTCTAGTCTCTCATCATTGTTATTGCTTGTCAAGTGTCATTCTTAATTGAATCCATTACATGTAGTATTATCGGTTTTAGTTAATCGATATATCTCCAAGTGCTCACACAACGGCTATTAGCAGCATATTTAACATCTCGTAAACCCATTTGCATTTACAGATTTTCCTGACGATTCCAGACTTGCCCACCCTGTACCAGGACGAGTCTTACTCCTGTTTCTTTGAGGATTTTGAGAGCCGTGCGGTCAGGACACAGTCCGGGGTTATGTGCCCATCACCGGACCCCAGCAAGGCCCCTGTGATCAAGCCAGGGACAGGTCAGTGTGGCAAAGGATGGAGAGGAGCTGGAGCTGATGGGATAAGAGTGACTGCGTCTTTTATAGCTGCAACGTGTACAAAAATGGTTCTGCATGATGAGATATACAGTATAGATATACAGTATAGTGCACGTGCATAGTATAGTATTATAAATATATAAGCATGCAACTTTTTCATCTTACATCACCTTAGATCATGTGCGTGTGCAGCTACTGCTTCGGTTTGGAGACGTGGTCATTTCCACCGCGGAGTTTACCTTTTACGACTGTATGGCCGTGGCTCAGCTCTATAAATCAGCCCCGTGAGTATTACATGTCCCTGCTTTTTGTTACACTTCCATCAGTATTACTGTTGCCTAAAGGACAACTTTACTTTCAGTGACGTTGTTCTTTAGGCCTTGTTTACACAGTTGGCAAGGGGGCAGTAAAACCAGGCTGTTGTTCTGCGGTTTTTACAACCACTTTGTCACCTACTGCAATGTCAGCACTGCGGCTGAATGGAACTGTATACATGCCCGCAGCCTCAATGCTGCAATATAGTAAGTCACATTCGGCAGGCGGTGCTGTTTGACAAAGGCAACCATTGCAGTTATTAAACCACACAGGTACGTGCTTGCAGAATGGTGCAATAGAAACTCCCCTTTGGGGTTAAAAAAAACTGCATTCAGGAGGCGGCAGTATCTCCTGAAAGCCAGACGGCCGCTGCTCCACTGCCCTCTGTAAAATGATCCACCACTGATCGCTAGTCAGTGGTCTGTGTAGGCTGCCACCCATGTGAACTCAACCTTATAGCCCCCCCCGTCTCCGCCTCCTTTTTATCCTCCATTGTTAAGGTCTTACCTTCAGTCCTGCTCTTTAGATCTTCACTGTGTGACCTTGCCCAACACCATTGTAAATAGTGCTAGCCAGACTGTGCGTCAACTGCACTTGCATGCAAATCGCCATATTAGTTCCTATAAATGGGACCATGCTTATGAGGCACACAGCCATCCATAGCGGTACAGCTCCATACCTAGGAATGAATGCAGTGAGCAACAACCATGCACAGCTAACGCACAGCCCAGCCTGGAAGGTTGTGCAGGGCTGTTCAAGGTTAGTGCAGAGTACATTAACCCATAGCAACCAATCTGATTTCTATTTATTTATTTTTTTAAAGCCTTTTTCTAGGCAAAACTTTCAAGTTTTAAATAGAGTGGGAAAGCGTCAGACCCTCTGTCAAGTTTTTATCCTCATAGGTGGATTCACTCCTCTATTTGTACTCATGGCCGTTGTCATCGAGAAAGAAAGCGATGGCAAATCCAAAATGTTAGAGTTGTCCCCAGCACAACAGATGAAGTGAAATCTTCCACTGGGGACACCTATTCCAGGGACAGCTGTCTTAAGAGTAGAATTCCCCTCACTTTGAGTTCCTCTAACTTCCTGTTGCATCCCTGGGACAGGAAGTAAAGAGAAAATGACCCCCTTGGTACACAGACAACAAAAGAATACCCTGTCAGAGGTTTTAACCCTTGCGTAGTCCAGACTCAGAAAGATCATTCCTGATTGGTTGCTGCGCTTTGTGTGCCTTTTTGTTTTAATGCGATAGTCCTGAAACCAGCAAACTATTTGTTGTATATCCTCAGGTGCCGTGGCTGTGTGAGCAGTGAGTGGGGCTGTAATTGGTGTATCCATCAGCATGTCTGCACTCATAAAGACACGTGTGAAGAAGGTACCATCATTCGTAATAAAGTGGTAAGTTTGCTGTGGTTTTCTCTACGAAGTATATTTTAATTTTAGTCAACGTAGCTTTTCCATCCTATCCTAACTCCGGTGGTTTGCATTTTTATTATCTTCTACATAACACAGAATGTCTAATCCTCATAAAAGAGCAACTTAAAGATTGTTCTTATACTTCAGGTAGGATCAGAGCACATTGGTATAGTCAGTCTTCCCCTCCTGCTTGCTTGTGTGCTT
The DNA here is from genome assembly GCF_000935625.1 of Nanorana parkeri. NCBI lineage: Eukaryota > Metazoa > Chordata > Amphibia > Anura > Dicroglossidae > Nanorana > Nanorana parkeri. Next base: position 958,139 of record NW_017306582.1, read on the forward strand.
AAAGCCCAATTGAGCTGTCAGTTTAAATCCGCTAAATACATTCCAAGTACATCAAAAGGTGAGGAGCAGCCACAGCCTGAGTAGAAAAGCCAGTCCCAGTGCCATCATGCTGCAGAGTGGTACCCTTACTTTTTCTGGGGAAGCAGCAGTATCATTGCAGCGGTCTGACAAACCGCATACTGAGTGAGACCTATGTGGCTCTGACTCAGCAGGGGACGTGGTTCTTTCCTAAAGGAGATAAACTCCAAGACTTTGCACTCCTTTTACTATAATATGGGCAGCACAGTGGCTTAGCGGTTAGCACTTCTGTAATGCAGCACTGAAGGTCTCCAGTTTGAATCCCGGGAAGGACACTCTCTGCATGGAGTTTGCCTGTTCTCCCTGTGCTTGCTTGGGTTTCCCCTCGTGTACTCCAGCTTCCTCCCACTTCCAAAGACATGCTGGTAGGTATATTGGCTCCTGTCTGAATTGGCCCTGCATGCGTGTACAGTAGACACCTTAGATTGTAAGCTCATTGAGGGCAGGGACTGATGTGAATGTTCAGTAAATTGTTGGAGCTGTATATATAAATACCTGTAACAAATAATTATACTTGTAATGTATTTAGCCAATTTAAAGTTTATCTAAAGTCAAAGCATTTTTTGCATTTTGGATAAGTTGAGAATGGTTAAAATCCCTGTCAGTTTTGTTTTTGCCATCTGTGTCCTGTTTAAGAGATATCACTTCCTGTCCTGTAGGTACCTCCTCTTAGCCGGTTGTCACCAGTAATGATGGGCTCGTGCGTGTTCGCAGCTCCACGTGCCGAGCCCGCCTGACAGCGCTGCAGCGCCAATCACAGGTACTGAGACATTATCCCGGTCCACCGCTGCATAGATCGGGATATGTCTTATTGCCTGTGATTGGCGCTGTCAGCTTCCTGGCGGGCTCGGCACGTGGAGCTGCGAACACGCCCGAGCCCATCACTAGTCACCAGAACAGATGTCCACATTGGAAACTTCCTCTATTCCTGTTCGGTTGTCAACTCAAAATTTTGGATTCTTCTTCACTTTCAGTCCTACTGACAGTGGCCACTGGGACAAACAGAGAGGGTGGATCTACCTAACAAAGACATAGATGTCAATAAAACCCTAATATAGGTTTTAATCCTTTCAAACATTATCCAAATGTAAAAAAAAAAAAGGTTTTGCCTTAACATATACTACAGAAGGTTCAATTTGACTATAAGGCAATGCTTTCCTTTGCCACTATTACCATATATTAATATTCCGCTGACAAACAATTCACTGGTTAATGCGAACAAAAGCTGTTTGACGAGACCCAATTATTCCCCACTGGGCTCGGCTATCTTGACTTATATACAGTGTAAGAGAGAAGATGAAGCCAGCCTGACAGTCATAGCTTGCATGTCAAAGACACCTTTGCCCTTCCTGTGACATGTTGTAGCTCTCTACATACATCTGCAGCCAGGGGGGCGGTTAGAGATGGAGATGAGGTGCTTAGCTTTTGACTTTAAACGAAAACTCAGAATTTGCATATCAGTGGCAGCGCTTTTTAGTCTCTACACTTTGGGGAGTAAAAAGGAGAGCCTATAAAACAGCTGATGGAGCTGATTATGAAGCCACAGCTATGTTTAGAATCTTGGGGAATGAAAAGGTCCACCTTAAGTATAAAATGGACTTAGACACAAGCCAATAGATATCTCCCGTGACAAGCTGATGTTTATGCTGGTAGACACCCTCTCATCTATGCTTCTCTGGGGAGAAATTGATCAAAAGACAATTTAGGAAACCTGTTCCGAGCTCTATTGTTCATCTCTAAGCTAAGTGGTGTTGGCAGCATCTGTCTGCTTCAGTCACCACCTTCCATCTGCATTGACATTAATCTGCTAGATCTACAGAGCCAACCTTGCAAGTCCATGGACTGCTCTTTAGGTTACCTGGCCTGAGAATCTGACTGCCCTCTTATATTTATGAGCAGCCTTAAATTGTCCTTTTTAAGTAAATCATGTTTATTAGATTGATGTTTGTATAGCCAATCAGATGATTTATACATTCTGTTGTACAATAAAGGGCTGTTAGCATCTTGTTGTGGGCAGGGGAAGTATGGTAAAGGATTTTAGAGTAATGATTTATTCAAGAAGCAGAAATTTCCAGAAGCTCAGAATATTACAGAAGATGAATGCATTTATTTTGGTGGTTGCAGTGCGCTGCCAAACTGTCATGTGATTTGGTGAAGACAAAGCTTCATGTGGTAGGAGCAGTTTCATGATGTGAGGGGGGATTTGGAGGTGACGGGAAGCCATTAGAGAAGCAGGTGATGGAGAGAGCCTGTCATAAGTGCCACATTATGTTAAATAGAAGGAGGAGTGCAGCAGTGAAAGAAATGTTAAATCTTGCTCTTATCCTATAATATGTCCTTTGTTTTATTCTTTCTGTCTTAGGAGAAAAATCCAGCACCAGATGTATTTACTCCTCCTGTAACTGTGCCAGAACCAGAGCCAACACCTGAAGTCATTCCAACCACCCCGACTCCAACAACAACAGTAATAATAAGTACACCTAGTCCAACCCCCGAGACTTCTACCACCACGACCACTGAAAGTACAACACTGCCTGTTGTAGTGACTACACCTACACCAATCCCCACCACTGTGCCAACCACCATTATCATCACAACCATAGTGACAACTCCGGAGCCAACCACAGCAGAACCAACCACAGTGATGCCTACAACCGAGGACTTGACTCCAGAAGTGACCACTCAGCCTCCAACAGAAGTGCCAACCAGTGTCCCCACAACAATTCCAACCACTCTGCCTGAGGATGTTTTTACAAGTCCAGTTGTTATTGATGATGAGGTCCTTCCTACCACTCCCGACTCTGGTGAAGCTGAAGGGATTTGGACAACTGAAAGTCCCACCACACCCAGCGACTTTACAGTTCCTCCACTGCTCCCAGTTCCCACCGTGTCTGATGGCGAAAGAGATATTACATTTGCTCCCACCACACTCCCTCCAACATCAGAGGATTTTACATCTGCTGTTCCACCTCATCCAGCCACAAATGAAACCTTTCTTGTGCCATCTGTACCAGATTTTCCTGAAGACCTTGAAACGGAGGTTCCGTATTCAGAAGAGCCGCCCACAGTAGTTATGGTGGGCAGTACCAAAGAGAACTTGGATCATACAGAGGCAGATGACTGGGTGGACTTGACCAACATGGATAATGATACATCTTCCTTCTCGGCGTCCACTATCCTCTCTGGGGATGGAGACGTGGAAGGTGTCTCACCCCAGTTTCCGTCTATAATCGAACCAGATCTGGATTATCAGGCTGATTCTTTGGGATTTGCCGAATTTATGATAGACACAGAGGTAATTAATGATAGAATCTAAAAGACAATCTGATTATATTCAAAAGGAAACAAGTATATAAGGTTTTGTTCTGTGCAGTTAGCATCTCTTCCGTTGCCTTAGACAGGTCATATGCGATTTGAATTTCAGCCAATTCCTGCTGGATCAGTTGAAGTTCAAGCCGTAGGTGGTTGTGCAAGTGACACCTAGTGTGACAAAAGTCGATTTATAACTCTACTGAGCCGGGTGGAAATTATTAGTCAAACATTGACTGCATTCTATTAGCTGCAGTCACTGTTTGGGTATTCAACCAGCCATGGCGGCTGCTGAATACAATAGCTGGCAATGGAGATTGTGTTCCTGCCATGATTCCTGATAGTTGTGGATCAATGGATCACGTGCATCAATTGATCTCAAAAGATCAAGCCGTGTATGGCTGGCCTCACATGGGACAATTAGGTTGTACTTAGCACCAGCAGATATTTTAAGGAGAGTTCCACCCATACTTGATACTTTGTAACTTAACTGGGCTTTTCCCACAGACACTTGTCACTTTCTGTTAGTCTATCATTTTGAAAAGGTTGTCATAGTTGGTGAGCATTGTAATTAATCCAATTATCTACAACAATTATCAACATCAGTACAACAGAGGGCTTGTTTTAAAGTGTTTTTACTGCTTGATCCATATATATCAATACTTTAGTGTGCATAAGGCCAGGATAAAGCACAGGCAGAGAGCGCCCAACCATGTGAAGAATCGCTTTATTAATTTGCCCTAGATATTACAAACATACTCAAAAAGGCATCAACAGTACAGCACATATAACTCTCCTCCAGTGTGGGAAGTGTACAACCCGTATTGTGAAAAGAATAACACAGGCACTGCCGATCAGCTAGCTGGCATGCCGCCTCACAGCCTGGCGTCCGTTTTCGCGGCTAACGTGTTTCTGGGGCATGCCCTCTTCCTCAGGCCACCAGGCACTTTAGTGTGCATAGTCTGGGCACAGGTTCACTTTAAGGATTCTAACCGAATCCTGACGGCTAAATTTCCCTACATAATTGTGAAGCTGAATACTTCAGGGCATGTTTATGGCCCCTTTTTTCAAAGTAAATGTCACTATAATTTTGCCAAAGAGCCATAGTTTTTTTTCTGGAATGAAGTGTGGCCCTCAGTTGACATATTGTGGCCCCTTGAGGAATTATTCTACTCTTAGGGGTCTATTTATAAACAAAATGCAAAAGAGTCCTACCGCACTCCTTACAGGTATGACCCTTGTGGTGGGTGCTGTAGTGACTGCGGATGGCGCCACTTCAGATCCAAATAGTAAAGTATGTCACCAGCACACCATGGTTCAGTCTTCAAGCAGTGATCATTTTATTGATGCACACACATTGCAACATTTCGGGGACACTCATGCCTGAAGAAGGGACCCTGAGTGGCCCCGAAACGTTGCAATGTGACAAGACGTGCGTGCATCAATAAAATGATCACTGCTTGAAGACTGAACCATATAGTGCTGGTGACATATTTTACTTTTTTTAAACATTTCACATGGCGAAAGGCTGTGAATAGAGGCAAAAACATCGTTCTAAGTATATTATCTTCTCAGGTCAGATGTAATACTGTTTAATGGCCACTAGATGGAGTCGAGGAGCACAGGAAATAAGTATCTAGTGGGCATAATGCAGAATTACATAACATTACATTCAACCTAAAAAGAAAATATACCTGGAACGTTTGTTTTTGCCTCAATTTTCACAAATTGAACTTTTGCAAAGATTCACAAGGAGAATTGCTCTGCGAATTGTTTATAAATAGACCCCTTAATGTTTCATTTCATTTCAACATGAATGGACTCATAGGTTTTTTGCTTTAACTGTGCAGTCAGGACACCTATCTTTGGATCTCAATAGTAGGGCAGGCTAGAGGACAAGATAAATACCAGAATTATAAATTCATTTGGTAGGTTGCTTCCATTCCCTTGTTATAAGTGCAACATTTTTCATTTTGACCATAGTACGCATTCGCTAACCTTTAAAAGTTCTAATTTCAGTAAAAGCTCCCTTTAGCTACGGCAGAATTATACGGAGAGCCCTCTACAGCAAGTATCAAGGTTGGGAACTCTAGATTTATGGGACAAGTTTAGTCAAAGTTTTTTCTTCCCTTGTAAGAACGAGCGTTTAATTGATAATACCAGCGCGTACAAAGGTCTGTCTCCAGCTTGGCTGAGCCTCTGTGAAGAATCGTTAACATATTGAAGGCTTTGCGGGGAAGCCAGCTGGCTCACGCTGGGTACAATTATCAGCCGGGACACATTATTTGAGATCTCTCTGGCATTCACGTCCCACTGCTGTGAAGCTCTGAACTTAAGCGGTGCCAGTTGGCGCGGCACTGATGAGAGATGGTGCTCAAGGACAATGTTAGTGAGGTTGTAGTCAGGGATTGTGTTGAATTAGGAAGTCGGTCTCCCTGGGTTGAAGTTAGGAACTGAGACATTATTAATGGAAGATCCTGTCAATACAGAGAGCATAGAAGAGAATGGTAATGGAAAATGTCTATGCGCCAACATGAGGTTGTTCTAGACAGGGGTTGGCAAACTCCGGCACTCCAGCTGCGGTGCGACTACAAATCCCATGAGGCATTGCAAGACTATGACAGCCACAGGCATGACTCCCAGAGGCAGATGCATGGTGGGATCTGTAGTGTCACCACAGCCGGAGGGTCGGATTTTGCCCACCCCTATGCTAGACCTTCTTCCACTCAGAACAGTGGGAGCTGATACCCTATATAGAGAGGTATAGCCAGGAATGAGCGAACCCCAGGAGTCAAGTTTTCTAACCCATCTCTTCTATCCATCACTAAAAAAATGTTTTGGCTTCAGCTCCACTTTAAAGTCCAATTGAACTTTCAGTTTAAATCAGACAATTACATTCCACTTGCATCAAATCAGAAGTTCATGTCTTTTAGAAAGCAGCCCAGCCTGAGAAAAGTCTGTCCCCTTAGTTTGCTTCAGAAAAGGACCCTTGCTCTCCTTGCGGAAGCAGTGGTCTCTCTGCAGAGGTCTGACATGAATCAGACCTATACCTCTGCAATCAGGAAGTGCTCCGTGCTGATTGATGAACTCTAGCTTTGACTCAGCGGGAGGTTGTTGGACCTCTTCAGAGAGACCACTTCTACAGACAGAGCAAGGGTCTTTTTCTGCAATGTGCTGGCAGGAGACAGGCTTTTCTAATCAGGCTGTGACTTTTGTCTAAATGAAACAAACTGGAAGACTTTGAACACCTTTTGTTTCAATGCACCACGAGTGTATTTAGCTGATTTAAATCTGAACTCCGGGCACAAAAACCTTCATTCAAATATATCCCTCAGTAGCCACAAAGAAAATAAATCCGCTGTGTGTGTTTGCAAACTCAGATATTATCTTACATTGTTAAATCATCACTGTGCTGTACATAGAATGAGCAGAGCTGTGGGAGGGGCCCAGCAGGCTCCACCCACTACATGCTCCCTGCAGAAAACTACGGGAGGGGGGCGGAGACAAGGCCAGTCACCCTGCACAAGGAGCAGCAGTGAGCGGTCTTTATTACAGGAGGGGAACGGAAACAAGACCAGTCACCCTGCACAAGGAGAGAGCAGCAGTGACCGGTCTTTATTACAGGAAGCTCCAAGTGTCACACTGGACTACTGCACAGATCTGGAAGAAATACACAAAGCTCACCAAGATTTAGGGAAGAACACACATGACGCTTCTATTTAGACAATATTTGCTTATCCTGGAGTTCAGCCTTAAACAGAAAGCATGGTTGGTCTTGAAATGTTTAAGGATTTTTTATACATATATAAATAGCAAAAAAAAGCAGATATACAAATATAAAATCAGTTTTAAAAACATGTAAACATACAAAGAAATTAAAAAAAATGTTTTCTTACCCTAAACGACTATAGTTTCCCTTTATTAGCACAATAGAATGATCAGCAGCTTAGAGTCTGCTGAACAGATAACAGTAAAAGGTATTTTCTGTTGTCTTTGTGTTACCAATATGTGATTTTTTTTTCTTGTAGAACAATGGAGGACCTTATGTGGGGCCCGAAGCTTGCCCCTGTGTGCACAGCATTCACAGCCCATCCTTACTGCCCGTCAATGTGGAACGAAAGATAACGTTAGTTGGGAAGAACTTTCATCATTATCAGGTATTCCAGTGTTTTGTACTGGTGACGGGGATAGTAATGGCGTCTTTGTGTGCCAGCCTCGGCCATCTTCTGCTTATTGGGACCAGTAGGTTCCAGTAAAGGATATAAATCCACTTTGTGTGCACCAAATGCCTTTTCATACCTTTGTAAAAGTAGTGATGACATCATCACTGTGCCCTGTTTAAGGCTGGCACATAATCCAGCTTAATATGTTTCTGATAATTTTTTTCACTCTATGGAGGTGCCCTTTATGTAAGCAATGTGATAACTTACAGGTGAAACTCGAATAATTAGAATATCGTGCAAAGTTCATTTATTTCACTGATGCAACTTAAAAGGTGAAACTAATATATGAGATAGACTCATTACATGCAAAGCAAGATAGTTCAAGCTGTGATTTGTCATAATTGTGATGATTATGGCTTACAGCTCATGAAAACCCCAAGAACCCCAAATCCACAACCTCAAAAAAGTAGATTATTACATGCAATCAATAAAACAAGGATTGTACATAGAACAATATCGGACCTCTGAAAAGTACAAGCATGCATATGTACTCAGTACTTGGTTTGGGCCCCTTTTGCAGCACTTACTGCAATTACTTTTGCACGATATTCTAATTATTCGAGTTTCACCTGTATAGCAGTGGTTCTCAACCTGTGTAACCTCAGGACCCACATTTGTCTTCGGTCATTAAGTCGCGACCCAAGTTGCTCAGCATTGCGGATGCACTTTCCGATGCAGGTGATCGAACTGTGGCTGGGAGGTGCATTTGGGGTGCCATTCAAATGAATGGCAATGCAACGCACCTCCTTCACCAGAACACATGGTAGGTGCGATTGCATGGTACACTGCATTTATCGCACCTCAAAAACACTGACACATGCAACCACAGACATAATTTTTTTTTAAGATCCACCCAGTCTCCCTACCTTACGAGAGCTGGAGTGGATCCTCAGGCTGGGGTCCAGTGTGAGCTGCGTTGCTGTGATGGAGCTCCATCCATATGTGCATTGCTTGTACAGCTCCCATGCGCGCCCGTAGAGGTGCCGGGAGCCAGAATGTGACATCACTCAAGTCCAGGCACCTCTACAGGGCATGCATGGGAGCTGTAAGCAATGTACATATGGATGCATGGAGCTCTCTCGCGGCCATAGCCCCAGGCCACCCCACCTGAAGTCGGCACTCGGCATCGGGCAGCATATGTTGAATGGCTGCTCGGCGGGAGAACTGACAGTGCTGCGCTAGGGGGAAGCAGAGGAGCCTCTCACCTAGAAAAGTGGTAGACATGCGGCGACCCACTGAACACGGTGTCGCGACCCACCAGTTGGGAACCAAGGGCTTAGAGGTTTTATTTAAAAATGTCATTAGCATGTGACTGAGAAGGAAAAGAAGGAACCCGGGAAGGCAAAATATAAGCAGATTAAACTTCATCTTTGGGGTAAAGTGAATGATGTCAGTGTGGCTTATGCACACTTCTAGTCAATGTTTATGTTTTGTGATGCTTTTTCCTTATAATGATAACTGATGTGCTTACACTGCAGGACCCACAGTGGGATTACGAGTGTGTTCTGATCCTGGAGGGCAGGGGGGTGATCACCGATGCCTTTGTGGAAATGGATCCCGAGGACCAATCCAATTATTATATCACTTGCCAGCTGCACCAGGTAAGAAGAGGTGACGAGTCAAGGTGAGGTCAGGGCAGCTTCATTCAAAAACAGTTTAAAAGGTGCAAAAAACTGGATCGGCATCAGACATAAATGGCGCCATTTACCTGACTGAAATAAGAACTGTCTGTTTTGCCCACAGTAACTAATCAGATTGTTCTGTCTATTTCTATTAATTGGAACAGTGTAGTTGCTGTGGGCAGAATATTTTTTTTTAAAACCTCACAGCAATGAGGCCCATGTGGAGCGAGTATGCAGATTAAGGTCAGGCAACATGCATTTTCAGGGGGTCACAATGGCATCTCCCGTATTTCTGTCATTGCAGGTTTACTTTAAAGTGACTCTGTCATAAGAGAAGTACGGAAGTGGCCATTGCTGGTTCCTTTCCAAAAATCTCCCCTGCTCAATCCGAAATGGCAATGAGTGTCTGAAAATGTTATAAGAGTTTCTTATCACTCTATTTATCCTATCTCATTAATCAAAGTATCCGCATGACAGCCAGGGAACTAGCATTCTCAATAGGAGAGTTGAGCAATGGCAGCCTCCATTATTCTTTGATATCAGATTCCTTTTAAAGCCGAACTCCGGAAATATGAAAAAAAACTACCTTTGCATTGGGTACTGCACTGCAAGGGTCAAGTGCTCTTTTTTTTGCCTAGGGCAAAGGTAGCCAAACTTTGGCTCTCCAGCTGTGCTGAAACTACAAATCCTATCATGCATCTGCCTCTGGGAGACATGCCTATGGTTGTCAGTCTTGCAATGCCTTATGGGATTTGTAGTTTGACCACCCCTGGCCTAGGGTACCAATAAAAAGTACTTTACTTACTTTATCCTTCGCTCCCCTGGCAGCTCCCTTCTTCTCTCTGATGCTCTGGTTCCTATGCAGACCCTTGATGTCCTCGCTTACAATGCAGGATTGATAATCCTGCATTGTAAATTGTGATGTCCCAGCTGCGACCGCTTGCTGGAGCTCTGAAAAAAAGAGGCTGAGGTGGATCAGTCCTACGGAAGGAGGAGCGAGGGATAAGGTAAACATATGTGCTTGGTACTGGTACCCTAGGAAAAATGGGCATTTAACCCTTGCCATGTTGGGGGAGTCCCCGGATTTCCCTGAAGTTCGACATTAAGTCAGTATTGAGTCCACAGCACCACCAGCAGGCAGCTAGGAGGTACTGCAACAACTGTCATTGGAATGTTTGTAGACACCTAAATATTTTTCTGCTCTTTTCCTTAGAGATAAAGTATGAATGCATGTGAACACATGACCAATAACATTTGCATTTTGTCTTTTATTCCTCCATGTTCTTGCTGTAGTATAGTTACTCAGCTCTGCAGCCAGAGTTCAATGCCCTGATCTATGTGCAGTTGGAACCGGAGATGCGAGTAGACAGCTATGAGGACCTCCACGGTAAGTGAGCTGCGTGTGGTGTAGACTGAAAGGCTCCGCTGTCTCTGTTTTGTCCGGATTCTTACTTTTGTCCTTTTCTCTTTACAGTGATTTTGTATAACTGCTCCGTGGGGCACTCCGACTGTAGCCGATGCCAGACCGCTGATCCTAAATATAATTGTGTGTGGTGCGGAGGGGAACATCCCAGCTGTATGTACCAGCAATCCTGCACGGAGAAGGTGGAGGGCACCTGCCCTGCACCACTAATTCGCAACGTAGGTTAATTAAGCAGATGCACATTGAGAACACAGAGCATATGTTAGGTTTAGGATATTCCTGGTTTGTTAGTGCACAGCAGATGCATTGGATCTGCGCTGGCTGATTTTTCAAGCACTGCCCCCAATGCATACACATGGCATTTTGCCCCTTTTAGGTTTTCATTGCTGTCTGTGTCCCCGCTAGGGACATTCACCCTCTCGATTTGTCCTGGTGACCATTATCCAAGTGAAAGAAAATCCTACATTTTGAGTTGTTACTAGAACAGGATTAGGGGGTAAATCTTCCAATGAGGACATTAGTTCTGCTCACTCTGTTGCAAAAAAAGATTTCTTCTCCCTTCCTGTGGTGGCTGTGGGACAGGAAGTGAAGAATAATCTCCCCAATAGGACACACCATTTGAAAACAAAACTGATGGGTTATAACTCTTCCTTACTCCAAAATCCAAAATGAAAAAAAAGCTTTGGTTGTAGTTCCACTTTAAATACAAACCTGCCCTGAATGTATTCATTGCTATGTGTGCACCAAGATGGAGGCTCCCATAGGATAGACATAGGGACCACACTACACGGAGGAGCCTTGGCCAGGCAGTGTGGCTTCCACCTATATTTGGAAATGTGTGCAACTAAAAATGTTTGAACTGGTGTAACGTTTTTTGGGGGGGGGGTTTTGCTGGCTAGCTGGCAAGTGTGCTGGGAATTTTACATATTTCACATTCACCTTACTTTAGTTATAAATTGTTTGGAGTTGCTGCCATTTTTTTTTCTGGCTTGGCAGCGGTGATGTGCAAGGAGCAGAATCCCATAGCAACCAATCAGAAATCAGTATAACTTTATATCTTCATTGCACTGAAGTACCAGCATGTTTTATTTCTCCCTTTCTCTGATCCTGTTATGTATTTATTATTATCTGATGTTATGATGGAGTCATGGCTAAGCCTAGTAACTGGTTGGAATCATGTGATCTCTTTCAGATTGAGCCATTGTCTGGTCCAGTAGACGGTGGCACAAGGATCACCATCACCGGCTCCAACCTGGGCCAGAAACTCGAGGATATCGTGGACCGGGTATCTGTCGCTAACATCCCTTGCAGGGTGGATTTTCTCAAATATGAGATCTCCAGCATGTAAGTCATAGAACAGATATTTGCAGATTTCACTATTAGCAGCCAAGGTCACAGCAAAGGCGGGGAAGGGTTAGGTATCGCACTGTCAATGCTGGTAACTTTTTGACATGGGCCATTTAAGAGTGTAAATCCTTCACCCCCCAGGTCACTGTGCTGTAAAAGTGTTGCTAAATTTAAATTAACTTCACCCTCTAGTCTTCTCATCAGATTGCATATTTTCCTCTGCAGTATAGTGTGTATATCCGGTAAAAGCTGGACGGAGAGACCGGGACATGTTCTTGTGGAGGTTCCTGAAAGACTACAAGGCATTTCCAGTCAAGTGTTTACTTATCAGGTATTATCGCCTTTCTCTAATAACTGATGATCACCAGAAGATCTCTCAACATTGAAAAAAAAATTTAGCATGTGATTCCCCTGCTATGGCCAAACCTTCTTCAGGTGTAACCATAGCTGAACAAAACTGGGCCTAGCCTACCAGGAGCGTAACTAGAAATCACAGGGCCCCATAGCAAAATTTTGTATGGGGCCCCGTGATTGCTAGTTATGCCACTTGCAGAGCCCACCTGATATACCAAACGGCCCACCTGAGAGTGACCATGCAGAGCCCACCATAGACTCTCTAGTGGGCTCTGCAGGGTCTCAGATGGGCTGCAAACCTCTTACCTGTCAGCGCTGTCTGCCTCCGTGGTCGCCGGGCCCTGCCTCCTCTTCCGTCCCCAGGCCCCGCCTCCTCTTCTATCGATGGGCCCCGCCTCCTCTTACATCACTGGCCCCACCTGCTCTTGGGTCGCTGGCCAGTAATGTAAGAGGAGGCGGGGTTGCTCTTAGGCGGGCCCCGCCTCCTCCTTCACTGCGAACGCTGGCCTCTTCTGCCTTAGCTGCTGGCTGTCACTGGCACAGCTCCGCAGCGGCTGTGAGGGGAAACGCCGCTGCTGAGGTGTGTCAGTGACAGCCAGCACCCTTACATGCCATAGCGGCCCACAAGGCATCAGAGGGATGCCCTGGCTGGGCCCCCCTGTGCCCGGGCCCCATAGCGACCGCCTGGGTCCATCAGACACCATGGTTCTGGTCTGGTGGTCATAGTTCTGTCACTTTTCCATGGCTGCATTGTGCCTGGAAAAAAAGCCAAGGAGCTTCGAGTGGTAGAAGCCAACTGATCACCAGAGGGGATAAAGGTGTTAAGGGATGAAGGCGAGCTTTCCACTTTTTTAGTGCAGTTTGGGCAGAACTAGAAATAATACATGCTTTGTCAAGATTTCTTTTTTCTGTAGTCTTAATTCACTAAGTTATAATTATGGGGGATTTACTGCAACAGTTATTTTCAGTAGAGCAGAAAATAAATAACTAATGCCAAAAAATGAAACACTTTCTGGCAATAATCCATGTGGTACAGCTTAGTGAACTGAATGTTATAACAATCCAGGGACTGTAGTGCTGGCATTCCATTTTCCATCTGTACTCTGCTGCCACCTGGTGTTACAAAGAAGAGCTTCAAATACAGTAAATATCAAGCAAAATATGCTGCACATAGACAATTGATAAATTTTATTTACTTTTAGAAAAAAAACTAGTAATATTACTAGTAAATTAATGTAATTAATATGATTTAACTATCTAGGTACCTGCCTATTATTCGACATAGATAAACTGTTAATAAAATATATATTTGTTTCATGTTTTGTTGTTTATTGTGACATACCAGATTTGTATCTTTATATACAGAATCCAGTGCTTGCATCATTTTTTCCATCCCGCGGGCCAAAGTGTGGGGGAACCAGACTCACCATTATTGGATCCAAACTTCTGACTGGAAGAGCCAGCGATATTCAAGTTTTGATTGGTGACATTCCCTGTAAAATGTAAGACTTTTTGGGTTTGAGATATGACATAAGAAGGATAAACTGTTGCTAGTAATGAGTCATCTGTAGCTAAAGGAAACAGCTCTAGATCTAGATCCAATGTGGTAATGTTTATCACTGTTAGCCTAAAGAGCAGGCGGTACGTTGGACATTTGTATAGCTGCAGTTCTGGAAAAGTTCTGTTACCCTCCTTATGGAATACAGCTCTAGGTTACACCTTTATATGTTTCAACGGTGTGCTTAGACCTCTAACCTTAGGTGTCCATAGTCAGAAAGGAGATTTATAAACAATTTCAACTCATTCAATTACAGTGTTACATAAAGAAAAGCAAAAAGGTGTAAAATTATATAAAAATACTAGAAAAAGCAAATATATATCTGATGTAATGGTTTAATAGAATTCTATTATGAGATGCCTTTGCTGACCTTTATCATGTATATAATGACATAGGTGTTCAGGCAATATAAGGTGCTATCGAGGTGTGCGTGGTGCATACAGTTTACTTACTGGGGATACTTCAGAAACTTCACTGAGTTTATAACATTGGAGGATTTTATTAGAAACTTATATTTGTCTTTTTTTTATTTTTCTTTCATAGTTTCTCAGAGATTCAGGAAAACCAGCTAGAATGTTTGACTGGTACCAGTAACATAACTTTGGATCTCAGAGTGACCGTGTTGTATGGAGAACAAGTATTTAGCTTCTCAGATCCATTGTTTACTTATACTCCGGACCCCAACATCACCTCTGCCAGCCCTTCCAAGAGCTACTACAGGTATGGGGCTGACACATGATGTGACATTATTACTTCTACTGCAAGGGACTCCTTTTTTGTAGTGGTAGATATACATGTTTTAACATTATTGTAATGCAAAAGTTGTCCCCCTTTTATTTGGAACTTTGTACATAAGCTGTGTGCTATAAATTCTTACCACCCCCTTCCATTTGCAAAGGGACAGTGTTACATTGTATCAAATTTCTGAAGTATTCCTACTTAGCCTGATATTTCCCTTTAAATAGAAAAAGATATTGAGTCCTCAACCTCTTTTTCTGCATCCCCAGCACTCAATGGACAGGAAGTCAGTACAGAGTCTTCCTGTTCATTCACAATCTGGAGATAGCAAAAATGTACTATCAACCCAGTCACGAATGGACAGGAAGCCTCTGTACTGAGCTGCTCCCTTTTCATTCATAAAGTGAGCAGATAGTAAATATTTACTATGTCCACAATCATGAATGAACAGGGAGTGATGTATAGCACTTCCTGTTCATTCATAACTGGGGACATAGTAAGCTTACTATGTCCTCAGTTATTTACAAACAGTACTTGATCGCTCAGTGTTTGTGCTCCGCTCTCCATCCTTCGCCCCCGCCCTGCTGAGCTCTCCTCTACCGGCAAAGCCCTGACCCGCTCTGCATTTTGGCAGATCTCCTACACCTGCACTGCCCCGCTTGGCCTCCTGACAGCTTCTCTGCTCCTTGGGCGCTGGCAGCTGCATCCACTCTGTGTCCCTTCTGATCTCCGCCGCCTCTGCCGACACAGGCGGGGGAGAGCAGCAGGAATCAGAGGGAACACAGGCCGAAGCTTGCAGCCGGTGCCTATTGGGGAGGAGAGAAGCCAGGGATGCACTGCATTTTCGGCCATTTATTTATTTTTGGTTGTATTGGCATTTACACCTTATCCACCTGTTTTATACCTTTTTAAAAAGGAAAGTTTTAACTTTTAATATGATTGTGACTTTCTTGCGACACGAGATTGTATGCAAACATACAATGAAATTTAAATGCTACACCTAAAAACAATGTTTTAAAAACATAGATATAGCATAATGAAAGCAACAAAAGCCCTGTCAGCCCCCACATATTAAGGTAAATGAATAATCAATAAAATGATATGATTCAAAAATTAACAGCAACTTAAAACACAACACTTAGGGGCTGATTTATAAACCGTTCGCACAGCTCTTTGCAGTGAGAACGAGATTCATAGTAGTGTATGGCCACTAGATGGAGCTGAGGAGCACAGAGAATTTCCTATGCTCCTCAGCTCCATCTAGTGGTCGTACAACACTGTGAATCTCGTTTGCACTTGGAAGAGCTGTGCAAACTATTTATAAATCAGCCCCTAATATATATTGCCATTTGATCATTTTTATATCCTCTCGCAATTGCACCAATCCCATTTAGAAGAGGTGTATCAGAATATAGTTCAAAACTGCTATAACATAGCTCTACTTATGCATTTAATGTGTATCCAAATGTTTTCAACACGTATAGGTCGCAGCGTAATTTTACTCGATGGTTGTATAACCAGTCACACTTGAATTTGAGTAAATGCTTTCAATCTGATATTTGCCGCTAGAGGAATGAACACACTTAGCTAGCATCAATTTTCATCAAGGTTTCACCTTTGTCCTTTTTAATTTTTTAAAATCTTCTTTTGATTCTTGACTGTAGTGGAGGACGTGTGATCATGGCATACGGACAGAACTTGGATGTGGTACAAGCTCCGAAGATCCGGGTGACAGTGTCCCCTATGGAAAGGCGGAAGAGGCGCAGTCCGGGGAGGAAGCGGCGTATTGTTCCGGAGACGGAATGCCTGGAGGGGTCTCTCTGCACTGTGCAGCAGGTAAAGATACCTTTAGCCTATTTTATACTCTCAAAGGAAACTGCTGACATAAGCTCAGAGCTGTCATCATTTTTCTTGTTGCCTACAGAGTCACTTACCAATAACTGCACATTGTGCTGGGTCAGTGGTTCTGGTGGTAGTGGACAAAGCTGACAATGACAGCCCAATGCCTGCAGGAATTGCAGGTTCCATATTTCTGTCCTTGCAGGTCACCTTTAAAGCTGAACGCCAGGCAGATATAAAAGGCACAAGTTAATGCAGCTCTGTGTCCACTAATACTTCATTTAATGTATTTATTTAAATGCAAGCAGTGTATGCAACTGAATTAGACTTTGTATCAGCCTCTTGCAGTCCCCTGTAGAGCAGAACTCAGAGAAGGGGAGAAGCAGCACAAGGAGCCAAAAAGTTGTAGCAGAGGAGAAGAGAGTAGAGTGGCAAATGTGTACTGTTTCTCCTTTCACTGTCCAGTCACAGGCTAGGGAGTGGACCTGTAAGTGAAAGTGAAATGGCAGCAGACAAAGATCAAGACAGGGCTGAGTAAATCTACTGACTGGATCGACAGAGATACAAATCCTTTGACAGGTAAAACAGACCCCCATATACGTCTTTCATGAATGAAAAGAAACAGTTTTTGATTTAGCTCCACTTAAAGGGTGTACTTTGGTCAAATTTGAGCCTTAAACATAGCACCCCTCCCCCCCCTAACTCAGGGCTTCGGATTTTCATCCAGGTATCATTGTAGTACAGGTCATCTGAGAACCCCTGTTTGGGATGCAGGAGGAAAATTCTCAAACACACCCACTGTAGGCTCCTTTCTCTCGGGTGTACAGAAGAAGCCAATGTGTCATAGATTCAGTACTGAGTAGAAGCATTCTAACATCCCCCAATCACATTGACTCAAAAGTTTGATTGTGAGTGGTGATTCAGCTACTACAGAGGGCTAGTTGAACAGCTCAGGCTTTATGAAACAGAAGAGCTCATTTAAAGTTCTCTGCAGTTGATTGCATATGAGTGCTGGCTCATATGTAATCAACTCAGATAAAAATATATTGACTTTTGCACAGTTGCAGTGTTTTCTGCATAGCATTAGCCAATCATTGTTTGGTTCCACTTGTTACTTGTCCTTTAAGTTGTTCTCCATCTCCTTCCGCAGTTTGAAGAGCTGTGTCTGATCAATTCCTCCTTTCTGTTGCTGTGCAAGACTCCGGCCATTCCCCCTCTGCACTGGAACGCTCGGGTGGATGTGGAGTTCATCCTGGATAATCTCGTCTTCAACTTCACTGTTATCAACTCGACTCCGTTTAGTTATGTACAAGATCCGGTGCTCAGACACCTGAATGCAGAGGACCCGGCCAAGCCGTACCGGCACAAGCCCGGCAGCGTTATCTCTGTGGAGGTAATAATAGCATCAATAATTGAGGGAAAAAGTCATATCAGTATCTTCATACAAATAAGAAACGTCAGATGATATGATTCCTCAACCCACTGTCATTGGTTATTATTTATTTTAACATGTCAGATGTGTTTAAAAGAGAACTTTGGGGTAAGTGTTTTTCCCCATAGTTCTCTTAAGGGTCACGGGAGGACATATACTAGCTGCATGAGTGACAGCTGGCTGTGCCTATCTAGAGGCAGAGGCAGCTGTGCCCGCCCCCTGCCCGTCCATTCCTCCATTCAGCGATGGAGGATGGGAGAGGGGAATCCCTGTGGGGAGCGGTGACTGACAGTCACCGTTCTCTGCAGGGAGATGATCGAGAGGTGAGCGAGCGACGGTATGCGTTCGCTCACTTCCCGATCTATTGAGCCGACGTGTGACAGTTTCATTGTCACACGTCGACTCGAACTATGAGGATGAGTGATTTTCACTCACCTCATAGTTCTATTTTAAGTATATGAAAATATTATGATAGTATATAGGGCACCAACAGCTGTGTGCACTTAGTTGAAATCCTACAAAAACACTGCAACTGGCACTTTAAGGTACTGTATATGTAAACCCAGTTACTGAAATTTCATATAAACTATACCATGTCAATGTCATTTGCAATATCTATAAATCAGCAATTGATTATTAAAATATTACCTGCTGTTACTGGGTGACAACGCTCTGTCCCCATCTCCCAGCAGTGCTCCTGCATTGTCACCCTGACACACAGGTTTCTGATGAAGACTACATTTGGCTTTGTCAACACACATTGCACAGACATGGTCCTCTGTTGTCACCATCAGGAAACCCACCCTAAGAAATGCTGTTCAGCCATCACTTGAGTACATGAGACAGGAAGTGTCTGCAGGAGACCAGCAGCACTGAGATCCAACAAAGGTTAAAAGAAAATGAAAAAAGTATTTTTATTAAGAAAGGTAAATTTGTATAATACACGATACTTAGATAACCAAATGCCATTCATTTAAGATTTATATATACTTTAATCTCATAAGCAGAACAATCCATGACGAGTGTTGTTCTCTGCATTGCTACTAAAACCAGTAAAGGACAAAACGTGTGATTCTGCTTGATCATCTGACTTCAGTTTTTGAGTCACCTACCCAAAAAAGTATGCAGGTCATGACTTCTGACTTTTTTGACTTGCATGTTTATTCCAAGTCAATATATCTATGTATTAAAGGCAAGGACAGCCAGGCAGCTAGTATTTTCAGATCAGCAGTAGCAGCCCCCCCGTGTCTTTTTAAGTAGAGGTTTACTTTAATGCAGCACCTGGGAGTGATTCTTGTAACTGCCTGACACTGACATCTTTTATTCCCAGGGCGAGGATCTAGATCTGGCTATTACCAAAGAAGAGATGGTTGCAATGATTGGGGATGGGCTGTGTATGGTGAAAACTCTGACGAGTAACCATCTGTACTGTGAACCGCCAGAGAAGCAGCCGTCTCCCCGCTATCCATCCAAGAGGGAGGGAGTGGATTCTCTACCTGAGTTTACAGTAAGATCACATTCATAGTCCAGCTGTGATGTTGCTTGACCTGCAGTGCGATGTCCTGTTCTCTGTTGGAACCTGAATGCAGTTTGTAATTTACTTTTTTGCATACTGCTGGCCATGCCAAAATTCAACAGGTTTGTGTAATTGACCTGTCAGTTTTTACATTGATTGTACATACTCCAGGCTTGACCTATCTAGGTATGTCTAGACCAAAAGCTTTTCTACATTGTACGCTGTTAGCAGTAGCACTTAGACTGCTAACCCCTCTAACCTGTTACAAGTCCTGCCCTGGGGTAGATGTACCATTTGTGCAGACTGTGAATCTGAACAAGATTCTGGGATTTAGGTGCTCCTATACATAAGATGTAGGTTGGTCAGGTGTTGAAATTTCCTTCTACCATAGGGTTGCTGCACCCTTCCAGAAACCATGTTCCTGGTTAGTAATATCCAAGTGGTGCTGAGAAGCAAACACCTAATTCACTGTATGCCTGACTGGCATTGCAATATGCAGAGCGTGCCTCCCATTTCATCTTGACATTAATTGGACTGAAAGGAATGAAGGGGCTGTCCAATCCAAGTTGCATACTATTGACTATGAGCCCAGGGCATCACAAAGGCTCATCTACCTGTATCTTTCTTTCCTTTCCTTCCTTTCTTTCTTTCCTTTCTTTCCTTGAACAAGGTTCCTTTGCTTACTTAGTCCACCACTCACTCTGCACCCAAATTGTGTTCCAGCCCTGCAATAAGCCCACCCTTCATTGTTTATTCTTAATAAAGACACTAAGGTAAGAGCATGGGGTAAACGCTATGTCCATCTGCTTTTTCACCTGTGTCCGTGCTAGGAGGTGGTAGTTTGAAGGACAATAATGAGATGAGAATGTCATTCTATGCCATCCCAGGAGGGCTCTAACAAAAACACATTCTCGCCTTGTCTCTTGATCGGAAAGGCCCTTCCTTCCTGTGCTAGACTAAGCACATTAGCTCAGTAAATAGGGGTTTGCAGATGTGGCGGTGGCCTGTGGCAAAACCACGCAAGCTTTAAGACCCATCTCACAGTTTCCTGCTTAGTCTTTGTTGTAACACTTCTTCTTTATTCTCAAGAGCTTTTGGTAATGCTTGAGAAGCAGTGAACTATTAGTTGTTAAGATGAGAAGACCAGCTATTGGTAATGCTTGAGAAGCAGTGAAATATTAGTTTTTAAGATGAGAAGACCAGCTATTCACTAAGAGTTGGGTATAGCTTCCAGCTGAGATGATATACTGTATATGGGATGGTTTGGACAAGATGCCTGAAAGGTCACCTTACACTGATGCCTAAAAGGTCGCAACAGGAGTTTTGACATGAAGGGTAAGAGCTGGAACACACTGCAGATGCTTGGTGTCCTGTTTGACCTTGAATTCCCAGGAATACATTAGGCGCATGGCCAGATGAAGGAAAGGTTGATCATGCATTTTTGGTCCTCTTATGGCTGAATATCATTACGGCTCAAATACATAAAGATATGCCAGATGAAAGATGACACTGATGATTATGTATCATGCTTTGATCTTCATTAAACATGGTAATCACTCTCACTATATTTCCTTTCTATCTCAAGGTACAAATTGGAGGGATTCATTTAGTCCTGGGTAAAGTGCAGTATGATACAGAAAGCCAACTTACATTCCCCTTGGAGGCTCAGATCAGCCTAGGAGTCGGAGCATCCTTTGTAGCTCTGATCGTACTCATCATCGTCTTGATCTACAGGTATGTAAGCCTTTTAATTGGACATTTTAACCCAGTCCTGATACTTACACATATAATGGAATGTTTTCCCCTACTGTGTTCTGTACCTTGTCATCTGACTGTAAATGGCAAACTCTTCCTGTATTCTGACTTTGAGCAGGAAAAGCAATATCTAGTTAGCCAACTTAAGGTATTGCCTGTATTTTCCCTTTTCTGTTACTATCTATGGCTAACAAGGTACAATACTTTGCTTTTAGGAGGAAGAGTAAGCAAGCACTGAGGGATTATAAGAAAGTTCAGATTCAGCTTGAAAACCTGGAAACAAGTGTGAGAGATCGCTGCAAGAAAGAATTCACAGGTACATGCATGGGGTTCCAGTCCCAGGATACTGTTTTAGAGTAATACAGACAACTTTCCATTCCTAGATTCAAGGGTTCTTCCAACAAACTCCAGCCCATGAGTTGGAAAATGAAGTGCTCTATAATCCTGGGTAGAGGTGATACCACTTGTCTGTGAGTGGTTTGCTATAAAAGAACCCTGAACAGAGGAAATATGGAGACTGTCAATTTTGAATTTCCATTCTAACAAATTCTATTTCCTGGCTGTTATGCTGATCCTGTAGCTTCAGTACATTATAAGTCATTGACCTGGAACAATTATTCAGGAAGGGACAAATGTACGTGTGACAAGGCCTCATAGCAAAACTATTAAGAGAATTCTAATTGTTTTTATAGCAGTTTACAAAGGCTATTTATGCATTAGATTATTCCAAATGTGTTTGCCAAATCCTGTTACTACCTATATAAACAAGTGTTTAGCCAGGCAGCCCTGTGCCCATAGCAGTCACATAATCTGGCTATAATTATAGCCTTTCAGCTGGTATATTCCAAAGGAGGGCAGCAATGGTTATAATGCTACCTCTGTTCTTGGAGGGATTGCCTATTTCCACTGTAGTGCATTCCTGTCTCATAAACCCACTGAAAAGCACTTTTGAATGACTCCCAGTAGAAATTACGGAGTGGGACTAACATTTTGATATGCCGGAGATGGAAAAGACAACATTTAGGAAGAGAGTAATTCTGCATTGCTAAGAGTTTTTCCAAAGAACATTGTTTGAGAAACTTTCTGCTTGAACTCCAGAAATGGTAAGGCCAGTGATTTCCAAACCCTCTTCTTTGACCTGTTCAGCTGTAGGATTTATTTTGTTTTGTTTTTTTAACAATTAGCGGGAGATTGTTTACAAAAATTGTACAGTACAGACTCCAAATTTCTTATTCAGTTCTTGGAATTTGTGCTTTATCAGGAACATGCTGATGTGTTTATTTGATGTTCTCCCTCCACAGATCTTATGACAGAAATGATGGATCTCACCAGCGACTTGGTTGGCACAGGCATACCATTCTTGGATTACAAGTCTTACGCAGAGAGAATTTTCTTCCCTGGTCATCGGCAGTCTCCCCTCCATAGGGATCTTGATGTTCCAGAGGGTCGGAGGCAGACGGTGGAGCAGGGGTTAATCCAGCTATCAAACCTTCTCAACAGCAAACTCTTCCTCACCAAAGTATGTATCAGTGTACGGACATTCTCCTAGTCAATAGAACTCACTTGATGGTCAGGTCACTGTACAATGTCGTTTTGCTGACCTCTTCCCTTCACCTTACAGTTCATCCACACTCTGGAAAGTCAGCGTACATTCTCCGCTAGGGATCGGGCCTATGTGGCATCTCTGCTCACCGTGTCGCTGCATGGGAAGCTGGAATACTTCACTGACATTTTGAAGACCCTCCTCAATGACCTGGTGGAACAGTATGTGGCCAAGAACCCAAAGCTTATGCTGAGAAGGTACGCTTTCTTATACTTTGAGCAAATATGGCCCAATGATTACACCAACAAGTCACTGACCTGGAAAAGGAACTTCTAATGTTCCTGATCTGCAGACTTGTTTCAGGCTATGACTAATGGGATACTTTAAATGTTTTGGACTTGCTTGACATGTTTTCACTTTTATGGTTTAACTGTTTAGGACAGAAACCGTGGTGGAGAAGCTGTTGACTAACTGGATGTCCATTTGTCTATATTCTTTTGTGAGGGTACGTCTTGGCTATTAATATAATAAATTCAATACTTTCATATTATCGTGTATTGTTTTTTTAAATCTAATTGGCTTCTTTCTATACAAGGACTCAGCTGGGGAGCCACTGTATATGTTGTTCCGTGGCATAAAACATCAAGTAGATAAAGGGCCAGTGGACTGTGTGACGGGAAAAGCCAAATACACACTAAACGATAACCGCCTTCTGAGGGACGATGTGGAGTATAAGACCCTGGTGGGGACTTAGTTCTTAATCTAAAAACCTTCCATATCATAACTCTACCATGCTGTTTAGAGATCCATTATTCACTGATATGTTTATTTGCAGACACTGAATGCAATTATACAACCTTCTACTGGCAACGCTTTGGTAGAAGAGGAACAAGGAGTGCCCGTGAAGTTACTGGACTGTGACACTATTATGCAAGTGAAGGAAAAGATTCTGGACCAAGTATTTAAAGGAACCCCATACTGTCTCCGACCCAATCCAGAAAGCCTTGACCTGGGTAAGTTTCTTTATCTTAGCTTGGGCCGCCGGTTACACTCACCAATAATTTGGGTTCTGAAACAGTATCACAAAAGTAGCATGGTCACAATACCACAGGCAGGTCATAGGTGCCTCGATGCACCAGTATCCATATAAAATTGGAATTGAAATGAATTGCTTAACATTGTCACCTTTGCTAAGAGTAGACAGAAGTGGAAGTCTATCAGCATCACATGTTCCTTTGGCCCGGCCATTAAGAAATGCAAATGTGTTTTGATTTTGCCAGAATGGAGATCTGGGTTGGCCGGACATCTCATCCTCTCTGACGAAGATCTTACGTCGGTAGTGCAGGGGTCATGGAAGAGGATAAACACATTACAGCACTACAAGGTGAGCTCATATATAAAAGTACATGATATTGAGTGGCTAGAAGGATGCTAATGACAAGTTGTAGAATATAGACACCTTTGCTTATGGAATACTCTTTTTACAGGTACCTGATGCAGCAACTGTCGCTTTGGTGCCTCGGCTTAGCAAGCACATCCATCCGGAAAACCATGATTATATCCCGGGAGAAAGTGAGTGATTTTACTGCGCTTGTCTGTCAATAAGACTGCCAGAGTGGATCCTGTGTTCACCTTTCCAAGACAAAGTATAACCATGTTTTGTTATATAGAATCTCTAGAATATAACTTTGTTAGCAACATATCTTTCCCTTAGATTTTTCTTTTAGTTTGTGACCATTAAATTGGCAGCCTATTTCCATTTAAGCCAGATTTGTGTGTTCCAAAAACACGTCAATGAAAGGATAAGGGTCATCAGTACCAAATGTATAAGAGGTGACCCTATTCTCAAGCAGAAAATGGAGTGACTACCAACATGTTGCTTTAAAATGGCATGGAGGAAATTTGATTTGTTTGAAAAGCTAGACCTAGTCCTAGACAGAAGCATTTTAAAGTCATGAATGTTTGAGTTTCCCATCAACCAGTTCCGGGTACCCATTCGAATTATCCTAGCTGCTACTCACTGTGAGAAAGCCCAGTTTTCTGTTCTCTGTCCTTTAAACCCAGTCTTGCACTTTCTGTCACAGGTTGCTTCAACCCACAATTTATGCTAGGTCCCCCCCAGCTCATAAGGCTTTCAAATTTTCATCAACCAACAAGGTTCTTACTCTTCAATACACAACACAGGTCCTTCTCCACATCAGTTAGTTCAGGTACTTCCTTCCCTTCATACCCATTATCAGGTTCCTTATGTTGGATTTCACAGACTGTTTTTTGACAAATGCTTGTACAAGACTCTGCTTCCCAAACTCCTCCTTTCCATTATTCATCTGAGGTTCCCTTGTCTGGGAGTCAGTCCAGGCTATTCAAAATTCTTCCTTCTAAGTCTTCCAATACCTCTTAACCCAAAACCAAGTTATGTCCATCCTGACCACTTTTCAGTGCAATTTAAAAAGGGAGTCTGCACTCCTTCTTCCCAATCTCCAGCCTGGACCCTAACTCCGATAAAGAGCTCAGCCTTTTATTTTGCCCTCATAATGCATTACATTGTTGCCATTGCCAAAGTTATGTTTTGCATAATAAGCAGATGTCTCTATGAAACTTTAAATGTAGACCTTCATGTTACAGAGACCCCAATGCTGGAGGACGCAGATGAAGGTGGAATTAAACTCTGGCACCTTGTGAAGCCCACAGACGAGCCAGAGCTGCCCAAGCACAGAAGAGGGAGTCTGCGGGACAGGGAGAGAGCCAAGGCCATCCCTGAAATCTACCTAACCCGCCTCCTGTCAATGAAGGTGAGAAGACGCTCTTTGGATTCCTCCCTGTCTTAGAGGGCACTGTCTCATACACTTTCATTGTGGGACCAGGGCCATCTAAACTCCTTTGCAAATTTTGTGAATGTGCCTACCAGGGTTGCAGCAGATCTGATTGTTAGATTGCAGGTGTCAGTTCTTACTGACACTTTAACTGTTGGAAAATAAATATAAAAGAGGAATTTTATCCTCACACATACACAATATTGTTCATATCAGTAGATATATCTGGTGGATTTAATATCCAGAAGTGATAAATGCAGTGGTGTGCAGATGGCCTCAGTTACTCTATTAAATGCCCGTGATTAGGGACCCACATTCATAAGAGCCGTGACACACACTAACAAATCTTAAACTGACACTGAACTCAGTAGTTATATCTTAAAAATACATTCAAGTACCTTAACTATTAACAAAAATCTTATTTGTGTATCACTCCTCAAATCATCTCTGATTTGGTGCTGACACTGTCCTTCTGGAGGGGGGCTTCTTTTGTTCCCCATGGTCCCTGTGTGTGTTGTAAAGTACCCAACACTCCCAAGCTCACTCCTGTGATAGACTACAATCTCATTGTTAGTTCAGTAATTAGTATTCAGAGGACAGTGTCAGCACCAATTTAGAGATGATTGAAGGATCTACAGCCGAGTGATACACAAATAAGATACGTTTCTGTTAATAGTTGAGGTACTTGAATACATTTTTAAGATTTAACTCCTGAGTTTAGTGTCACTTTAATTCTTCTGAGTCTTGCACGTTGCAACCTCCTGAAATCTGTTGTCCCTTAGTTACTGTATAACTTTGGCCCAGTTCATTTAATAACAACGGGGTGGATATACTAAAGGCAAATAGGCTGTTCATTTTGCAAGGCAATTTCCCCTAGCTTAGTAAATGAGGTGAAGGTCTGCTGACTTTTATTATTCAATCATGTGCCAGCAAAAATACTGGGGGGGGGGGGTTTCATTTTATTTGCAAAGTGATTTTTTTCTTACTAAGCTAAGTGAAAATTTTCTTACAAACATAACAACCGTTTTGACTTTAGTAAATGAACCCCACTGTGTCTGATAAATCAGAACTAACACAAAGTCGTTTCAGCATAACTCAGATCAAAAGATGGTCAGACAAATTGCAATCTGAGTGTACAGTACAGTCTCCTTTAAATATATTGACAGCTGTTTAGCACAGTTTGCATTACTTTACATAGTTTGGGTAAATCTAAAGGAGATTGTACAGTGAGTTTGTAACACGTGTGGGAAGTTTAAGAGTTATGTGGGTTGTGGAAGGGGTGGTGGGCTCATTCTGCTCAGCTGTCCATGCTTAAAGTGTGCTATCTATATGTGTTGCTTAGGGCACTCTGCAGAAGTTTGTGGACGACCTCTTCCAGGTAATACTCAGCACCAGCCGTCCTGTACCGCTCGCTGTTAAATATTTCTTTGATCTGCTGGACGATCAGGCTCTACACTACGGAATCACAGATCCCGAGACCATCCACATCTGGAAAACAAACAGGTACTTGTACTTACTGAAACTCTACCTCCAAAGATCAGTAACACTACCCTTGAATCGAAAATAGGTTATCTGTATGTAAAAGTGCTATTGGTACCATTTATAACAAAAAGGTTCCCATATCTGCACAAATCCTAAAGCAGAACTCTAGGCAATCAGGCAAATACACTGTTCGGACAGATTTGTGATTCACTGCACAGACAGAAAAATGGCTCTTCTGTTTGCTGGATCAGCCTTACAGCTTCCTGTGGCACCTACCTGCTTGTTGGCAACTCCAAAGCTGAGCCAGGGTTTCAGGTTGTGTAGTATGACAGAGGTGTATGAATTGCAGGACTGTCTGAATGGAACTATAAAACGTTTGGCATGCAAAACAGCCCATATACAGTATATAGTGTGTCAGTTGTGTATTCAACTTTTTGCCTAGACCTCTACTCTTATCATTCCATTTACCTAACATCCAGTCTAGCCTAAAGTCTTGTTATCAGCCATTTTTGACTAATGGTGACTTGCCAGATGCTGCCTGCTTGGTTACTTTACTACACTTACTGGGCCTGCGCTCTTGGGAAAATGTCCATCTTCACAATATTTTATTTGAAATAGCTTCTTGAAACTTGATAGATTCTTGAAACATTTACGTATGTGCCCTTAAATCTTAAAGAAGAGCTCCAGGATCTTAAGTATTTCTATTTTATTGTTGTCTCCTAGACAAAACCAGCACTTAACTCCTGCAGTGCAGGGGTAGACCCACTGCAAGGGTTAATTTTCAAAAATCCTGGAGTTCTTCTTTAATTGTTGTTTTATATAAACCAAGATGTTAAGTTGGTTTACTGATACTTTTAGCCATAAACAGGAAGGAAACAGTATAGTGGTCAGATATAAGCTAATCCTCGGGGAAACTTCCAGCCACCAAGTGAATTAAATGTATCACTAAGATTAAAATGATGGAAGCAGTACCTGTATTGTATACATATTAGGAATCTCAGTTCCACTATTTGGCTAGGTACCCTCACTGCCTGTTAATTATTTTGTACCAGAAGAAAAAATTATAATGGGCATCACTTTGAGTATTTCAAAATTACCACTTTTATGTACTGTAGATAAATGAATTTATTGTACATTGCAAAAAAGTGCAGGAGCCCCCCCCCACACACACACACACTAACAAAAGACAACATTGTCCACTAGGGTTGGCCAACCCCCTAACATCCAGACTATACCAGAAAAGCAGCTCCTTCACCAAGTGAATTAACTGGACTTGACCTGTATCTAACATCAATGAGGTAATTGAGCTTATTTGTAATAAGTTCCTATCTTGGTCAATAGTACAGGTCAAATCATGAACCATTACATCACTGATCATGTGATACAATTGCAAGGACGTGCTGTTATGGAAAAAATTTGCTTGGGCTGTGCGCACAAATCCATGCCGCGCTAAAAGTTGCACTCAGTGCACCATACTGCCTTATATAGTACATGGAGCTGGTTGGTTATTGGTGCACCTCCATGCTTGGAAAAGACCCCTTTAAGGGCTCAAAACCTAGCAATGTCTCTACAGAGGTTTTAATTCTCATACTGCCATCTGTTCACGGAATAAAAGAGCTCGTTACATGCCCAAGACCTCATTGGGGCCAGCTCTTTGGATTCTCGTTAGTTGACGTTAAAGGATTATGGTCTACTTCTGTGTATCTGTTGTAGGAGATACATTATTAATACATTTACCCAATTATAATTCCCATTGTTTGTCTGCTCAGTTTGCCTTTAAGGTTCTGGATCAACATAATCAAAAACCCCCAATTTGTGTGTGATGTGCAAACCTCAGACAGTGTGGACGCTGTCTTGTCGGTGATTGCCCAGACCTTCATGGATTCCTGTACCATCGCAGATCACAAGCTGGGGCGGGTAAGTTAAAAAATGTATACCAAAAAGGAAACGTTTGCTTCCATGCAGTATTGTAATGACTCGGTTCACACAAGAAGTGGGAAAGTAGTAGTTGTAGTTTCCACCGTTAAGGATGTATAGATTTAAATTAACATGTTTTTCTAAATACAGTAAACTCCCAGTTATCGGGCACCCACAGGGATCAGTAGGTGCCAGATAACTGTAGTTTCTGGTTGCTTGAGAGTTAAAGCAGAGATCTTTGGCCGGGAGAAGAGGAGAGACACAGGGTAAGTCAATGCACGCAGCCAGGATACACAGACACCATGGGACACAGAAGACACACAGAATTTTTCTTTTTTTTTTTTTCTCTATTCTGACATCGCTCCGTGTCAGAACGATTGGCTCGATTGAGCCGCTCGGCTGTGATCGGGAGCTGTACGGGCTATTGTGAATAGCCCGTACAGCACCCACTCGGTTCCCCTGAATCGAAGGGATCCTGGGGCCGAAGCTAGCCGAAGGATCGGCCGAAGCTAAGGCCAGATCCTTCGGCAGCTTTGTGAATAGACCCCTTAGTCTCTGATCAGTGGTGTACCCCCATCACAGCAATTTCAGTGGTCACTACACCACTACATCTAAACTCATGCTGCTGTGATACAAATTTTCCTGCTTGCCTGAGAATTCTTCATGTGTCTCCCCTTACCTGCCACTCACTCATTCTGATCTATAATAGAGCCAGTGTCAAGCAAGAAGCCTTCCCTCTGCACAATGTCCCTGGTTAAGACCCCGGAGCCCTCTAGAGCCTGTAATGTGCCTCTGATCTAACAGTGAGTGCATTTTTCCCTTAAACATCCCCAAAAATAATCCAGTGATTTGGTGAAGATGGGGAAAAAATTACATTTGTCAAACAGAGGGGTCCATACACCAGTCGAATTCTGCTCAAGCAGTAGTAAGCAAACAAAATTAAGACTAAATCAGTCAGTCCAATATATTTTTTTTTAATGTTGAATTGTATCTGGTTGCGGTGAGTCATTGCACTTAATTTCTCTTTGCACTTTGTCTGTGAAGGTTCTCATTCATCCAGGTCATGGTATATCTGTAAAAAACAAGTCAAGGCAACTGGACTGGCTGTATTTTTCTTGAAGACCTTTCACTGGTCATCCAACCAGCTTTCTCGAAATAGAAAGCTGGTTGGACGACCAGTGAAAGGTCTTCAAGAAAAATACAGCCAGTCTAGTTGCCTTGACCTATTTGTTACAGAAACTCTTTGCACTTTGTTAAAAAAAAAGTAATTGTTGCGGCTGCAGGTAAAAGTCATGAAGTGAAGGTTCTGTTCCTGTTCTCATTGTGGTTTGTCCTTCCTTCTCAGGATTCCCCTATAAACAAGTTACTGTATGCAAGAGACATTCCCCGGTACAAGCAGATGGTAGAGAGGTGAGTGTCCAGTCCAAATCTATCGATTTCTGTCTTCTTGTCTAGTGATCGGCTTCTGATCTTCTTCTTTCTCTATCTTGCCTTGTAGGTATTACTCGGATATCCGGCAGACCATTTCAGCCAGTGACCAGGAAATGAATTCGGCTTTAGCGGAACTTTCTAGGGTATGAGCTGCATTGACTTGGTTCCTGTGCCATAAGTAACGCCAGGGGAGGGCCAGTAAAGTATGTCTACAGACAGTTTTTTAGCATGGTTTTTACTCCTGCCTTGCGTCACTGGGGTCCTCGGTTCAGATCCCAATTGGGACTCTACCTGCATGGAACTTGTATGTTCTCCCTGTGCTTGTGTGGGTTTCCTGTCACATTCCAAAGACATGCTGGTAGGTTAATTGGCTCCTGTCTAAACTGGCCTAGTACTTGTCTATATGTATGTGAGATAGGAACCTTAAATTATATTCTCCTTGAGGGCAGGCACTGATGTGAATGTGCACTATGTAAAGCATTGCCTACATTTGTGCAATATACATACAGTATTTGTAGAAAATATAACATAAAATAATGAATAATTTTGAATAGAGTGGGGAGCGGTAAAACACCATGTTTTTTTTTCTTTCTGTGTCCCATGGGGGGGGGGGGATGCAACAGGAAGTGAATGGACATCTATTCAAAGCCTGGTGTCCCCTCTTTTCACTGGAATAAGTGTCCCCGTTGGAAGATTTATCCTCACCACCTGATCCAGAGACCATGTAAAACTTTGAACACTCCGTCAATATCTGCCCTGATATCATTGGCCACCAGGACCGATAGAGAGGATGACACTGACAGCAATACCAATCTCACAGGGGTTGTAACCTCTCACCTTTTTATCCAAAAAGTGTTGCCAATAGATACACTTTAAGCAGACAAACGAAGGAGTATACTTTAGATCACACCAGAAGCAGCATAAAGGCCAATTTAGAGGAGGAACTGTAGTGTTTTTAATTGTTTTTAGTAAAGGTGATTAAGCAATTCGTGTATATTTGTATTTGTCTAATAATGTTATTTGTATTCATTTCTTTCTCAGAATTTCTCAGAAGAACTGAATTCCTTGGTGGCCCTCCATGAGCTCTACAAGTATATTAATAAGTATTATGACCAGGTGAGTTTTTTTTACACAAGACAAGTGTCTAATGATGGACAGACTAGCAGTGGAGCCTACAGTGTCCACCTAAACCTCCCCCATATGAGATGAAGACCCCGACTCTGTACTGTCATGAAGCTTCCTTCATCCTAAAAACAGAATAGTTACTTTATGTGGAAGAGCCTATTAGATGACATTCATAAATACCTTTATTAACATTAAACTGAAAAGTAGATGTTTGACACCATTTCTACCTTCTCTGTTAGCTGCCACTTTAAGCTAAAGAAGGCTTAAAGAGACCCTGTCACCAGACCATTCATTTTAACAAAATTCTTCCCTTAGGATTATATGTGCATTTAATTTATTTAAGGCATGTTAATTACCCTAAAATCTCCCTTATGTAGACGTCCAAAAGCCCTGAGACTGCTGCTGGGAGCCGCCATCTTTGATGTGATGTCAGCAGTCCCAGCAGACTCAGAGCTGTCACTCAGGTGACACTCTATTTTCCTTTATCCTCCCTGGCAGCTACATAAAAGGTTTTGTAGGGAAGTGAGGAGAGGGGTGTAGGAGCTGGGCCACCACAGAGAGTAATGAGACCAGCCTTTCTCGTTTTCTTTTTACCCCAGGGGAACTCTTGAATAATTTTAGGTCTCGGGTAACCCCTGCTAAAATTATAGAATTAATTGACTTGGGGGGGGTCAGTGGGAAGAATTTCCCTTATGTTGGCGGTCAGTGGGAAGCTATATAGTATCATATCATTATTTAAATGTGCTCAATTCTAAATAGTTCCTGAAACGTTTATAAATGTATCCATGATTTTATGTCACTAGAAGCCCTTTTTACGATATGTTCTGTTTTGCTGCCTGTAAAGATAGACCAGAGGCTGCTATTTCCACTTTGAGACATGAGGTGGCAGCAAAGAGCTACATGGAATGGAAAGCTGTACCAACCTAATATATAAGCAGTTATCTCTGAACTCCTGATGCCTGGCTGTTGATTTAAGGGTTGTAATATCATCTGTCTCTGTGACTCTGAACCAGTATGCAGATAGGAAGTTTAGACTTTCTTCTGATTGTACTAGCTGTATGCTAGTTCTAGCCAGGCCAGTGGCTCAGAAGATATTGAAGCTTCAGACAGCCAAGCAATTAGCATTTTCAAAAGGAGATCAGCATTAGCAGCTGCCTTATCCCCTGGCAAGGTGTGGATTTTGGAGGGAGATGCAATGAAGATTGTGCATTAAAGCTTGTTGGAAAAAGGAGACCAGCATTTGTGCTGCCTTGGCTTACATAATTGGTTTATTAGAGAGTAGATGCATTGATGGATTCAGTGACAAACAAGTCTCACTTTCGGGTCTATATATAAATAATTTGCAGGGCACTTTGTCCTCCAGATATCTGTGAATGTTGATTTTGGGTGAAGAATGGCAAAAAACATTGGGGTCTATTCACTATGCTGCCGTAGGCAGCCGAGTGAAAGACCGACCTGAAGTGAAGTGAGCCGAACGCTGTGCGGCTATTCACTTCAGGCTTGTACTGCTGATTTCAGCCGTATATCGGGTGGCTTCACGTGGCTTCGGGTCGGCCGAACATGCTCAGCATGTTTGGGCGACCCGAAGTGCAGGAGGAGTTCGACTCAGCCGATCCAACATCTGGATCGGCTAAGCCGAACCTCCGGCAGACTACTCGCTGCTGTTCGGTCTATTCTTATAGATGCTGAACAGCAGCTCAACGGCATTCGGCTCGGCTGTTTTGCTCGGTCCCTCAGACGGACCGAGCAGAACAGAAAAATTGTTTTCAAAGTTTTAAAAAAATAAATGGAAAAAGATTGTGCGGAGCTAGCAGTGAAAGCTAGCTCCGCCCAACAGTTTTCTATTGTCCGGCGGTTCTGCTGCCGTCAAAAAAAAAAACTCTCCCGGGCGCTCTGGGAGCCTCCCGCTCCCGGCCGCCCAGGAGAGAAACACTGATTTTTTTTTTTCTTTTCTTAATTCTGATACGAAGCCATGTCAGAATAGAAAAAAAAAAAAACGTTTTTGCCCATTGGAATGCCAATAGTAAACTAGCATTGTACCCGCCCTATGCTGATGGACCTGATGGAGAACTGCAGCAGAGGGCGGTTACAATGCTAGTTTACTATTGGCTATTGCAAATTGAAATAGCCAATAGGAATCTAGCAATGCATTCCTATGGGCAAAATGTATTTTTATTTTTTTCTATTCTGACTCCCGGAGCGCCTGGGAGAGTTGGGCTGTCTGGAGATCAGTGTCCCGGTTAGCAGGTAACCAGGGACGCTGATCTCTCTGCAATTGGCCGGAGCCAGCCGTAAGATCATGGCTGGCTCCGCCCAGCTGTCAGAAGCAGGCTGTCGGCCGGCCGCTCGGCCAGCTTCGGCTTTCAGCGCGGCTTAGCCGTGCCGAGGCATATGTCTTCGGCTCGACTGAGCCGCTCGGCTAAGTTCGGGAGCTGTACGGGCTATTGTGAATAGCCCGTACAGCAGCCCTTCGGTTCTACTGAACCGAAGTGGTCCTGGGGCCGAAGCTAGCCGAATGATCGGCCGAAGCTACGGCTAGATCCTTCGGCTGCTTCGTGAATAGACCCCAATGTTCTTAATGTATATTTTGTTTGACTGTAGTGCTGTATTATGGCCACTAGATGGAGCCGGGGAGCATAGAAAATAAGGGGGTGATTCACTAAAGAGTCGAAGGATACAGCTCTCTTCGGCTGCCTCTGCCTCTGGCCGGCTCCACCCAGTTGTTATTCATTGGCCGAGACCTGCTAGAAGACTCTGGCAGATGCCAGCCAATAGGAAACAGTTGGGCGGAGCTAGCTGTCACTGCTAGCTCTGCCCAATTGTTTTTCTTTGCCTGCGTTTTTTTTTCTTCTTTTCTTTAAACTATTTTTTTTAAAGTTTAATTTACCTATTTTCTTACATTTTTAAAATTTATTTTTTAACTTTTTTTTGAAAATTAATTTCACTCTTTTTCTATTCTGCTCGGTACTTTGGAGGTATTCCCCTATTCACCTACTGCCGTTCGGCCCCCATGAGAATAGCGGCACACGGCAGCGAGTGAGCTGCTGGACCTTCGGCGAACTCCTAAAACTCCTTCTGCATTTCGGCTCAGCCGGACATGCTCTGACCGAAGGCAGGCGATGTACGGCTGAAAACAGCGTTCGGCTCACTTCACTTCGGCTGGGTTATTCCCTCGGCTGCCTTCGGGAGCTTTGTGAATAACCCCCCTAAATATTGATTTCCTGTGCTCCTCAGCTCCATCTAGTGGCCATAATTTAATATTACAACGCACTACATTCAAACTGGGAAACTGCATCTAGTGGCCATAATGTCATGTTACAACACTACATTAGAAGTGGGAAAATATATATTAACTATAAGAAAAAAATTTTTGGTCCTTATTCATCAAAAACAAATATTCACAGATATTGACAAGGCCCTTCACTTGCTCATAACTAAACTCCCTACGGCTGTAAATAACGCACCACCTTCTCTTCTACAGATAATCACTGCACTAGAGGACGACACAACAGCCCAAAAAATGCAGCTCGGCTACAGATTGCAGCAGATTGCGGCAGCCGTAGAGAACAAAGTCACCGACTTGTGACCAACCCTTCGCACACCTTCTGCTACACAAAGCGCATTCTCGCCCGGAACGATTTTTATAAAATCGCAGATGCTGTATAGACCCTGCCTGTGAGACTGAGGCGAGCCCTGCGTGGCCCCCTGTAGCATTCCCAAACTGACAGGTCAATGAGGCCGGGAGCTCACACGGATGGAGATCAACGGTGATGAAAAAGAAAATATTAAAATATTTTTTTATATGACATTTTTTTTTTTTTACAGTACGAACTTTGATTAACGCAATTTGTTACCAAACGGGTTGTGTTGAAGCGCCTGTATCTAGGGAGGGATTCTTTTATCGTCCTACGTGCCAACCTTAATAATGGATTTTGAGGACCTTTTCATCGAGGGATCCATGAGGTCATACTCACTAGCCTTCTGATAGCGGAACAGTGAGCTAGCTGCTTCGTTCTCTGGCGAACTGTTACTAGGCTGTCGCCGAAACGGCGAGCGTCAGCAGCTTCTGCTTTCTACTGTAGATTGTGCGCACTAATGGAACAATACAGCTCCTTGGATTTCTGATCAACGAACAATATTTTCTATCTCCATACAACCATCTTGTAAGAAAAACAATTAAAAAAAAATCAGTGTCGACTAACTTTTAATTGTAACCAGTTCACAAATTGCGCGTCATTCCTTTTACAAATGTAGAATTTTAATATTATTTTTCTCGGCAACGAGTTGTAAAGCTAACTGTATAGGAGGAGTATAATTTTATTCTTTTGTAGTTACGGTGTTTTTTTTTTAATTTGCCTTTGAGACTCGCTTATTGTTTCCCAAAGGGGGGGAAACAAAAATAAAGTCTTCCTTATTGGTTGTTCAAGGCCGCCCACATTTCATCTGCCAATCACATGAGCCGGTTGGATCAGATTAAGGAAAATGCTTTTTTGTTTTGTTATTTTTTTAACAGATGGCGTATATAGGAGGGCTGGAGTAGGATCTGATCGCCTGTGCTTGGACTGTAGATAGAACATTACTGCACTAAATACTTAGATATTTATTAGTGGGAAAAGTTTAACTTTTAGGATTGCGCTCAGAAGAGATTGTTCTGCGCATAGAGGCACAAGAACCTGCTCCGTAGGGTTCCATGTCTTGTGGCTATTTGCTGCTCTGAACTGGATTTTGTAAATACAGTAGGTATGAAAAAAAAGAAGATATTTAAATACTAAAGGAGGACTGTAATTTATTTTTGAAGACAGCAGCAGCAGCACGTCCTGGGATACTCGCAACTCTTACGTTTCGGCTGTCATCGTATTTTTTTTTTTTTACTAGTTTTCTGTTTCGATGCATTCCTGCCTACAGATCCCGGATTCCACTTTGTGCTGCCTTTTTTTTTCCTAAATGATTAGAATTTGTGGTTAACAGTAATATAAAATCGATAAAACTTGAAAGTCAATCTTATGAGATTCTAACAGTTTAGTCATATGTTCCAAAAAAAGATGAATCTGTGAAATGTTACTTTGTTTGCATCATGTGAATGTAAAAAAAAAAAAACCCAACGCTGAAAAAAACATTTGTTTAATAAAGACAAAAGAATAGTTCTTACACAAAATACTCAATAAAATTTAATAAGTCAAAAATTGTGAAGTGTGACGATTAATGTCGAGGCAATATATCTATCTATCTATCTATCTATCTATCTATCTATCTATCTATCTATCTGTCTGTCTGTCTATCTGTCTGTCTTTCCATATCTATCTTTATATATCTCTCTCTGTCTCTCTCTCTCTATCTATCGTTCTATCTATCGTATCTATCTATCCATCCAGTGCCGTCCCTATATTGCGGCAGTTGCAGGTGTCTGGGGGTGGCTACATCGTCCCATTTTGCTGAGAGCTCTTAGTAACCTGTCTGGCTTCCCGTCCAGTTCACTGACATCATCAGGATGCCCTGGCTGGATCCCCGGTGACCTCATGGCAACCAGTAATGTCAGTGAACTGGGCGGGATCAGCAGCTGACAGCACGGCTCTCTGTCTGTCTAACACAGCCGCCCATCCTACTGCAATGCACCTCCCCCCAGCACTATCAGGAGTACCTGCCTCCACCACATGCCCCCAGCACTATCAGCAGCACCCCCTGCCAAACCCCCCTTACTAGCAGCAGCACCCGCCGCCAAACCTCACCACCCCCACACTATCAGCAGGACCAAACGCTGCCCAAAAAGCCCCCCAAGCACTATCAGCACCACCTACTGCCACCACTCTGCTGCTTCAGACGGCATAAAGGGTAGGGATGGCCTTCTATCTATCTCTTACATCTATCTAGGATTCTATCTTCCTAAACTATAAGTAGCACCAAATGCCACCCCCCCCCCCCCCCCCCCACCCACCCCCCACCCCACACACCCCACCCAC
>NW_017306582.1:995653-999825 GCF_000935625.1 Nanorana parkeri
CCACACGCACAACCACAACACCGTGTCCACCCCCTCGGCTGCCTCAGGCGGCAACAGGGTAGGGATGGTCCTCCATTTATCTGTCTGTCGCTTATATTTATCTATCTCTCTTTATCTATCTCATCCTGTCAAACAGTGCAATCAGCATCCATGAAAAGCATATGTACTGTACAGATTTTCATTGCTCTGCATTGGGTGAGGAGCACCAGAAAAACTCAAGTGACCCAGGCAAAAGCACCTGTTATTATATAGCCCACAGTATCCACCAGAGCCCTGAAGAAGGGGGTGCCCTATCCCCTTAAATGCGTTGGCTGTATTTTTACTATGATCAATAAAGACTATTTCTACCATGAGTTATATGATTCTTTATCTGTGGTGCTCCGTACCCAACACACACCGATGTCACTTTGCTGAAGAGTTTTGCTGAATATTCCGGGATTTGTGCAGCCAAGGACCGATCCACAGACTCTGCGATTGATCCCGCCTCCTTTAATCGCCCATTGTTCTTTGCACACCATTTATCACTCGTATGTATCTTTGGTTCTTCATACAAGTCATTTATTAATATTGGTAATTATTTTGCTGGATTGTGACTAATTAGCAGTGATTTATAGCTCCGAAAGCAGTAGCCTTGTTCATCTCCCTGGAGCTATTGTCTTGTGTAATTAATGAACAATCCGCCATTTCTGATCAACCAATGGGAAGCTGAATTGTAGAATCCCTAATGGAATGCACCAGGAAATCTCAACACGTTCTAGATTGCCCCGGCAGTATACCTGCTTTCAATTGATTATTTGTCAATCACAAATATTCTTTCAATCCATTCAATCTGTTTCAGCCCTTTTATCTGTCGATGGAATTCTTTAATGGTGAGTTGCCTTTGTCCCTTTAATCGCGAGCATTCGTGTTTGCAAAGTGGTTGAAATTGCCTAAAACACTGTAATGTGTACGAGCAACATAACAGCGGAAGTAAAGTCAATCAAATAAAAATTGTTGGGAGGGACTGTTCACAGAAAGACACGCAAGTCTGTCAAAAAATTGTCGTCCCCCCATGATGTTTTTTTATCTTGCAGTATACACACATCTCTGTGGGAATTAGTTGGGTGCCGGTGAGGATGTAACTGCTGTGCACATGCAGGGCGACCGTCAATAGAGGGGAGTACAGCCAGCCCTCACATACTGGGCCCGATCGTGTCAGCAGGGGGGGGGGGGCAGGCTCAGCTTGAATTGTTTTTCTTCTTCCCTTTTTCCCCCGCAGGCTCCTTTTTTCTTCTTCTTCTTCTTTCCCGTACACATCTTCCTGCTCCGCTCTAAGCAACCAGATTGTCTAGCACTAAAAGGCCAATTTTGTGACATGCCTTGCTGCAATACAGACTTTTTGAATGGACTGACCCTTTAAATCACCCCATACTGCTGTTATGTTTATTACCAAAGGTCTTCTCCTTTAAAATAAGTGCGAACCGTGGGAATCGGACTCAGGACTTTGCCAAGGCTGCGGCTTCGCCCAGTCTAGTGCTGCCCCGGCGCTGAGTCACACGCATGCGCAGTGCGGCTCTGTTTTCAGCACCCTGGAGAGCGGCGGCGGACTGCGCCCATAGAGCAAGACGATCGGCGGCGTCTGAAGGCTGAGCACGCTCCCGGGAGAGCTGGACGGGGGCATCGCATCAACTCAGCATTGTGCCAGCAGCAGGCATGAGGACAAGAGGGCACCGGGGATTAATCTCTGCCTTGTGACAGCAGCTGGGGAGCGGGGGAAGGCAGAATCCTACACAGCCTGCCACAGCGATGCCACCCGCGATATGCCACCAGCACCAGCTTGGGCCGGACAGGCTCCCCCGCTGACCGCACCGAGCGATATTTGCAGAACAATAAGCGATCTGTCAGCGCTTGTATGACAAGAGGACGACGCCCCCTACAGAGCTAACGCAGCATCAGAACCCCCCCCCTCTTCTTCCACCACCACCCCCTGCCAGGGGCCACAGGAGCAGCGCTATGCTGGTGAGACCCTCAGTATTATCTTTTTATTTCATAGATGACGTCGTGTTTACATAGAGATCACCTCTATCTGTCAGGTCAACACACAACAATGTGCACCTGCTGCCACTGCACCCTGCGTGGCATGGCAAGGGTTAACACATCGTCCAATCAGGAGGCTGGGTTGGGTATCTGAGATCTAGTGGTGTATGATAAATAGGCTTGCAGCTGGCTCATCATTCCCCATTTTATACTCTGCTGGCTGTATAATTATTATTTTTCTGTACTGTCCATGGGTTGAGTGAGCTTCAAGGATGCAAACGCACTGCAATGGGGCGATTTAGGGCTGACTGGGTCAGATTAGTGCAGCCAGGAGGTCACCTGCTCAGAATGGAGAGAAATGCACATGGGGTGCAAATTAAAAAGGGGATGTATGGGGATCAGTACTTTTTGCTCATGAGATTAAAGTAGATGTAAATACTATCAGGGCCCATTCACACTTCATGCATTCAGCGTTGCACGGAGAAATCCCATCATTTCCTATCACGTTATTATTTTATTCTTGTCCCATATTTTCCTATTGCTCATTATTTCCTTTGTGGCTGCTTCACATCTCATTGATGCTGTTTAAAGGGGAAAAAGTTAAAGGAGAACTTCAGGCAAACAAACAACTTACCCTTGCAGTGGGGCTACCTCAGCACTGAAAGGGTTAACTGCTCATTTTTTTCTAGAGGGGTTTAAATAAAGCTGATCCTCAGTCCCGCCAGGCTCCCAGACCGATCCCTGCAGCCCCTTCTCCCCCAGATGTAATTGTGCCCAAGCATTGCACCCTGGGAAGGTTACATCAGCAGAGCATTGCTGGGAAATCTCATCTGTAATCTCACGAGATCTCAGGGAAAGGCATTTTACTCCCCTGAGATGATGTGCATGGTCACATGTCCTAGTCATTTGTGCCAGAGTTCCAGGAAGTCAATAGAGAGCTAGTAACCTGCATTTAGTAAACATGGCCACTGTCAGAAGACTGGGGAAGAAAGGAGAAATAAGAAATGCAAAGAATACAAAGCCGGCAATTATCTAGAAGTCTGTGTTTGTAGATTGTCATTACTGAACATTTCTAAAAGGT
Organism: Nanorana parkeri; assembly: GCF_000935625.1. NCBI lineage: Eukaryota > Metazoa > Chordata > Amphibia > Anura > Dicroglossidae > Nanorana > Nanorana parkeri. The sequence continues at coordinate 998,751 of NW_017306582.1, forward strand.
GTGTTTGTTGTTCTTTTACAGATACGAGTAAAGTTCCTCTTTAACTTATAAGGTATAGGAGGCCTCAAATGTAGCCCCTGTCTCCAAAGGGCCACATATAAGAAGGGCTACACCATGATAGAAGACTGTCATAGACTGAAGACTTATTGGTCAGAGAGTGTTCTATAGTAGTAGTTGGAGACTCAGGTCATGCTGTAGTAGACAGTAAAAGACTGGGGACATGTTGCATGACACTGATGTAATCGTGGCCAAACGTTGCATCCTGGGAAGGTTACATCAGCAGAGCATTGCTGGGAAATCTCATCTGTAATCTTACAAGATCTCAGGGAAAGGCATTTTCCTCCTCTGAGATGATGTGCATGGTCGCATGTCCTAGTCACATGTGCCAGAAATCCAGGGAGTAAATGGAGAGCTAGTAATCTGCCCTTAGTAAAAATGGCCACTGTCAGGGGAAGAAAGAGGAATAAGGTATATAAAGAATACAACGCCGGCATTTATCTAGAAGTATGTGTTTGTAGATTGTCATTACTGAATATTTCTAAAGGTGTCTTATTATTTTAAAGATATGGGTAAAGGCCTGCTTTAAGCCAGCCCGGCACTTTATAGTCTGTTCAGTCTCCTTTGGGTTTGTTGACACATCATGGCCAGAGTCCACCTGGTTTAATATACATTGAGTGGATTGTTCAGGTAGGTCTTCACACTAAAGAGTTGTTGATTTATCAAAAGGTAGTCATTACATCACTTCCTGTTCATTCATGAGTTTCTGAATGGGTAGTTAAACTCAATACAGAGGTTTCTCCCCATTCATAACTGGATGATAGTAAATATTTTACTATCACCAGTTTCTGAATGAATGGGGAGGAGCCTCTGTACTGAGTTCTACTACCCATTCATTGAGTGCTGAGGCCGCAGAAAAAGAGATCGAGGACTCTGTGTCCTTAAATTTATTTTTCTATTTCAAAAGGGAAATGTCAGGAGTTTAGACCCCTAATATTTCCCCAAAGCCCTCCAACAGTGAAAAACAATTAATAAAAAAAATGAATTAAAAAACCCCTAAAAAAAAAAAAAAAAAAAA
>NW_017306582.1:1000145-1054597 GCF_000935625.1 Nanorana parkeri
AAGTATGAAAAATAAATACAAAATAATTTTAAAAAGCACAGCACCTCCCCCCACACACACGCATACACACACACATTATTCGGCATGTGCAAAGACTAAAAATTAGTTTTGGACGAAATAAACGAAAACTAAAAACGTTTTCATTAGTTTAGTCAAACAAAACAAATTTTTATGCTATTTCGGATTCGGCCACCGGCTCGTTCTGCGCATGCCAATCCTAGAGGACCTTAGACCTTAAAGGAGCTAGCTATGGCTCGGCCAGAATTGCCTCCCCCTGCTTTCTAGAGTTTCCTCCAAGTGTGCCCGTTTCTTCCCACAATCTGAAAGCATCTTTTTAGAATAAAGCTGGCCATACACAACCTGCGGGCTGAACAAAAAAAATTGGACAGGTTCCTCCTCCATCAACGGTTATAGGAGGTATAAGTGATTGGGTTAAAAGATTTTGGTAAAAGTACATTTATCTCTTAAAAATGTATTTTTGTTTTTTTCTTATCTACAGATATTGCTATATGAAGCCAACTCCTGATGAGACAGATGGGGTTTTATATCAGCTCCTTGTCCCGAAGCCCGTGCACCAAGACCCAGGTGCGGCACTACCAGGTAGCACCAAGTTACAACTATAAATGGACCGATATCCATTATGAGGCCAGTAGAGGCAACGTGGAGAAGCTGCGCGCACTGCTCACCACGTCGGGTATGCTCCTAATCCATTGTGTAATCCTAGCAGTTTTCTTTTCAGGTTAATGATGGAGCATGGCCACTAGATGGAGCTGAGGAGCATGGGAAATACCTATTAATTTCCTGTGCTCCTCAGCACCATCCAATGGCCATAACACGGTATTACATCACAGTATATTCAGCCTGAAAAGAAAATTTGTTAAGAACATTCTTTTTTGCCATTATTGACACAAAATGAACATTCAGAGATATTTGAGGGGAAGTGAAAGTCTTAGAAATGGTACATTTATTTATATAGGTCTCTAAACCAAAAACATGCTGGTAGGTTCATTGGTTCCTGTCTAAATTGGCCCCGTATGTATGTGAGTTGGAGACCTTAGATTGTAAGCTCCTTGAGGGCAGGATCTGGTATGAATAGGCACTATGTAAAGTGCTGTGTAAATTGTTTGCACTATATCAATACCTGTCATAAATGAACCAGAGCTAAACGAGGGACATTGGAGGAGGAATGAGGGACAGAAAGTTCCAAAACAGGGACAGTGCCTCCAAATGAGGGACACCTTGTGGACATGTAGCCTGCAACTTTTAATTATACATAGGAACGTGGCACTCATTAGGCAACATGATGTAAAGAGGCCGAATGTCACCCCAGGCAGCACTAACACCCTAGGCCATGGCCCATGTTACCAATGGATATAAATAGAATTAGAGCATTTTTTAAATTTTATGAAGTTATCATCCAAATTTCCTCCTTCCTCCCTCTTAAAACCATCATCACCTTTCTGTCCCCTCTCCCACATTCCTATTCCCTCTTCCTATAGGCAATCATTTTTTACTCTCCATGTATTTCAGACAAAGAGCTTGTGGATCGGAAAGATTACTATGGAAAGACACCTTTGTACTGGGCAGCGTATAAAGGTCAGAGGGCGTCCATGGAGTTACTCTTACAACATGGGGCCAATGTGAACAGCTGCTGTAAACATGGCGGGACCCCGCTTCATGCGGCCATTGGATTGTTCCCGGACTGTGCTCTCCTACTAATACAGGTGAGTAGACTGTGGTCAGTGGTCTTCTTGTGCAGGATGAGGACTGCCTAGTTTTTATAAAGTGTACCTGTCACCCACACTTTAAGTTATGCACAGCACTTGCTGATATTAAGACTCAGTGGGAACCATTGATGTAAGTGAACTGGTGTTCTAACTGGTACTGGTGAACAAGTAAAGTCTGCTCTAAAGTAAGGAAGGAATGAGTAAGGAAGCTTTTATGATTCACTTTTTTTCCCTCTTGCCTTCAATGTGGTCTTTTGATCTGAATTATTTAATGAATGTGTTACTCAAAAATGATTTTAGTAATTGTATTATTTTACATATTTTAAACATATTAAGTATTTTCCTTCCTGGTCTTTTAAACTGTACCTGTTATTAAGCAGCAAACAATATGTTGTTGGAGAGCAGGAACGGCAGGCGCTTTGATTTTACCACAGATTAGTGTTCTGGAAAAGCAAGTTATGTTAAATTTATGAATTCCTACCAGCTATACCATGACTGGGATACATGAAAACCTTCAGACATTTGTTTTGTATATAATGTATGTTAAAGGAGAATTATGGGGTTAAGGCTTTTCCCCATAGTACTCCTTAGGGTAACGGGAGGACACAAACTAGCGTCCTCCCGTCACCCTAGGCTCAGTATACCGCAAGCTGTAGCTCGCAGTATACTGAGACGCCGCAGTATACCGCGAGCTGCTTGACTGACAATTTTGCCGGGATCCGCCCAGCTGCGTGACTGACAGCTGGCTCTGCCTATCTAGAGGCAGAGCCAGCTGTACCCTCTCCCGTCCGTTCCGCCAGTCAGCGCTGGCGGATCGGAGCGGGGAGGGGGGAATCCAGCCCCTCCCCTGTCACGGCAGAGAGCTGTGACAGGATCGAGAAGTGAGCGAACGCCGGTATGTGTTCGCTCACCTCCCGATCTACTGAGCCGACCTGTGACAGTCTCATTGTCACAGGTCGGCTAGAACTATGAGGCGAGTGCTTTTCACTCCTTTAAGTGTTAAGTTGTAACTCCTATGCCAAGGCCCCCCAGACACTTGTAATGTTTTTGATTCACACTTATACCAATGTTCTTAAAGATCAGCTGAACTTACAACTATAAGTTAAAGATATAGATATATTAACAGACATTTTTATTAACAACCTCCATTTTCATAGTTTACCTTCACTTTCCTATTATGGGCAGGTTGTGTAAATATAACTTTGCAGACTTTGATCGCACGGTCCAGCATATTCAGTAATCTATTAGACCTGATAAGACACGCCCCCTCTCTTCCTCCATGCTACAAGTCTGTGTGAGGATCCTAGGATGAGGGGTGTGGACATCACTCACCTATGCCAGCACAGAGCTATGGAGATGGAGAGCAAAATGTACATTTCTATCAATAGGTATTTTAAGACATTTCCAATTGGTAAAAACTCATAACATACAGCAGTCTAGGACTGTACAAAGGTGTGCTACTTCAACTGGGCTTTAGGTGCTGAATAACTGTTGAGTTTGATAGGCCTAACTCACCTCCAAACCTAACCTCCCAGCACTACTGTTGTTACAAGGCACATACTGCACACTGAAAGCACACTGAAGCCTTTATCAATGAAAGAAGCAAGAAAGGTGCCTACATCTCCTTCCTTCCTTCACGGCATCTTACCTTATTCCTAAGCTCAGTATTTCTCATGGTTTGGACAGGTATCGAGGTTGTATATAGATCTCTGACAAGCCTCAGGGAGGGTTACATGTGATGTTTATCATGTATATCCACTTGTTCCAATTTGTTTCTGTGTCATGCAGCACGGTGCTGATGTCAACTTGCAGGATAACTGGGGGGTAACCCCAATGTATCTGGCTGCGTGTAGTGGACAGTTAGAATGCATCCGACTCCTCGTTCAAGCGGGTGCTGACATCACATACAAGAACAAGGTATGTACCTGGAAAGGCATTCATAGCTAACTCCATGCTGTTAAAGAGCAGGCCACACACAAAATATGTTTCAATTGTTGGTGGATGCTGGAGGTTTAACCACCTGACAGTCTCCTCCATAGCTCAGAGAATCTAATGGGCAGATCTCTGTACAGAGTACCTGGGTGCTCATTATGAGGGGTTCCTAGTCTTCCTGCTCTGAGTTCCCAGGTCCACACAACTGGTGTGCCCATTATGAGAGGTTCCCAGTTCCCACCATGCCTGTTGGATTTTATAATTATTTTATATCATGGAAAATGTGACAGGAGCAGCCAGAAGGCACAGAGGTGGGCAGGGGCATCAAAACCAAGCATGTGGACAGGAACAGAATTGTAACAAGATCAAAATGGGGAGCTGGATACAGATCCCGGGTATAACATTGGAGAAGTTCTTATAAATCCAAATGGCTTGTGTTGGGCCCACAAAACAGGGGCCCCTCCCAAAAGACAGAAGTCACCCAGTTTGAACAGTCTATATGTATTGCAACCAAAGAGTGTGCCAAACAGTAATTCCAAAATGCAATTTTATTGGTTCCGCAAAAGATAACAGGAGAATAGACAAGGCAGCCAATGCGTTTTAGGGAGCTCAGTAATCCCCTATCATCAGGGCTTTAAAAATCACAGTGTGTTGGTCTGCCACTGTATCAGGAACTTTTCATAAAGATCCTCCTGTGTTGGATTGAATTTTCAGGAGCTTTGCTCTGGGTTTAGCTGCTATTTAGTTGATTTTTAAAGCCCTGATGAAGGCCTAAGAATTCCTATTGGCACCTTCTTCGGCTGAAATCCTTAGGGACTGAATTGTGGGAGAAAGATCTTCCTTTTGGTGCATCTAAGACATGAAAACCCAGGAGCTGACGTAGCCCACCAGGGTCCACCCATAGCTATAAAACACTTTTGGGTAGACTGACTCCTGCATTCTCCACCACTTGCTCTGATCAAGCCTGGCTGCAAGTCAGACAATTCCCCTTCACAGTCAATAAAACCCAAATCTAATTCAGTCAGGGAAGCAGCGGAGTAAATGGAATGCCTTGCTTTTCATCCAAATAAAAATGGGCAGAGATCCTTTATTATAGTTCTTTTGATAAAATAGAAGGGTTTGCAAATGTATATAATATCTGTAATGTATAAATTTGATGTTTGGCTGACTAGTTGTCTGCCAAAAGACCTGAGGACAGTCCGGGGACCGGTGGTGGAGGATTACTGCACTAGGTAACCATCATTTTGTGTATTCTAGAAAACTGGACTGCCGCCCAAGCGCCTTGCCTCCCAAGTAGGCTTCATTGCCTGGATTGAGTCCTGCTCTCATCAGCCGCGCTCCCTTAAACACCTAAGCCGCCTGCAGATACGCTCCAGCCTGGGGCCCCAGAGGCTCAAAGCCGTGAGGACTTTCAGCTTGCCACAATCACTGAAGTGCTACCTTATGTTCGAGGACCTTGTGTTGCAGGAGACGCTCTGAAATTGCCGTAATCCACAAGCGACTGCCGTGCATTGCAACCCGGTGTCCTTGGCCTTCTCTGTTCGGTGGAAATGTCTCGCTTCTTCTAACCAATAATGGTGACTTTTACGAACCTGCCAATCACTTATACGTTGAGGGGGAACAATGGCACACTCGCTCCACACAACACACAATATCTGTAGGCTTCCAACAACAACGGTGGTGACAACCTGCCTGAAGAGGCGAGATTTTGTTGTAAGATGTTGTCTTTATTCTGCCTTTACTTTGGACTGGAACTAAAATGGTAGATTGTTGCCTATAATTTTGTTGTTAGATAACTTCTTGGGGTTCAACAATTAGGCCGTCCGCTGTCTTGAGCAGAGGTTGCACAGTGCTTTGAAAGTTGAGGTCTCAATTGTCACTGTGGAATGGAGGAAATGAAATATCCAGGTAGATGAAAGTGTATCCCAACTCAAACCTTTTTTTTTTAGTTTTAAATAAACTGAGGAAGGGTTTGAACTTTTTTTTTTAGTGACCCCCAGCTGTGGAAATTCATCGTCACTCTTCGCCTTGCTGACCATTGTCACTGGGGCAGAAAGTGTTGAGATCTCAAAAATGTTATTGTTGCCAGTGGAACAGATATTGAAGGTAAAGCTTCCAGTGGGGACACCTGTTATGTTTTGGAGAGATTTCCTTTCACTTCCTGTTGTACCCCCATGACAGGAAGTATGGGAAAATCCTCCCAAAGGGACACAAACGGCAATATATGAGGTTTTAAACATACCCTACTCTACCCAAAATGTAAAAAAAGTTTTGGCTTAAGATACACTAAAATAACAATACAATATTGACTCTTGGTAGAGGTTGACCTTGGGTTGTCTTGTGAACAGCTGGTTATAGAATAAACATTAAAGATGTAAACTATCCTTAAGCCTTACTAAGTTAAACTGCACTGCCACCCTACCACCCCTCGCCCCTTTTCCCCCAGCTGCTTACGTTCCTTGCTTACAGAGCCACATCCCACTTGGTTGAAATCCTCAGCAGGTAGACAATCTTCATTGAGTTAAATGGAGCCTCAGTGTATGGCCCCTATTCATGTCATTGGGGACATGCAGACACAGTCAGTGCTAAGCAGAACAGACTCTTGACATAGGAAGAGACCATGGCTAAGGTGCAGCAAAAGGGGTGAGGGGGGAATGTTAATAGCCTGGTAGCTAGCATTTCACGGTTAGCAAAGAAAACCATCCATATTCTTCCCATGACAGCTTGTCTTTAAAAAAAATAGCCAGGAACAAAAATCTAAACCCCTGGAAGCAAGAAAAGAAGCGTTTGGGTGTTCACTTGGATTGCACTTGGTCAAAGTTCAGCCACTAACATGTATACTGCAGAAGATACTCTCCAGGTATCTGTAGTCATTGCATTAAGGCTTTTTCTGATCATAGTGTTTTAACATGTATACTGTTTAGAGACAAAATGTGAAACATTGTAGAATAAATAAATCTGACAATCTGGGAACCCAAAAAATAATTTGGAGAGACTTTTAAGAGCCTCAACCTATGGCCTGCGCACCTCTGCTCCACAGCTCGAAATTGAATGTCTGTATAAATATGACCGTTTGGTTGTCCAGATGTGTTGGAGATATATAGATCTTTGGAGCCCCATTACCTGCCATGAAATGTGGATGAACTGATTATATACCAACACACTGAATTGTGTGGTAAGATCTCGTGATCAAAAGCAAGGCTGAAGCTCGGGTCTTCCTGTCTCCACATTGATCTAGATTTTTGTATGTGTTTCACTGAAACAGGCTGCTAGTTCCTGACATCATCAAAATGACATGAGACCTCACACTTAAAGGGTAGCATTTATATCTCAGCTTTGATGGATGGATATGAGCTCCTTGACTAGCTTCTTATTCTTTATGGAATGTCAGCAGGAATCCTACTATACATGCGTTCCCAGCTCCGCCTACTACTGTGGCCAATACAGTTTTATTTGCGTTTTATTACAGAGAAGGCGGACTGGGTCCTCTGTGTTTATTTGTGGTTGTGGAACGGAAGGGCCGAGCCCTGGGGAGATTTTATTGCTGGTGGCCCTAAAAGATATTTTAAAAAAGTCAGTAGGTGATTCAGCCCATCAGCAATCCCCCAAAAATTGGAATACCAATTTTCAATGGAATGATCCTTTAAAGTCAACCCCAAACATATCTCTCAGTTTTTGTGAAGGGGGAGCAGGTTGGATGAGAAAGGTACAAAAGGAAAATATTGTAAGATCTCAACTCCGACCCCCAGTATGTTCTTACTAGGGTCATACATGCTAAGCTATGTGGTCGTGCTGCTCTGCTTGGCTTCAAGTATTCCTATGGAGAATCCAGGAACGGTGACTGGTGTAAGATCACTTAAGGGGGCGGGGCTGAGAATTTTGTAGGATGTATATTGCCGAACCAGGGTCACAAATGTTATAGAAATACTGAATCTGCTGCTTTCCATCCAAATCCGAGCTATTGATTTTTAGGGTGGACTTATACTGTGGTGGTTTTGGTGCGAGGATTTGTTACAATTGATAAAACTCTTATGCACAATGTAGTAAACAATTTGGAGAATGTGATAGTCGTGGGCTCTGTATGGAGACCGAGGATCGGATGGCTTAGAAAATAATTTGTTCTTATTGTTCTCTGCTAAAAAGATTGAAAAAATCCAATTTGCATTATTTGTATCTAAATGGCGGCATACAATAATTCCTTATTCAATAACCATTTCCATATAAAAAAAATACCTTCTATGGGATCCTCGGATCGGCCAGTTCATGAAAAATGTTCCTAACACACGCGTGTTACAATAAGTACCATGTTTTTCCTGATTGAGGACAACATTCACTGTCAGAATTTAACTCATTAAGATAGGGGGCGAGAAAAATTTTCTATCTAAACTGGGCCTACGATTGTTCTTGTCACTAAGGCTAGAAATGATCATCAACTTTTCTTTGTTTATTAGAGAAATCAAAGGAACATTATGAAATGGGTAATTTTTATAACTCAATTCTAACCGTGTATAGGCCAGCTTGAGGCTGCTAATACACTTGGTAGCTTGCCCCCCTAAACCTGAGACCCACAGGGCCGGTGCTAGACTATTTTGCACCCTAGGTAAGACAAGCTATTTGCCCCCACCCCCTACGGACTCCTATTCTCCTGCTGGCTAGCTTTTGCAGGTGACAGGTGGATGTAAGCAGCCGGGAGCTATAGCCAGACTGCCTTTAGCTATTTCAATTTGAAATAGCCAATAGCAAACTGGCTATTAAAAAAATAAACACCCGCTTAGCAGAGGAGTGGACCTGACAGAGAAAGTGGGCGAGTGCAATAGCCAGCCTGCTATTGGCTTTTGCAATTTGAAAAAAGATGGGGTGGTGCTGTGGAAGGGGGAGTGGTCAAGGCTGTGCCTTAGGCAGCTGCCTAGTTTGCCTAGTGGCCCTGGACACCCAGCATAGTTGATTGTCTGTGACATCATTGGGAATCAGTGGGAGTCAAGTCGTGCCTGTGCCCACCCCTACCATTACATCATCGTGAGTGACATCATATGAAGTCTAGGAAGGAAAACTCCTGTTGGTTCATAGCATCGGATCGCCCAGGTCTGCACCGGCCCTAAATCGATCAGATGGAAGGTTTGTGGTTTACGATTCCAAATCAATCCAATCATTGTAGTTGCATGGATGGAATGATCATATCGTTATGTATGTTGTCACCTTCAGGCCAATGAGGACCCTGTCATTATTTCCACAGGGAGGATTCTTCTTTATCCTGCTGAGATGTTATGCGGCCGGTTTAGATACAAATAATACCAATCAGAGTTCTGCTATCAATCAAATGTCTTCAATATGCCACATTGTAGCCAATCGGAACAAAGCAGGTCTGTGAGACGCCAAGAAAACATATGAACAAGATTGTACTCCTTACATTATTGAATGAGACCGAAAATGTCAATTTGGACAAAAATTCACACAGCTTTTGGTAGGACGAGGTCCTGGCATGGTAAATACTTGTTTTTAATAAAATTTTTATGAATATGTCTGATGACGTTCCTGGTGTTGAGTTGTTTTTTATATAAAATATAATATTGGTTTTATTCCAACTTTAAAGCTGAACTCCGGGATCATCAGATATTGTCCTCATACAAGGGTCATGTGACTTCTTCCTTGGATCTTGGTGAGCTTTGTGTATTTCTTCCAGATCTGTGCAGGAATCCAGCTTGAGACTTGGAGCTTCCTGTAATAAAGACCGGTCACTGCTGCTCTCTCTTCTTGTGCAGGGTGACTGGTCTTGTCTCCGCCCCCTCCTGTAATAAAGACCGCTCACTGCTGCTCTCTCTCCTTATGCAGGGTGACTGATCTTGTCTCCGCCCCCTCCTGTAATAAAGACCGCTCACTGCTGCTCTTTCTCTTTGTGCTGGAAGAGTGGGTTTTCCTAGGTAGGCTTTACCTACATGCAGGCCACCCTAGGTAAAGCCCACATGTGATGCTGAGCCTCCATGATTGAAAGAACTGAAGTCCAATGAATGAAAGGGGCGGACCAGAGATAGTCAGGCTGGGGAGGAAAGTTCTAGATGATGCTGGACACCCTCCAGCCAAGAAATTAGGCGGACCCTATCTGACTTGTTGCTCGCAGTGTGCAGTGAAATCAGAGGAAGCAATTTCAGTCCAGGAGAGGAGCTGGTACCACTGTGCGAGACTGGAGGGGAGGCCGGAGGCCAGATATAAGACTGGAGGGGAGGCCGGAGGTCAGATATAAGACTGGAGGGGAGGCCGGAGGTCAGATATAAGACTGCAGGGGAGGCCGGAGTTCCAGCCTGAAGTTTTATTTTCAGCTTTTGGAATATTTCTTTCTGCAGCACATAGGAGGAGGAGGAAGAAGGACAATATCCCCGGACATGATACAAAGTGACAATCTACGCACATTGCACTGTGTAACTGTCGCGGTGTTTTGACACGTATTGCTCAGCAAGGTCTGTGTTGTCACACCCTCCGGGGACACCTCGCCGATGATGTTTATACCCCGGCCTTATATTCCAAGCAAACAATATCTCCAGGATAAAGCCACTCCCCCGGGGGCAATAAATATGGGTGCAGGTGAGGCCGCTCAGAGATGATTAGCAGGGAGATGTGCTAACTTTATATTTACATAATTATAGTGTTTACCTTCCCCCTGCTCGTGTCCTCCGTGTCATTATCACCGGGACTCAAAATACATCGCACAGCATTAAAGGGAAAGTAGAGCACAGAGTACGATTTATCACTGCCGCGTTTACCTAGAAACCATTTTTATGTGACTTATACATTTTTAAAATCTATAAAATTGTTACTGTATTTAATTGGACCTAACACCAGACATTTATACATATTATTATTGTTGTTGTTATTATTTTCTTATTATTATTTATTTGTTTTATTATTATTGTTATTTTTATTAGTAGTAGTAGTATTTATTTTAATTTATTATTGTTGTTGTTATTATTTTTTATTATTATTGTTATTTATTTTATCATTATCAATATTATTTTAGTAGTAGTATTTATTTTAATGTATTGTTCTTATTATTATTATTATTGTTGTTGGTTTGTTTATTATTTGTACTTATTTGTTTGTTTGTTATTTGTACTTATTTGTTTGTTTATTATTTGTACTTATTTGTTTGTTTATTATTTGTACTTGTTTGTTTATTATTATTTATTTGTTTATTTGCTTTTTTTATTTTTGTTTTGTTAAATGCATCCATGGTCAGTAATTAATAAATGTAACACCTCCAGGTATTTATTACCTTTCACAGAGATCACGGTGCTCCCCCTGACCATGCCTTTGTCTGCTTTCCTCTCCAGAAGGACGGCGCCATCTTTGTTCAGATACAGTCATGTAAATCCTGGTGCCTGTGCAGCTCATGGCTGTGTTCACAAATTCCTGAGACAGATCAGCTGCAGCCTCAGCTGCAAAGTTACATTGTACGGTCTGATCGCCGGGGGGAGAGGAGATCCGGGGAATGCTTCTCAGCCTAGGCAAAGCTACTGAGAGGAGATCAGAACATTGATACTGTTGCTGCATATTGTGATCTGTCAGGAATATATTTTGCAGACTTCGGGCTCACTCACAGGGGCCCGCGTACTGTAAAACCTTACCAGATCTCTGTGCCTGGAAACCGTGGGTGTTGCCTCTTGTACAAATCAGTGACAGGATGAGGCTGTGCGCTGGTAAATGGTGCTCTGAGTGTGTACGGATGTACCATGCTAACTTACAAGCAAAGGAAGTTATAAGGTGAAAAGATTTCTGGCAGGATCAAAAGGTATTTTGCAGACCAAAAGGGACTAAATATGGTATGTGGTTTGTTGTTAAGGTTTATATACCATTTAAAGTGTTTGTACCCTAAAAACAACTTTCTCCTATCTGTTCTCTTTTTGTCTTCTGAATATGTCACTGAAAGTGTTTTTTTATTCTTACTATTCGATAAGTTCAAAATATATCTGTTGGTTCTGCCAGAAATCTTGTGAGCTGAACACTTCCTGTGCTCTCTGCCTGTGTACAAGGAGGGGTTAAGGAGAGAGGGGGAGGGATTATGGAGATGAGGAGGGATTATGGAGATAAGGACAGGGTTACAGAAATTAGGGCAGGGATATGGAGATGAGGAGGGGTTTCAGAGATGAGGGGAGGAGATAAGGAGGGATTTTGGAGATGAGGGGAGGAGATGAGGAGGGGTTATGGAAATGAGGAGGGGTTATGTAGATGAGGGAATATGGAGATGAGGAGCGGTTATAGAGATGAAGGGAGGAGATGAGGAGGGGTTATGGAGATGAGGACAGGGTTATGGAGAGGACCCATCTCCTTTGGAGATGAGGAGGAGTTACAGAGATTAGGGGAGGAGATGAGGAGGGGTTATGGAAATGAGGGGATATGGAGATGAGGAGGGGTTGTGGAGATGAGGACAGGGTTATGGAGATGAGGAGGGGTTGCAGAGATGAGGGGAGGAGATAAGGAGGGGTTATGGGGAGGGGTTACAGAGATGAGGGGAGGAGAGGTTATGGGGAGGGGGTTACAGAGATGAGGGGAGGAGATGAGGAGAGGTTATGGAGATGGGGAGGGGTTATAGAGATGAGATGAGGAGAGGTTCTGGAGATGAGGAGGTTATGACGATAGGGAGGGGTTACAGAGATGAGGAGGGACTATTGAGATGGGTAGGGGTTATGGAGATAAGGAAGGCAGTAGAAGATGGAAATAGGTCTGTGTTCTTTGTAATCCATCTGAAATCAAGTAGGCAGGGCTGACACCACATGCTTAGAGGCACAAATACACTGGGTCAGCTCAACTAAGATTGGAGGTTGATTAGGAATCAAACTTTCTAACGTGACATCTAATTGTGGCAGTTCAGTATAAGTAATTAGTGTCCTTGTGTTGTAGTGTGATGCAATGCACAGACCATGGCTGGGTGATTGGGGGGCCATTAAGGATATACAGCACCCCAGGCCAGCGTTCACATAAATGTGAGTAGACATGAATGGGGGTGTAAGGGGTAAAACTCGGGGAAATGTATGCCAGAGATGTACGAAATACGTTGTTTTCATTTTGCCCTGACATTCGCTCTGATAACGGGACATTCGATTGTAAGCGCAGAGGATCGATTTTGACCGCAGAGATGAAACATTCAAAGCAGCGGGATGGAATTTTTTCTCTCGAACTAAATTCGAAGAGTTCAGGAAACTCTGTTCATTTCCAGAATCGAATGTTACAATGAAAGGAAATTTCGATGATGACAATATCAAATGTTCTGATGAGATTTCTGGTATAAACATTGTATGAAAATCTTCGGGTGTATGGCCGGTATTTAGGCAGCAGCAGTTATTCTGGTCTGGCAGCAGACGTTGGAGGGGAGAGGTCAGCCGGGGAGCAGCTGTCTGCCGGAAAAGTATTCTATAAATTGCAGCTCTGCGTCTAAACATATCCGATGGGAGGGCCGATCTTATATCAGACAGCGCTCGGCTCTGCAATCAATGCCTAATATGTCCAGGAGAGCCGGGACAATGGTATACCGGCGTCTGAGGAGCTGTGCCAACACACTGCCTACAATGCACTCCCTGCTGGATGATATCTTACTTCAACAGACACAAAACGTTTATTTATATATATACATACCAGGGGAGGGCAACTCCGGCCCTCCAGCTGCTGTGGAACTACAAGTCCCATGGGGCATTGCAAGACTGACAGTTACCTTGTAAAAAACAGCAGTGACATCATCACTGTCCTGAACACAGTGGGCCCCACCCACTACAGGCTGCCTGCAGAAGACCACAGGAGGGGGCGGAGATCAGACCAGTCACCCTGCCCAAGGAGAGAGAGCAGCAGTGAGCAGTCTTTATTACAGGAGGGGGCGGAGACAAGACCAGTCACCCCTCACAAGGAGAGTGAGCAGCAGTGACCGGTCTTTATTACAGGAGGGGGCGGAGACAAGACTGGTCACCCTGCACAAGGAGAGAGAGCATCAGTGAGTGGTCTTTATAACAGGAGGGGGCGGAGACAAGACCAGTCACCCTGCACAAGAAGAGAGAGCATCAGTGACTGGTCTTTATTTTGGAATCTAAGTGTCACACTGGATTCCCGCACAGATCTGGAAAAATACACAAAGCTCAGAGAGCACCCTCTAGTGGCTAAAATACAAATTTCTATATTTAACACAATGACAAAAATATGGAAATAATCTAAAGTAAAAGGTAAGGGAACCTGATATTTCTCTGCTCTGCTGATATCACTCTACGCTCTCCTACTATCAGCTTGTTTCTTGCCAGCACCTGAATTGATGGATCCTTGTGCTGCTTCTCCCTCTCCCAGTCTGAGTTCTGATGGATAGGGAGCTGAAAGAGGTTGATGCCTAGTCATGCATTTAAGAAGGCCCTTTAATAACGTTTTATGGATGGCATTGCTGTGTGTCTCAGCGTGTATGAGAATATTCTCATCCCTTTCTGCAGCAGGGAGAACAATGGACACGGCACTTTACTGCAGGTATATTTCTCTGCGAAGGCCTCCAAATGCTGCCAGGATTATGGGTTCATTAAGGACGGGGAGCGGCTCTTGTCAGCTGCCTTCTCGTCAAAGGCCTCGGCCTGATCCGGGCCCGGCTGGAGCTTGTAATTACTTCTCAAGCATGTGCGAGGCCGGAAGCCGTGCCAGGACACTCAGCATAATATTAGCAGACATGAAATGACACGGTCACCATATCTGTGATTGTTCTGGTGCCAGGACAGCTGCGTGATGGAAACCATTACTGTACACTGGGAGGAAGCAAAACGCAAATACACGGGGCCATATAATGGGGACTTTACTGACCTCCACCCGGGTTATAGCCAGACCCAGGCCCGTCTTTAATATTGATCAGACCCCGGGCAAACATTTTCTTGAGCCTCCCCGGGCCCCCCACCAAGAAAAAAAAAATGTAAAAAAATGACAACATGATTGTATATCTCCCTGAAAATCTCACTCCATTTCTGTTCTGTCCTTCAATATATATGTGAATAACATGATTGATAGAATTACAATGCATGATAGTAGAAAGCCATGATTAGACATAATTAACATGATTAGATAATCAGACTTAACAGAGACATGATTGTTGGTAATTTGACATGATACAGCATTTTTGAAGGTTTAACAGAGGAGGAGCCTAGTTTTCTCTCAACGTTTCGCGGGTTAGGGGCGCTTCTTCAGGAGAGGGAGGTTGTCATTCAAATGTGCAGCCCGAGGCGACTGTGCAACATGCTGGGGGCTCCACAGTGAGAGGAGGACGGACACCCCTCGGTTCTGGTCGGGGAAATAAGCAGTTCCAGGACTTTTGGCTACCCTGCCTCTCAGTTTATGCTGCTCCGGGTGGGATTCGTGGTCCGGGCCTCTCTCCCCTCATCTGCTTCGGTGACTGTGACCCAGGTGCTGTGCCTGGACGGCCCTGCAGAGATGCACACACACACTGACCCATTTGAATGACAACCTCCCTCTCCTGAAGAATATATACCACATCCATTACAGCGCCCCTAAGCGCAAAACATTGAGAGAAAACTAGGCTCCTCCTCTGTTAAACCTTCAAAAACGCTGTATCATGTCAAATTACCAACAATCATGTCTCTGTTAAGTCTGATTATCTAATCATGTTAATTATGTACGTTATATACATAACGTATTGACGTTATATACGTCAATACGTTATGGCATTGCCGTATGCGGCCGATGCCATAACGTATTTTACTATGCGATCCGATCGGCAATTTTCTGCGGGCAGCGGGCTCCACAACCTTTATTGGGCAAGGGGCAAGTGCCCTCTTTGCCCTGCGTTAAAGACGGCCCTGGCCAGACCGCCGCTCCAAAGGTCGGCCTGTGGTTGACAAAAACGCATTCGACTAAGACACAAAAAGTGATATTAAAGTCAAAAGGATTTTAAGCTATTTCGGATGCTGACAGCTGAGAGGGAAAGGGCTGCGAGTTCATCTCTCCCCTCTCACTGTTCACAGGGAGCAGAGCGGAGAACAGACGTTCTCCGCTCTGCTCCCCACTCTCCATCCTGAACGAATGTGCCATGATCCTGGGTCCCCTAGAAGAGCGAGGGACCCCAAAAACCCGAGGGGACAGTAGGGGGGGTGGACGGACCTGCAGGCTTATTACAAGTTGTCTCGGCGGCTTCCCCGCTCTACATTTAGCCTTGTTTGCCCGAAGCAGGGCCAAATGTAGAAAAACACTACCCGCCCGTCAGCCGTGCCGCCCCTCTGCTCCCTGCCGCCCTAAGGCCAGGCCACGGTGGCCTAGTGGGGAATCCGGCCCTGTTTATACCCCACCGACACCCAATTTAAAGCAGAGGTAAACCCTAACTGAACAACTAACTTCTGAAGCCCTACACTCACGTGCAGGAAAAAACACGGTGTTTACCAGCCGTAAACAAGTTATGGCACCACAAGAGCGACGCACGTTCTGAATGCATTGTGTTAACGTGCTTCAAAGTACGCGCTTTGGCGCGCGTTTGCGCAATGTGCAGGTGTGAACGCGGACTAAAGTAGAACTGAAGCCAGAGCTTTTTTTTTCTTTTAGTTTTGGATACGGTAAGGGTCGGTGCACACCTAGACGACACCCCACCGCGCGGCAATCGTGCACAATTCCGCGCAGCAAGGAGTCGCCCAGGTGTGCACCGATCGCGCTGTGGGTGACATTATTTTCCAATGGCACCCCAATTTCCTGCCACGATTCCACCCGTGCTTCTGAACACGATCGCGGCTAATACAGCAGAAAAAAGGTACTTGTCGCGGCTAAAACAGCCGCGCCTGGTGTATCTCAGAAAAAGGGTACTTGTACCCTTTTTTGCGATTCACGACGCTCGGCTGTTTTAGCCGCGATCATGTTCAGAAGCATGGGCGGGAAACTGCGCCATCCGCCCGGCGCCACTGCGGTACCATTGGAAAATAATGGCACCCACAGCGCGATCGGTGCACACCTGGGCGACTCCTGACCGCATTGCAATCCGCGTGGAATCGTGCACGATTGCCGCGAGGTGGGGTGTCGCCTAGGTGTGCCCAGGGAGAGTTATAACCCCTGTCAGCTCTTTATGCCATCTGTGTCCAAATGGAGAGGTTTTCCTTCGCTTCCTGTCTTATAGTTACAACAGGAAGTGAGAGAAAATCCCCTCAAGCTGAGGGAAACCCTTGGCGGGTCAGTAGGGTCTCCAGAACTTGTATCCCCATTGGAAGATTTCCCATCTATTCCTGTTCTGATGACCACCAAAAATGTAGGATTTTCTTTCAGTGATAACATTCACCAGGACAAATAGAGAGGGTGAATCTCTCTGACGGGAACACAGACAGCAATAAAAACCTGGCAGAGGTGCTAATCCCCCTCCTCTGTATCCAAGACTGGAAAAAACGTTTGGGCTTCTGTTGCACGTTAAAGGAGAACTATGGGGTTAGGGCTTTTCCCCATAGTTCTCCTTAGGGTAACGGAAGGACACAAACTAGCGTCCTCCCGTTACCCTAAGCTCAGTATACCGTGAGCTACAGCTCGCGGTATACAGAGACGCCGCAGCCGGAGCGGAGCCGACAGATCCGCCCAGCTGCGTAAGTGACAGCTGGCTCTGCCTATCTAGAGGCAGAGCCAGCTGTACCCGCCCCCTCCCCCGTCCATTCCGCCAGTCAGTGCTGGCGGATCGGGGAGGGAGGAATCCAGCCCCTCCCCTGTCACAGCAGAGAGCCGTGACAGGATCGAGAGGTGAGCGAACGCCGGTATGTGTTCGCTCACCTCCCGATCTACTGAGCCGACTTGTGACAGTCTCATTGTCACAGGTCGGCTAGAACTATGAGGTGAGTGAAAAGCACTCACCTCATAGATCTCCTTTAATTTTATGATTGTTCCGATGAATGGAGCAGATTACAAAATTGCTTTTGAAGCGATATTAAAACGTCGACTCTGTTATGAGATTTTATTGATCGGGTTTCATTCACTTTAATGTTGGTAAATAATGCGGAATGTTGTCACGATGACCTTTATACTGAGACCTGAGAGCTGGAACATAAGCACCACTTACTGGAAAGGGGCCATTGTCATCTAATTTTGGCCATCACACGCATGTATATATAAATGTGTTTCTGTCCACCCCTCCCTGACACAAGAGGGGGGTGGGGGGAGTGCAGGGAGATTCTAAATCTATAGTCACTGGCTTCACTCCAAAGAGGATCGTTGTCACTCTCTAGAGGTGACACCAACACCAAGTACTCCAAGGTGTTCACAATTCCTCCCCTCTGGAATAACTTTCTTTCATGGTCATTCAAAGTCCCCCAGATAACAGAGAATAAAGTCAGCAAGTGAACAGAGAAAGTTATTTTGGGTTCTTTTCATTTTAGGCCCCGTTCACACTGAGCGATTTATCGCGCGGTAATCCGCGCGATATCGCGGATATTTACCGCGCGATATCGCTCTCCAATGCATCTCAATGGGGCTCTGTCCGTCGCTGTCGCGGGTCGTGTGTCGCGGGTCGTGTGTAGCTACAGCAGAAGCCTTTTAGGAGCGGATTTTGCCACGATTCTAGGTTGCTCAATGCAACCATTTGCGCGATATCGCGCAACAAACGCGCGATATCGCGCAAAATGCAAATCGCTCGACAAACGCGCGATTTGCGAATCGCTCAGTGTGAATGGGGCCTTAAAGTGAAATTAAAGTCACAATGCTTTAAATCGATTTCAGATGCTGATGATGAAATCACATACAATGGAAGCTGCTTCTGTATGGTTACAAGTTTTAGGAGGTTATTTACAAAGCTGCCGAAGGCATCCGAGTGAATAACCCAGCCGAAGTGAAGTGAGCCAAACAACATTCGGCTATTCACTCCGGCTCAGTGCAGCTGATTTCAGCCATACATCGTCTGAAATCAGCCGTACATTGGCCATCTTCGGCTGCACTTTGGTCAGCCAAACATGCTCTGCATGTTCGGCTGAGCCAAAGTGCAGAAGGACTTCGACTCAGCCGATCCAACACTCGCTACCGTTCGCCCCTATTCGCATAGGGGCCGAACGGCAGTTAGTGAATAGCCGAATGCCGCTGAGCAGCATTTGGCTCGGCTATTCTGCTCGGTACCTCTGTGGTGCTGAGCAGAATAGCAAATCAATGAAAATAGTTTTGTTTTTTTTAAAAGATGAAAAAATTATTTTAAAATGTAAATAAATAGAAAAATGAAAAAAATTTTTTTTCAAAAGACCAGTGACCGCTAATGGCTCCGCCCAGCTGTCATTTACGGGGTGGAAGGCCGGCCTTCAGCTGGCCATTCGTCCCACTTCGGGTGTCACTTCGGCTCAGTCGGTCGCCTTTGGCTGTTGTAGGGCTATAGTGAATAGCCCATACAGCAGCCCTTCGGTTCAGTCGGCCGAAGAGAGCCGAAGGATTAGCCGAAGCTACGACTGGATCCTTCAGCTCCTCTCTGAATAACCCCTTTAGTTTGCTGTAGATGCAGCTGGTCCCCTGAGCACTGGCACTGATATTCTGTTATAGAGTGGCTCCTTTCCCTTGCAGGGACCTATAGAGCCACCCTTGTGTGTGCCAGTAAGCTCCACAAACATACAGACACAGCAGGGCAAGACACTCCCTTGCTCTCCTCTCCTCATTTCCCCCATGCTTGTAGATGAAGAATTGCTGGAGACTGCTCTGTCCTTTCTGATCTTGTACTGGACAGGAAGTTCAGGGAAGCTGAGCTAAGAGAGTGTAAGAAGGTGTCCCCCCTCCCCCACACTTTCAAAGCACCCCCATTCGAGAGCACTCAGTTCTCAATACAAAGGAGAGTAGGTGAGGTGAAAGCACCGCGCTTGTACCCCATTGATGACTTCCATCAGCTCCATAACCGAAGGTGCTTATCTCTATACAGACCTGGAGCTGGAAGAACAGTCTGAGCATTGCACCCCGATCCACTGATTGCCGTTGCATTACTTTGCAGGCTCTAGTGCAAGAAATTAATAAATTCCCATTTTGTCTTATTGCAATATAGAGGGGAGGCATGGAATACTACCAGGGGTTGAGCTGCATTGGAAATAAAAGAGTTAAACAGGTGCCATCATAGGATGACAGTAACTTGATCAGTCCGCAGCTGTCCAAACTTTATGATCCCCCCCTCCCTCCTTCTCTCCCAAAAAATCCTTTCCCACCAATGGAAAGGAGTCCCAAACACGATTTGAAACTGATCCCACCTCTCTCTCCTCACTACATTCCTCTTTGGCTTCAGAGGAAGTCAATGCTCGCTGCCCTTCTATGAACTGTATGGCCTCCTCATTCCAGCTTTGCTTACTCTCCAGCTCTGTGGCACTGCAGAAGTTGTGATACGGAGAGCACTGACCAGACTCAGCAAGCAAGATCCTATGTACCGGCTGTAGAGACGTTGGACACACTCAGCATCCGAATTGTGAGTCTTTTCTGGCACAAAACCTGTTACTTTTGGTTGACAGGTGAACCCTAATAGGCTCAGTTTACCTTTCCTACCTTGTTCCATGTTCCATCCATATTTAGGGTGTTGCATGGAACATGTTCATGTTGCCATTCCACAGCCCCCCACCCTGAAATGTCCCCAACCCACCCCCCTTTCCCCACCACTTACGGTACACAGGGTGCATCTCCCCGCGGCTGTGCTTGCCTTCACCACTGCAACCAAGGGGGTACAAGTGCAGTAATACCACCCATTTGTTGTCCATTGATAATGTCCTCCAGCTTCGAACCCAACGGTCCATACTTCATGTTCTCAATGGGGTACAATTGCAGTGATGTCACCCCACTTGTAGTCCATTGATAATGTCCTCCTGCTCCTAACTCAATGGTCCATACTTCATAGTTCTTAATGGGTGTAAATGCAGTGATGTCACCCCACTTGTACTCCATTGATAATGTCCTCCAGCTCCAAACCCAATGGTCCATACTTCATAGTTCTCAATGGGGTTCAAATGCAGTGATGTCACCCCACTTCTTCTTCTTGGTGATGGACACTGGGAAGGAGAGGAAGGGACGTTCATCCCGTGGGAAAAGGTATGCCACCAGGTCCTCTCCTCTCTCATGCAGCTGTCGGGTTCTCAGTTCATGAATTTTCAGGGGATCAGTCATTTTGGTGTCACCCGCTCTGATAGTGTCACCCAGTGCAGTTCCCACCCTCATTGTGACGCCACTGCCGTAAACACTTGACACTTGAAGAATGACATAGTGTAGGGTTTCAATAGGGGTCCATAATAAGCATTTTCAATTGTTTAAAGTAGGGGTAGGCAACCTCAGCCCTCCAGCGGTTTTGGAATTACAAGTCCCATTAGGCATTGCAAGACTCTGACAGCCACAGACGTGACCCCCAGAGGCTGAGGCATGATGACATTTGTAGTTTCCCCACAGCTGGAGTGCTGAGGTTGCCTACCCCTGGTCTAATGCTATCAAAATAGAAATTTTCCAACTTCCTGGTAAGTTAAGAAAAGGAAAGAAAGGTGTTAACTGCATTGGTGTCACATAGATCAGAGGTTCTCAACACATGCTAGAAATACCCCAAGGAGTACTTCAGAGTGATTTAGGGCCCCTTTGCAGATATGGGTGTGTCAACACATACACGTGGTAATGCATGTGTTTTCTTGTGCTGAGCCATGCTGGGTGAAGACAGCGCACCTCAACCCACAAAAAAGACACATATGCAGCATTTTCGAAAATGCACTGGAGCACAACAAACATTATTTGCATTGTGATGTGCCATAGTGCCGGTTCACTGGCAGGTACTGTCCGCTTGTGGTGAGGTGCTATTCTAACGCAATGGTACCACAACACAATGTTGGTAACGCCATTCATTAATGCTGTTGCAAGATGCATGTTTTGCTGTCCACTATCGGAGTGCAAGTGTGAAGCTAGCTTAAAGGGGTACACCTCTCCGTCAAATGAAATTCTAAGTTATAAGTTTCTTCAATTATTTTACAACCATGCAAAGTCTATCACTTTCGGAATCAGAGTTGTTGCCTGCATGAAGACTTTTAGTGAGGTTGATACCCCTTAGTCTTGTGACACGAGGTTTCGGCATTAAAACAGCGTGTACTGTTGCAGCGATAACTAGAAAGTCGGGTATAAAATGAGTTACTCAGAATTTCAAGGAATCAATCAACATTTTTGGTTGAGTAACGTGCTTGGGTTACTTGTGCTGCGACCAGGAAATAAATATCGCCAAGTGTCAAATACTGACCTGTCACCAGTAAAGGTTTTCCAGCATAATGGATTGCAATAAGGATAGCGGGCATTTTCACATAAGATGAATGTACAAACAAGCAATGACAAGAGGAGAAATAACTCCCAGCTGTAGGCAAAGCTTTTTCTTTTTCCCTTATGGATAGAGCGAACTTCAGCCAACTTTTTTTGATACCTGTGTCCTCATTTTGGTGATCTCTCCTCATTCCCTGTCAATATGATTGGTTTTAGGGGCAGCCATAAAAACACATTTTCTAGTAGATTAGAACTGGCCATACACTGGACACATTTCGACCAAGTCCTGCTGACAAAATTCGATCAGTGCGTGGGCCAGTGGAAGCTACAGTTACTGTTGGGGGTATTCTGACACCAGCACAACCATCATTGTCAGAATACAATATCCCCGTAGGGGGGGTTCCCCCATCCCCGCTGTTATCGCGGATGGGCGAATCAAGAGTTTATTCTTATTCAATACAAAGCACAAAAATTCCCCAGCCTCAGCCTGCCAGCCAGCCTGCAACCAAACAAGTAGCCCTGTCAACAGTATGCGTTAAAAACGCCCAGGTACACCTGCATGTAATTTATCAACTTCATTAATATGCTCACACTTGGAGACTCGGATACATAGAGTTAGGACCACACTTTGCAGAGGTGCCTTGGCGCGGCAGTGTGGCTTCTACATATTTTTGGCCAAAAGTTTGTGCAACTAAAACCTCTGATTTTAACGCATACTGTTGACAGGGCTACTCGTTTGGTTGCAGGCTGGCTGGCAGGCTGAGGCTGGGGAATTTTTGTGTTTTGTATTGTTGTAAGCCTTCCCAATGTGCGCCCTGCTATAAAGGCCGGTTATAGATTCATGCATGTACCATTTTTTCTAGTTTATTCTTATTCAGCCTGAAGATTGGTCAGCTTAAGGAAGATTTGCTGGATCAAAGGCCCGACCTTACTGCATCAACACTGGAATCTACTGTTTGGTCCAACCCCATCTTATGTCTACAAAAAGCTTTAAAATTATACTAAATTCAGGAGTTAAACCTTAAAGGAGAATTATGAGGCGAGTGATTTTCACTCAGCCTCATAATCTGACCCGACCTGTGACAATGAAACTGTCACAGGTCGGCTCAGTAGATCGGGAAGTGAGCGAACACATACCGTCGCTCGCTCACTTCTCGATCTATCCCTGCAGAGAGCCGTGACTGTCACTCACAGCTCCCTGCAGGGATTTCCCCCCCCCTCCCCTGTCCGATCCTCCAGCGCTGACTGGCGGAACGGACAGGGGGAGGGGGTGGGTACAGCTGGCTCTGCCTCTAGATAGGCAGAGCCAGCTGTCACTCACGCAGCTGGGTGGATCCAGACAGAATTGTTGGGATCCGTTCCGGCTACGGCATCTCAGTATACCGCGAGCTGCAGCTTGCGGTATACTGAGCTTTGGGTGATGGGAGGACGCTAGTTTGTGTCCTCCTGTTACTCTTAGGAGAACTATGGGGAAAAGCTTTAACCCCATAGTTCTCCTTTAAAATGCGTTCAAGTACCCTGAGTAATAACAAAAATTTATCTTATTTGAGTATCACTCGGCTGTAGATCCTTCAATCATCTCTGAATTGGTCCTGACGCTGGCCTTCCTTCTGGAGGGGGGCTACTTTTGTTTCCCATGGTCCCTGTGCATGAGGTAATGTAGCCACCGCTCCAAGCTCACTCCTGTGATGGACTAAAATCTCGCATTTAGTTTACTAATTTATACTGAAGGCGGGGGGAAGAGGCAGAGCGGGAGGGAGGCCAAGTTGCTGCACCATGGGCCTCTAGGTTGTACTTGCCCCCTGGGCTAAAAGTTGCCAGTCAGCCCCTGGGTTATAGTCCATCACGGGAGTGAGCAATGCACACACAGGGAGCATGGGGAACTAAAGTAGCCCCCCTCCAGAAGGAAGGACAGTGTCAGCACCAATTCAGAGATGATTTGAGGATCTGCAGTCGAGCAATACACAAATAAGATACATTTTTGTTATTAGTTTAGGTACTCTAATGTATTTTTAAGGTTTAACTTCGAAGTTTAGTGTCACTTTAAGTTGGCCATTAACCAGTAGAATTTTGTTAGTGTTTTGGAAACGTTCATTAATTTTTTTAATAGTTAATGAGGACAAATCAACGATTGCTTTCGACTGTATACAGAGGTCAAATTTTAAGGCTCAGGATGGAAACTTTTTCTTATTTCTTACCTGAACTAACGAAATTCTAACTATTAATCTGTTTTCCATTCTGGAAAAATCCTACATATTGTAATGTGCATGTGCTAAGCACAACAAAACATGTCTAATACATCTAGTATTACATTCAAGTAGCCAGTCTGGATGAAATTTTAAAGGCATTCGAAAGAGAATTAGTTGATTGAATGATGTCAAGATCAAATGCTCTGATGAACAATTTTTCTGAATTTTGAAAGAAAGTGCAAATGAAATTAATTCCTCTGGTGTTTGATCAGCCTTAGCCTGACCATAGATGAATAGATGTGTCCCTGTATGTTACTACTGTATGTTACAATGTAACAAAGTGTGATAGGATATCTTCCAGCTTCATAGTTTTGGGCTGACGAGTAAATAATTGTTATTTGTCCCTGCAGAGAACAGGACAATTAGCTATCAGTCTCAAAAAAATGTCCACACATTGAGAAATCTCTACAACAATGATCGGCCCAAATGGCCAGGCTGTTACAGTTGTTGCCAAAATTGGTGGTTCTGCTTGCATTTTTCAGGACTTTTTCTTTTACAAAATTGGGACAAAGTAGGTCAGCCCCTTCAAAATTAATTTCATGTATATACAGTACTGGCTGACTGAAGGGCCTGCTGTCACTGTACAGTCTTGTAGTCATCACTAAGTTTGACCCATTGAAATTACCCTTCTATGTCACTTGAATTTGACATATCACGTATCCCCAGACATGAAGGCTGATGAGGATATGTTACAACACGATGGCTATTTTCAGCACTCGTCCACTTATCAGGGTGTGGGAAAATTGGCCATTAACGTCGATTTAAAAAGTCTTTGGAGAGATCTATAAAACTTGAGATAGGATGATACCTCTGCTCCCTATGAGCGGGAAACATATTTTGACTTATGGGAATCAGACACCTTTATAAGGGATAGTTCTAGTCACACAAGCCCTGAAAAATATTCCAGCTAATCTTTTTTTGATAACTATATATTTAAGGCTGTATTTGGACTTGATGTTATGTAAACTGGCAGCAAATTCTCCTTGAAGGGTTTTTTTTTCATCTTCATCATAAAAATGGGAAAGCATAGCCCAGAAGGCTATGGTGATGAGGGACTAAAGGAAGCAAAAAGCACTCCACCAAACCAGTGTGATGCACAGCAGAACCTACTTAGAACAAAAGGTATTCATGTGTCTCATTCCATCATATATGCCAAAAATAAGAGGTTTATGCCTTATTTTGGGACAGTGGGTGGAGCCATGCAAATTATTTGTTTACACCCCTTGGCTAACTAGGCCTCCAGAACTGCTGGTGTCCAGCATAGATACAGCCAAATTCTATAGGGCGACCATGAAAATGACTTTGGAGCAACAAGTCATACCAGATGCTGCCTCTCACCTTTTAATGGTAATGCAAGAAGGTATCTCTCAGGCTATTCTGGACCATTGGCATCTTTTGAACTTTAAAAACAAAGCTGTATGGATTTCTTGGCTCAAGTAGGGCATAGCAACAGTTTTGCTAGTGTAAGTGCACCTTTGGTTCAGTTACATTTATAATGTACTGTCCCCTACCCCTACCCTTCAAGTCTTAAGCCCAGCTGTCTATAGCAATTCCACAGTTCCACTTTAAGGGCCATTGCAAAGATAAGAATACTGGAACTTTTGGGGAATCAGCTGGATGTTAAAGATGCCTGTCAAAGTACCCTTCAAAGTGACTTCCACCCAAAATGAATTTGCTAGTGTATTTTGGGGGGAATTGCCCCATGTACTGTAGGTGCTTAGTTTGGCTTTACGGCTTTACATATAATTATGTTATAATAATAAAATATCATACACTATAATGTGCCATGTGCCTCTTCCTAAGAGTGACAGTAATTACAGAATGAATCGTCCCCATTTTGCCATATTCAAGTCTTCCAGGGTAAACCTATACCCCTGACTTT
The DNA here is from genome assembly GCF_000935625.1 of Nanorana parkeri. Taxonomy (NCBI): domain Eukaryota; kingdom Metazoa; phylum Chordata; class Amphibia; order Anura; family Dicroglossidae; genus Nanorana; species Nanorana parkeri. Next base: position 1,026,137 of record NW_017306582.1, read on the forward strand.
AATCCTTGGCATGTACTTGTATTAAACAAGACTTGTCTACATCACGGCATGGATTTGCAGGATAGGAGATCGCTGAGCTCTTGGATTACATGTAATATTTGCCGATTAACCCAGCAAAATGCAGGCAGCTTTAAGCAATTTAAAGATCATAGTACAATCTGCACCGTCTTATCTTGTAACATATGGATGAAGTCTTGAAAGGGAAAAGATGAAGAGTGATACTGACCCATGCTGCAAGAATGATCTGATCAAGCAAAACTATCTATGGCAGGGCTGGGACTCATCCTCCAAATGGAACAAAGATTTTGATTGGCTGCTATGGGTGGAAGCATAACTTACCAACCCAGGAGCAAAGTTAAGAGATAGTTGTCACCTTATAACAGGATGTGACTGAACAAGGTAATTCACGGCAGGATCGCCAGGAACGATAAGGAAAGTTGCAAACTTCAAAAGATTGAAAACAACTTTGGAAATGATAAAGCTGGACTCTGGGCAAAGACAGTTTTTTGACATTTGCACTGTAAAAACCAATCCACACTAATGAAGAGTGTGCCACGTATCTAGGTTTCAGTGCTATGTACAACTCTGTCTTCAACTCACCCCCCTACATAGCAGTCAGTGTTGAAGGTGCAGTGCTGAGAGTTACAGCTCCGACTGGGGTACGTACACAGATCACAGGGGGGCACTCGAACTCCACCTTCTCCATTCAATAAACATCTTGCATCCTTTTTAGTTGCTGCATGGTGCTCTGTGATTGGAGGAGAGGCAGTTGAATGTCCAAATCTGCCCTCCTCCATTCACAGAGTGCTTTGTATGCAGTGAAAAGAATGCAATATGTTTATGCAATGGAGAAGCTGGAATGAGAATGTACCCTTGTAATCTGAGTACTCCAGCCGGAACTGTGATTGGATGAGGGGTGGTGATGTCATAAACTGCACCTCCTCCATTCAGAGAACGCCTTGTATTCATTGATAAAAATGTTACTTTGTATGAATGGCCGCAAGCAGACCCCTGTGTTTTCAGAGCAGAGGGGAAGCCACTCAGCTTAGTGCCATATAGGACCCAAAGGATCCCCATGAGCACTGCAGTAGCTCCAGCTACTACAGTGCTTTAAAGGATGCCTGTGGGCCCACCAGGTATATCATATGCATACTTACATTGGGCCAAGCTACACCAGTGTATGTATGCTTAATACTTTATATCTAGAGCTCAGCTTTAGAAATAAATGCTTGAAAGGGTTCCAAATATTTATTTACATTATTGCGGAAGGGGAAAAAAAGCAATCTGCTTGCTGGAACTTGCATCTAAAAAAAAAAAATCTGCAGGGGATCAGCAACACTGAGATAAGTCTGCAGGGGATCAGCAACACTGAGATACAACAAAGAATTAAAAAAGGTTTTAAAAAACTCAAAACCAAAACATGTATTTTCTAAAAAAGAAAACAAATGGCAATTGTATATGATATGCTATGCTATAACAAATCAAATGCCATCCAGTTAGGCTTTACATCTCCTTTACTTATTTTGTTTGCCAAGCATCCATTTCTATAATTCCCCACTAATGAAGGAAAAGATTTAAGAAGCTGAGTTCATCTGGAGAATCCCTCGCTGCTCCTTATTCTGAATCAGAAAGCCGCCAACTGTATTACTGGATGTCCGCCAGGGCACAAGGGCTAGGCAGGTCAGCTTGACATCACTGCCTTCTCCATTAGCACTTTCCTCACTGAAACATCTGAGCTTCCCCGAGCCAGAAGGAAATGCCAAACTCCTTTACAAGGCCTGGCACATCCCTGACTTGTCAGGGACCCGAGAACAGGTCGGAAGGGTCCTTGAGGACAAGGGGGGAGGGCATCGATAGACAGACATGGTAACAATGAGCTAACAGAATATCACATGAGGCTAAGTGGATGGAGAGACTAATGTGTACTAAATGCTTGTGTTTCAGGGGCAAGCATCCGGCTTAGAGGCAAATACAGCTTTGGCTATGTCTACTAAAGAGCTGGACCAGGAGAATCCTGCAGAATATTGCCAAGGTAGGTCCTTTAGAACACTTGGAGGTGATACATTGGCTGTGGGGAAATTTACTTTACTTGTAGTTGGCCCAGTTTAGGTTTTCACGGGATTGGATGTCTTTGCAAGCCATGAGCATCTGAAGATCTTGAAATTCCTCACGAGGTTTGCAATGCTTTCTTCTCCTCTATAAAAAGGCCTAAGACCAAAATTAATCTCGTTTGGATGATGTATTGAAAATGAGGAGGGTAGGAAAGGCTGGTATTGTAGGCTTAAAGTGACAATAAAGGATATTTTTTTCCCTTCCCCCCAATGTTAATGTTAGCACTTACCCTAAATGATGTCTCTTAATCCGATCTTCCTCTTCTTTCCTGATGTTTTCATCTGTCCCTCCAACAGTGCGGCGGCTCTCCGATCCAGCGCTGACTCCTCTCTGCTTGCAGGCCCTTCTGATCCCACGGTGTCTGCATGCAGGTGCATGCGTCCATAGAATTACCTTGCTTCTCTGCTCGTCTGCCGGCCGAGAATCCGAACTGCGCATGCGCCCGCCCCAAGATGCTTTGCGGCCGCCGGAGCAGTTTCGTTTTCTCGGACGGGAACGCGCAGTGAAAGCAAGATAAGTTTAAACCGCTGTTAAAACGTTTAAAAAAAAATCTTTTTGCCTATATCTACTGCTTGATAGCAGTAGATATAGGCAAAAAAAACAGAGGCTTTAGAACCCCTTTAAAGTGCATTTCCACTTTTGCAGCCAAATTGGGACAACACCTTCGTTATATCTATTACATGTTCTCATTCACATAGCAGAACTTAAAGAAATATTTACAAATGGCTGCTTAACATTTTAGATGATCTTTGCTGTAAATTCCAGAAACAAAAACTCTGACTTGGCTTTTCTTTGCTATGCAATGTTTATGAGGGGGCTAGGGAGTTGTGTTTACCATAAGAAACCCTGTCTGTTCTGTGCTGGCAGATCTCTATGATCAGTTGTAAACTAGATGTGCTGGGCTGCCTGCCCTAACAAAGGGTTAAAGAGGTTTAACTATTGTCTAAAGTTATGCTATGTGAATGGGAACATGTGACAAATATAAAGTAGGTGTTATCCCAATTCAGATGCAAAAGTGGAAATACACTTTAAAGGCATACAAATCTTTTTATTTGGTACATTATTTTAATCAATATCCTGTTTTTTTAATTTTATTATCAGTTTACAAATTGTCAAAAATTGTTTAAAAATGCATTTTGGTTATTATACACGTTTAATTTTTTTTCATGTTGTATTGCGAAGTGACTCCTGTAGCCTGCCGTCTCTCTCTATGAGGCGCAGTGACAGCTGAAGAAGGTGAACCTGTTTGTAAATAAACCTCATGTGATCTCCATGATTGGGCATTCACATGATCAGGAACCTCACTCATTGGTTTCCCATTATGCGTGTGGACCAGCAGCTGTCAGTGACACGCAGGTGCTCCTGGTTCTAAAACAGAATGTAGATTACCATTCTCACGACATGGGGAACTGTCCCTTCCCCTGTGGAATGTCTCTTGGCATTCTCATTTCTAAGGAAGGGCTATGGACCCTGCATTAGATGTGATGACATCAATGACCCTCTGATTACCAGGGCATAGAGCGGAAGAGGCTACGGGGGGCCAATCTTGGAACCAGCGGGAGCGGGGATCAGTTAAAGGAGAACATTGGGGTTAAGTCTTTTCCCCATAGTTCTCCTTAGGGTAACGGGAGGACACAAACTAGCGCCATCTGTAGCTCGCGGTATACTGAGACGCCGCAGTATACCGCAAGCAGCTGCTCACGGTATACTGAGACGCCGCAGCTGAAGCGGATCCCGACAGCCAGCTGTACCCGCCCCCTCCCCCGTCCGTTCCGCCAGTCAGCGCAGGCGGATCGGAGTGGGGAGGGAGGAATCCAGCCCCTCCCCTGTCACGGCAGAGAGCCGTGGCAGGATCGGGAGGTGAGGGAACGCCGGTATGTGTTTGCTCACCTCCCGATCTACTGAGCCGACCTGTGACAGTCTCATTGTCACAGGTCGGCTAGAACTATGAGGTGAGTGAAAATCACTCACCTCATAGGTCTCCTTTAAGTAAACTGCTTTAAACCCTTGCAGAGTAGAGGTAGCCCCACTGCAAGGGATGGGGGGTGTAACCAGAGATAGGCTTAATATAGAGTGCCTGTTGGGGCTGCTGATATACATCCAAGATGGCAGCACCCTGCAGCAGTCTTAGGGCTTTTGTATCTCTACAAAAGGGAGGGTTTACAGGTATGACTAAAATATATTAATTGCGCATATAAAGTTATGGAAAGTATTTGTAATTATTGGTCTGAGGACAGGGTCTCTTTCAAAGTCTACTTTGCTCTGTTTCATTGTATATCCCCTTACTGCCTAAATTCCTAAAGGAGGATACCACCCGGCACAAATGGGGGAGCTGCTGAACAGGAGGTACCAAGTCATGCACAAGGTCGGATGGGGCTATTTCTCCACGGTGTGGCTGTGCCGGGATTTGCAGTAAGTCGAACTTCTTGCATTCTCTATTCTTTTTGATAGCCATCATTAGTGTGCAGTTGCCCATACTACCTTTGCTGGCATTGGGTGTAACTTACAGCAGACAGGTAGACAAGGTGCTCCAATGCTGACCAGTCCATCCCAATAAAAGACAAACAATCCAAAATACATTTTCAGTCCTGATATAAAAAAAAAGATGTGATTGATTACATCTCCAATAATTTATCCTTCCAGGATGAAGAAGAGCGTTGCGGTGAAGATCTCAAAGAGCGGGAAAAAGTTTAATGAAGCCGCCGAGGATGAAATTGCGCTGCTTAACTGTGTAATAATGTAATGAGGGTAGATTGTGGGGTTCTAAGGACAAAATTGCTGCTGAAATCCAGATATTTTACACTTTGGCAGCTTTGGGGCATTTTTTAATCAAAAGGGGCTAAATCAATATCTTGTCATGGCGACGCCAACATTTTTATTCCTTAAAAAGCCCTCCGGTTGTAATGTTTGGAGCTTCCTGTAAAAAAGACCGGTCACTGCTGCTCTCTCCTTGTGCAGGGTGACTGGTCTTGTCTCCACCCCCTCCTGTAGTTTTCTGTAGGTAGTCTGTAGTGGATGGAGCCTGCTGGGCCCCTCCCACAGCTCTCTCCTCCTGCACAGATTATATACAGCGCAGTGATGATGCCACTGCTACTTTTACATGATAATAATCGATTTTCCAAAGGCATTTGGGGCACACAAACTGGAAATTATATCCTTTGAGGAATATATTTAAATGAAAGGTTTTTGCTCCTGGAGTTCAATTTTAAGCTTTAGTATAGTGCATTGTGTACAATTAAGAGAACACAAAAGGGGTTTATTTATAAATGTTTCACCCACGGGTCACACAACATGATAAACTATTTTTTCTAATTGGATCCAAGTGAATAATGTGTGAATCTTGGGTGAACGTTGTGTGAATCTTGGGTCCTTGGCTCATTTGATTTGTTTTTATCACTATGGTCAAAATCGATCATCGTTTTGCCCCCATTAACTATTGGAAATTCAAACGAATGTCTGAAAATGAATTTTTCCAATTAAATTCTTCTGGTGTATGGCCGGCTTTATTATAACTCGCGCAGCTTAGTGTAATGACGCCATGACGCCCCTTTGTCTTCTCTATACCCGGTTCACTCTCTACTTGTCTCACCTCTGTATTCATGTTTGCACAGTTGGTTGGGTTGTATAGTGAAGTTATAACATTTTCTTAAAACCAAGCCGCTATCTTTCACTCGCAGGTGAACGGCGCGCGCAAAAAGGAATCGCCGGGAGAAAACGTCATACGGTTTCTGCAGGACTTTAAACTGATCGGAGAAAACGGCCTCCATATCCTGATGCTTGCAAAGACAACTGATTCTGTTTTGTACCAACTTGTTATAATGTTCATCGAAGTTCATCATTGGTGAAGTGACACTAAACTCAGGAGTTTCATCTTAAAAATACATTCAAGTACCTTAACTATTAACAAAAATGCGGGGAATTTATCAAAACAGGAGCAAACAAAATCTGGAGCAGCTTTGCATGGCACCCAATCAAATTCTCTCGTCAGTTTGTTCAGTTAAGATTTGAAAATGAAAGAGAGAAGCTGATTGGTTGCCGTGCACGGGCTGCTCCAGATTTTGTCTGCTCCGGTGTTGATAAATTCCCTTTTGTGTATAACTCGGATGTAGATCCTCAAATCATCTCTGAATTGGTGCTGACACTGTCCTCCCTTCTGGAGGGTGGCTACTTTTGTTCCCCATGGTCCCTGCGTGTGTTGTAAAGTAATCATCGCGCCAAGATCACTCCTTTGATGGACTACAATCTCATGTTTAGTTTACTAATTTGTATTGTGATTGTAGTCCATCAAAGGAGTGATCTTGGCGCGATGATTACTTTACAACACACACAGGGACCATGGGGAAGAAAAGTAGCCCTCCTCCAGAAGGAAGGACAGTGTATTCTCTGTGCTGCCAGATATCTTGGCACTAAACATTTATTAATATTATTAAGAAGTCCTTAACTAGATTCAACATGTGTGCCTCGTGTTTGAGTTGCTGGGACCTTCTCTCCTACACTTGATGAGGAACCATGAGCCTAAGGGACTACCACTGAGCTGTGTGAAAAGAATTCTACAACAGGTATACCTTCTACAAATTTATCACCGTTATTAAAAAATAGCAACTAAAAGCACTGAGAAAAAAAGCGTCTTATAGCCTAATTTCCATAAATTGTTTTAATATTCATTGCAATAAGGCTTTGAGCTTGCCAGAAAATGTGACTCCCCAAGGAAGAGTCAATTCTTTGGCACTGCCCCATGCCTTCTTGAACCAGAACTGCTGTATTGATTTTGCACATCATTTGGACTCACAATGGACTCACAAAAATAGTTCTCGATGTTTAAACAGAATCACTTCATACATAGCAATTAGCACTTTTCTGATGAATGTCTTTCACATAAGACACGGAATTATATTTATTGCCTTTTATTATTGACTATCAGTATAAGAGGGCTGTTTTCCCATTGACTACCAGTATAAGAGGGCCCTTTTCTTATTGACTACCAATGTAAGGGGGCCCTTTTCTCATTGACTACCAGTATAAGAGGGCCGTTTTCTCATTGATTACCAGTGTAATGGGCCAATTTTCTCATTGACTATCAGTGTAAGAGAGCTGTTTTCTCATTGACTATCAGTGTAAGAGGGCCCTTTTCTTATTGACCACAAATGTAAGGGGGTCATTTTCTCATTGACTACCAGTATAAGAGGACTGTTTTCTCATTGACTATCAGTGTAAGAGAGCTGTTTTCTCATTGACTATCAGTGTAAGAGAGCTGTTTTCTCATTGACTATCAGTGTAAGAGAGCTGTTTTCTCATTGACTATCAGTGTAAGAGAGCTGTTTTCTCATTGACTATCAGTGTAAGAGAGCTGTTTTCTCATTGACTATCAGTGTAAGAGAGCTGTTTTCTCATTGACTATCAGTGTAAGAGAGCTGTTTTCTCATTGACTATCAGTGTAAGAGAGCTGTTTTCTCATTGACTATCAGTGTAAGAGAGCTGTTTTCTCATTGACTATCAGTGTAAGAGGGCCCTTTTCTCATTGACTACCAGTATAAGAGGGCCGTTTTCTCATTGATTACCAGTGTAATGGGCCCATTTTCTCATTGACTACCAATGTAAGGGGACCCTTTTCTCATTGACTACCAGTATAAGAGGGCTGTTTTCTCATTGACAACCAGTATAAGAGGGCCATTTTCTCATTGACTACCAGTATAAGAGGGCCATTTTCTCATTGACTACCAGTATAAGAGGGCCATTTTCTCATTGACTACAAGTGTAAGGGGACATTTCACTGACCTCCAGTGTAAGAAAGCACTACAGTTTTCCCTGACTCTTTAAAGGAGAACTATGGGGTTAAGGCTTTTCCCCATAGTTCTCCTTAGGGTAACGGGAGGACACAAACTAGCGTCCTCCCATCACCCTAGGCTCAGTATACAGCGAGCTGTAGCTTGCGGTATACTGAGACGCCGCAGCTGAAGCTGATCCCGACAATTATGCCGGGATCAACCCAGCTGCGTGACTGACAGCTGGCTCTGCCTATCTGGAGGCAGAGCCAGCTGTACCCGGCCCCTCCCCCGTCCGTTCCGCCAGTCAGCGCTGGCGGATCGGAGCGGGGAGGGGGGAATCCAGCCCCTCCCCTGTCACGGCAGAGAGCAGTGACAGGATCGAGAGGTGAGCAAACGCCGGTATGTGTTCACTCACCTCCTGATCTACTGAGCCGACCTGTGACAGTCTCATTGTCACAGGTCGGCTAGAACTATGAGGTGAGTGAAAAGCACTCACCTCATAGATCTCCTTTAAAGCTAATCTCTTTATTTCCTGCAAACATTCAAAGAGATTTGCAGGGCAATTGGCTATGTGAATTGTTTATAAATAGACCCCTTTAACACACAGATTAAATACATTTCATGGAACTGTTTTACTTGTCGATGGATTTATATTTCTGTTCATCCAGTCCTGAGATTTACAGAGCTCCATCAGACAGCACAGGGAGAAGGATGGCCTCACTTTCTATATTCATCTTAATGGTCCTTAAAGCTATATGCCGGGGAGCTGTAGGAGTCCTAGTGAGGTCTACAATGAATTTAATTTCAGTTAAAAAATAACAGTAGATAATAACAACAGTAATGCAATGTTTTTGTTCTGCTAAAACAATTTACTAGAATAATGTAAAAATTATTCTTTTTTTGTTTTGTTTTCGAAGGTGCTCCAAGGTCTGAGCTTTTTACACGTGAAATGTCGTATCATCCACACGGACATTAAACCAGAAAACATACTCGTGTGCGTGAATGAGGACAATCTGCAGCGGTACATGGAAGAGGCCGCCATCTGGAACCAAAACAGAATCAGCGAAGGTATTATTTATATTACAGCCACTGCAATGGACATATCACAGCCTCCAGCCAGGGCCGCCATTAAAAATAATGGGACACCGTACAGCCACCGTACTGCAACAAAATCATGGGGTCACCATACTTAGAGGGCCCCCGAAGACAGAGCTCCCCTGTGCGTTAATCACATGGTTCTGGTGCCATGCATTACAGTGCGGCAGGTGCGTTGCGCTGCCATTCATTTAAATGGCATTCCAAATGCACCTCCCAGCTACAATGCGTTTGACCGCACTGCAACACAAGGTAACACAATACAGTGACTTGCGGTGCAGTGGAAAAAAGTAGTGCATACTCATAGAGCCCATTCACACCTAATGCATTTGTAGTTACAGCACAGCTGAAGCCCCAAGGCTGCCTACCCCCAGCACTACAATGAGTGAGCGTTGTCACCCTAGAACAGGAAGTGTGTTATTGGCAGGATCACCAAAAAAAGGTAACAAAATGCAGCCACCACATCTAAGGATTGGTCAGCTGCATTATATAACATTTTTGTGTTTGAGTTTAGATACACTTGAGGGCCTATTCACATCGGAGCGTTGAGCGAAGTGCACGCAACCGTGTGTATAGCACACAATATTGCACAGTGCACATAGCTTGCGTTACCGTGTACTAGGTGCGTTGCATTGCCATCCTTTTAACTGGCACCCCGACACAGCTCCCGGCAGCCATACGTTACAGCGCAATGCATTTGGACTTGTATCACATTTTAATCCTTTTAAAACGGAATGATTGAATGTGTCCTCATAACGAGTCTGATGTCTTTGTATCATTTCAGGGGTTGATGCAAATTTTCTAACTCATCTGATTGTATCCGGAAACGTGGACATGCTGGGGATTAAAATAGCGGACTTGGGAAGTGCATGCTGGACGGTAAGTAGCCACATAATTAGTTATCTAGAATACAAGGCTCCTAATTCTGAGCAATTATCTAACGCCCCCCAACACCACCACCACCACCCATACAGAGGCGCACATATCCCCTCTGTATCCTAAGGTCATGCTCTGGTAATGTGTCCTTATCCCAAGATCAAGTCAACAGTCTCTTATACTGTAGTTCAGCTGAAATCTATGTAACAAGAGGATTTACCTGAACAATCCATTCCATTTAAATCCAGTCCGGGAAGGCCCTCCACTACATACCTGTTGGTGGCCCCGTTCACTCCTAGGCGTTTTGATGCTCAAAGCTAAGCATGACAAAACTCCCAACGCAATAAATCCCATTCATTTCAATGTCCCCTGTTCACACCTGAAGCTGTAAAACCCAGAACGCTGGAAAAGGTACACAAGCTTCTTTTTGGCGCTTCCAGCTATCATAGACTGTCCCCGTAGACTTAAATGGAAACCCGCAACACAAGTGCTTTGCACATTTCTGTGCGCGTTTTTGCGTGTGTTAGTCCATTGATGGCAATGTCTCTCAATCTTTTTCAGTATAAACCTTTTTCTGAAGAGATCCAGACGCAGCAGTACCGGTCACTGGAGGTCCTTCTGGGCTCTGGATACAGCACCCCGGCTGATATATGGAGCTCTGCATGCATGGTGTGTGCTCTCCAGTCTAGTAGAGAGATGGATAGATAGATAATAGATATATGGCATATGTCATATAGAAATGGAAAGAAGTTAGTCTGTAAAAGTGTATTTCTATATAGATTACAAGGGCTTTTTCTTGCTATAGGCATATGAAATGGCCACGTCCTATTACCTGTTCGAGCCACAAGCTGGAGAGAACTTCACAAGGAACGATGGTATGGATGCAATGAACAGTCCAGGTCACACTATGCTAGCAGCATTGCTCAGGTCACTGGTCAAACTTGTGTTGTCACATGGTGTCCAGTGGGTGAGAGGCCCCTTGCTCTTTCCTATAGAACTGTCCTCTTTCCTGGTGATAGAGTCAATCCCTTACAATTGATGCGCCTTGGTTAACATGGACAATGGCCACACTAAAAGGGTGCAGCTGGTGGCCTGTAAGTGATCCTGTCACTATAAAAAAAAATACAGAATGAGAGCCTGTCTGTTTTTTAGCTCCTTGGGGTGGAGTTTAAAGTTCTTATTAATGCAGAAGAATTCCTCAGGGGTGTGGTTTAAAGTCCATCTTTATGGAAGCAGAATTCCTCGGGGGTGGGGTTTAAAGTGCTTATTCAGGCAGTTGTAGTACTATTTTAGGTAGAGTCAGGAAGCCAGACGGCGTGTCATTACCCACCTTCGACTTCTTGATTGGCCGGGAAGCCGGCTCCAAGCTGTTTGGCCGGCTCAATGCTGATTGGCCAGGAAGCCGGCTTCCTAGCCAATCAGCATTGAGCCGGCCAAACAGCCTGGAGCCGGCTTCCTGGCCAATCAGCAAGGAGCCAGGTGTTTGGCCAGCTCGATGCTGATTAGCTGGGAAGCCGGTTTCCCAGCCAATTAGCAAGGAACCGTCTATTCAGCCAGGCTCGATGGTGATTGACCACGAATTCAGCTCCATGACGATTGGCTGGGAAGCCAGAAAGGGGGTCACACTAGTTGTTCCCCTACGGCACGGCCGGTCAGAGGAAATCTCCCTCTGACCAGAAGTTCCAGTATCAGGGGTAACGGAGCATACTAGTAGCATACTAGCATCGGTATTGGTGCATCCATAGTTCTGGTAATAGCTTCTAAGAGGGCGTTTCCCCGCTATATGGAGAGATTTCCAATCACTTCTGTCTCCGGGACAGGAAGTGATGGGAAGTCCCTCCAATGGCACACAGATACCACACACAAAAAAACCTGATGGGTTATAAGCATTCCCTACTGTGTCAAAAAAAAGTAATCATTTAAAATATTAATTTCACATCAATAAATCTAGAATTTCCTAAAATGATGTATCTTTTATATTCCCATTTTCACTTGCACACCAAATATTAGGATAAGAGTGTCACCACAAGGGATGGGCTCAGGTTCAAACCGAACCAAGTCCAAACCTGAGCAACTCTGAACACGGAAGGAGCTCCTCTGAACCCAGAAGGAAACACATTCTGCTGCTTTTTCCTGCCACCCTCTCAGGTGCAGCCCGGAATTCCCCTATTATTGACCTTATATGGCTGCATGGCCATATAAGGAAAATTACATTAGCACAAGCATCCCCCCTATTGTCTGCGGTCAGCTCCGGTGCGGGGGAATGCCCCAACTCACAGCTGCTTGAGCAGGAGGCCCATGTAGCTTTGGAGGAGCTCAGATTCAGGCGCGGGTTCAGTCCTAACCTGAGTCACCACTGTGAGCCTGTCATATGTCATGTACTGGGAGCAGGAGGTGGAAGTGTTTATGTCCTTTTCAGGATAAGGAGTAAAGTAATTAAATCCTCCCTCAGGCGTTCCCTGCATGGAAACGTTTACTAATAACCACTTTTATGTTTTCCGTTTAGATCATATTGCCTCTATGATTGAGCTGCTTGGGCGCATACCACCGAAAATCGCGTTTTCTGGGAAGAATTCATCAACCTTTTTTAACAAGCAAGGTAAATGCCTGGAAGTAAGAAATTGTTTGGAATTATAATTTGACTCTATGTTCATGCATTCAAATTATAATCCCAAACTGGACCTTCAATTACCCCTCCCAAATATTAAAGTGTATGTCAGGGCAAATAAAAAAAAAACAAATTCAGTACAACTCTGCAATACATGCTTTGTCCCTTTAAAAATGCTGTAAGAACAGAATAGTACCTGTCAATCAGCGGTGTCACAAGGGGGGTGCAGACACCATTGCAGGGGTGACACCAAAATGACCAATAAGTGGTTGTTAATATTTAGAATTTTATCCTTTGGGCGTTTGGAAGCCAGTGCAGGGATTGGCAGAGGGGGGTTGCAGACACTGAGCGGTTGGTCAGGTGGATAAGTCTGGCAGCACCATTCATGATAGACTGAAGGGGGGATGTGTGGAGGTCGGCCAATGAGGAGGGAGTTACAATAGTCGGGACGAGAGACAACAAGGGAGTGGATGAGTAACTTTGCAGTTTCATTGGTGAGGAAGGGGCGTATTTTGGAGATGTTGCGAAGGTGAAGACGGCAGGATTTGGATAGTGATTGGATGTGGGGAAGAAAGGTGAGGTCCGAGTCAAGGATGACACCCAGCACCCTGGCATGGGGGGAGGGTGGGATGGTTGTGTTATCAATCATGATCGAAAAGTTGGGGAGGGTGCAAAGGGGGGTGGGAATACCATAAGCTCAGATTTAATTTTAAGCACTCAGGTTTCCTAGGAAGAAGTGGTGGGACATAGTAAGGTCACCGGCACATCCGGGAAGTGTTGTTTTTTGTTGTTTTTAAAAAAAAAGTATATTGATTTAAATAAATGTATTTATTATTATTATTATTATCTTATCATCTTTATAAACAAATATCCTCATCTGCAGGTAACCTCCTCCGTATCCCGTACCTGTACCCCTGCGGCCTTTATGACACCCTGGTGAACCGGCACAAGTGGCAGAAGAACGAGGCCCTCGTGTTCACCGGCTTCCTCTTACCCATGTTGGATTATTCCCCCGAAAAGCGAGCTACGGCGGAGAAATGCCTCCAGCACCCTTGGTTACAATGCTGATACCCGGCCGACTTCCTTTATGTTTCTATTTTTGTACTTTGTATAATTTGATTAAATATTAGACATACCGACCCCATCCACCCCGGAATTGTTTCTTGTTATTTCTAAGAGTGCAAAATCGTTTTGATTTTCCTTCTAATAAATGATATGTTACGAGAGCAGGATTTCTAACTCTGCCTTACATGCAGTTTCTTTGGAAGAATAAGCTGTGTAATTTTTTTGCCCTGGTGATCGTTGTTATTAGAACAGAAAGTGATAGGAAGTACGAAGTTTTACAGTTGTCACCAGAGTAGGAGGGGAGGCGAAATCTTCCAGTGGGGACAACTGCTCTGGTGAGACTACAGAGGGAGGTGCTGAGAACAGCCAGTACTATAGGAGAGACCCTTTATGGACTACAGAGGGAGGTGCTGGGAACAGCCAGTACTATAGGAGACACCCAGTATGGACTACAGAGGGAGGTGCAGGAAACAGCCAGTACTATAGGCAAGACCTGATATGAACTACAGAGGGAGGTGCTGGGAATAGCCAGTACTATAGGATAGACCCTGTATGGACTACAAAGGGAGGTGCTGGGAACAGCCAGTACTATAGGAGATATCCTGTATGGACTACAGAGGAAGGTGCTGGGAACAGCAAGCACCAGAGTAGAGACCCTGTATGGACTACAGAGGGAGGTGCTGGGAACAGCCAGTACTATAGAAGACATCCGGTATGGAATAAAGAGGGAGGTGCTGGGAACAATAAGCACCATAGTACAAAGTATGCATGGACTACATAGGGAGGTAGTACCGTAAGAACAGCGAAGTCCCGCTCTGATATGTGCGCTCACACCTCCCGCCGGCAGGAGGTGCTCTTATCACACCGCACATCTCTTCTCTGTGAAGGCTGCAAACCTCTGCCACTGTTTCCGATCACGTGATCGGAACCTTCATTGGTGTATGAGCGCGCTCTCGTCTACCTTCTGTCTGTACAGTGCTGTTTGTCCGGTGCAGGTCCCGTAGGGTGTGAACGGGGAGAGGCGGCTGTTCTGTCACCCAGGAGTGCGGAAGAGGTGTCACGTCAGAGATTGGGGTATTGGATATTATCCCGGGAAGATGGGGTATCTTTTGATGTCATGGGGGGCGAATAAGGGGTATCCTGTGATGCTACGGGGGTGTCAAATAGTATATTGTGTTGTAACGGGGGTGCAGATAGGGTATATCTTGTGTTGTCACCGGGGTGCAGATAGGGTATCTGCGAGGGTATATCTTGTGGTGTCACGGGTGAGGAGGGGGTATCCTGTGATATCATTGTGGGGAGGAGGGGAGTATCCTCTGGGGTGAGGTGGGGGTGTTCTGTGTTGTCATGGTTGGGGGATGGAGTGCAGAGGTGTCACCTGTGGTGTCATGGTGGGTTCTGGAGGGACATCCTGTGTTGGGTGTGTGGAAGGGTATTTGGTGTCTTGGAAAAGTGAATGGGGTATCCTGGGAATGGGGTGTGTGTGCGCAAAGGTGATATCCTGCAGTGTTAAGCGGGAGAGGGGGTATCCTGTGGTGCCATGCGGTTTGTGTGCAGAGGGTATATACTATGTAGTCATGGGGCAGGGTGATGCAATATGGTATCCTGTGAAGTCAAGGGGGTGCACATAGGGTATGCTATGGTGTCACGGGTGGGGAGGTGGAATCCTGCGGTGTCATGAGGGGGTGCAGAGTGGGTATCCTGTGATGTCTTGTCAGAAGGATGGGTGTGTGGGGGGTGAGCTGTGCGTAGGGAGAGGTCATGGGGTGGGGATATCCTGTGGTGACTTGTCAGAGGGATGGGTGTTTGGGGAGGGGTATACTGTGTGGTCATGGGGTGGGGAAGGGGTTATCCTGTTGTGTTACGTGGCTTTTTGTTTTAAAGTGACCGGTATGGTCCTGACTTAGTCCCCCCGCTCGCACTGATGGCACTGAACTGTGTAACACATGGGCAGATTTGGTATTACATGAGCAAGAAGAGGTCAGCCAGGGCATAGCTGTATGGTTTGACCATGCAGCATATAAAATGATCACCCGCTCACCTCTGACTGGGCAGGTATAATATCTAGAGGTTCCTATGACTCTCTGAAGATTTCTCATTAGATGTTCGTTGTACACCCCTATACCTATAGCAGCCACAAGCGTAAGGATGCAGAGCATGTTGTACATGTGGCTACCCTGAATCCTGCTCATATCTCAGAACAGGCAATGATCAGCCCAGAAAGTCCAATCTAATTCATCAACTGTTCTGCTGGGAGTGATGGGCCGGGGCTGTGCCAAGGTAGCCATAACCTGGGAGATCATTGAAATAGACAGGCCATGCATCCAGTATGTCATCCCTGAGGGTACATTCAGATGTTGAGGTAGAAATATTAACGCATTGCTTTCATGCTCGCAGTGTCATGGAGGCTCATGAAGAGGCAGTGTCTGACGCTCCCCAGGAAGCAATGGAGGTCAATCCAGAATATCTGAAACAGTTGAGAGATCTGGATATTCCGGAAGAAGAGGCCAAGAAGGTAATGCCCAAGATGTGCTCGTTGCTGGTTGCTTCTAATTTGTTTTTATTCAGCAAGTCCCCATTTACACTTAAGGGATTAAAAGCTTGTTTCTAGAAGCCCAACAACGCTCGGCACAATACATACAGAGGAGAGACCGTTACAAACATCTTCGGACCTTGTTTACGTGGTCAGCAAAGGGGCAGGTAGAACACTTCACCATGGATTCATGATACCATGGCAAGTGATTTGTGAATGATATGCGCCGAGGGCAGAAGTGGGGTTATGCAAAGTAAACGCCGGAAAGCTTCTAAGATGGCGCCCGGTTCAGTGGTAGTGGGGAAGAAAGGGCCTACAACAAAAAACACACTGAGGGGGATTCGCTTAGAATGGAGCAGCTGTGCATGGCAACCAATCAGCTTCTAGCTTTTATTTTGAAAGCTTAGTGTTTTTCACGTTTGCAGTCAAATATGTTTGGTATGTGTTCCCATTCACACTGCATACCAAAAAAAAAATTTTTTAACCAAATTTATTACCTTTCTAATGTTTTGTTGCAGCAGGCAAAATGGCTGAATCCAATTCTTTTCTGAGCCCCTTCACAGTGACCTGTCCTTATGGAAAGACTAAGGGCAGGTCTGTGGAATGTGTTTCTCTCGTTAACATACAATGCAGGAACCAGGGTTGTAATCTTTCCACTCCTGTAACCACTCCCACAGGGATTCCCCCTCTCTCTATTCCTCCAACGCTCATTGGAGGGACAGACCGGGGAGGGGGCAGGCACAGCTGGCTCTAGAGAGGCAGAGCCAGCTGTCAATCATGCAGTGTGCTCTGCGCTGTCAGCTTTTAGTAAATGTACTCCTGTGACCCAAAAGAGAACTAAAGCCAGAATAAAAAAATTTCGCTTTAGTTCTCTTTTAACACAAACCCCTCGCAGTCCTTCCTGATGTTACAAAGGAAGAGAAGCCAACTAGAAATGTTATCAAGTAAACAGCAATTTGAACTGCAAGGAGCGTTTTTATTTTTGTATTTTAGCTTATACAATGTAAATGGGAACATGTGACAAATATGAGACAGGTGTTCCCCAATCCCAATTTGGCTGCAAAAGTGGAAATGCACATTAAAGGAGAACTATAGGGGTTAAGGCTTTTCCCCATAGTTCTCCTTAGGGTAACGGAAGGACACAAACTGGCGTCCTCCCGTCACCCTAGGCTCAGTATACCGCGAGCTGTAGCTCGCGGTATACTGAGACGCTGAAGCGGATCCTGACAATTGTGCCGGGATCCGCCCAGCTGCGTGACTGACAGCTGGCCCTGCCTATCTAGAGGCAGAGCCAGCTGTACCCGCCCCCTCCCCGTCCGTTCCGCCAGTCAGCGCTATCGGGGGGGGAATCCAGCCCCTCCCCTGTCACGGCAGAGAGCTGTGACAGGATCGAGAGGTGAGCGAACGCCGGTATGTGTTCGCTCACCTCCCGATCTACTGAGCCGACCTGTGACAGTCTCATTGTCACAGGTCGGCTAGAACTATGAGGTGAGTGAAAAGCACTCACCTCATAGATCTCCTTTTACTGAACAAGGGGAAGATAAAAGCTGATTGGTTACTCTGCACTGCTGCTCCAGATTCAATCTGCTCCACTTAAAGTAAATTTCCCCCTATGCTTCATAATATTGCTGTGTATATACTAAGCACTTGCTTAGCTTTGTCAGTGGAGTGCTCACTTTTTATGTTGGCGGTGTACAGAGTTTAATTCCACTTTTATATTCTTCCATTGAACCCTTGTCAAGGTTAAAAGTTGATCTGAATTTAAAAAGTGAAGATTTGATATGTTTTCCCTAAGCGGTAGGTAGGTAGCTGAGGGTGTGTAGGATTAACACTGACTGTTAATCTTTATTTAGGCTCTCTTTCTCACCGGGAACATCTCTGCTGAAGAGGCCGCCATGTTTTACTTTGAAAGCTTGGAAAACCACAATCTGGTAACTAAATTCAACTTTTATTTTTGTTTCATTAAAGTGACACTGAGTTCAGGAGTTAAACCTTAAACATTTATTCAAGAACCTGAACTATCAACAAAAAAGTATCTTATGTGTATCACTCAGCTGTAGATCCTCAAATCATCTCTGAATTGGTGCTGACGCTGTCCTTCCTTCTGGAGGGGGGCTACTTTTGTTCCCCATGGCCCCTGTGTGTGTTGTAAAGTAGTCTCCGCTCCAAGCTTGCTCCAGTGATGGACTTCAATCTCAATACAAATTATTAAATTAAACAAGAGATTGTAGTCCATCCGAGGAGTGAGCTTGGAGCGGTGACTACTTTACAACACCTACAGGGACCATGGGGAACAAAAGTAGTCACCCTCCAGAAGGAAGGACAGTGTCGGCACCAATTCAGAATTTGTGCTGAGGAAGCAATGTCTCTTCAAAACTGCTACTTTAGTATGTAAATCTGAGGTAGAGGAGGTCAGTGCAATGGTCTTTCCTAGTAGCAACAGAGCAGTAACGGTAATATCACCTCTGATGTTTGCTTGCAAGTACAGTGATGCTACTTCTCTTTGCCAGGTTGCAGATGAAGATGAATTGTATTACAAAATGGTCTTTGTGGTGAACATGGAGCTCCCTATGGGGGTAGGGAAGGTAAGTTTTTATTTTGTTCATGGACCAGAAAAGTACAACACTTAAAGGTTACGCCTTGTGTTTCTTCCTGCATTGCAGCATAGGTTTGAGGATTTAAAAAAAATGGGAAAGAATCACTAGCCACCAGTTGCCCCACCTAACCCTTACCCTGCCCCGGCCTTAACTCTGCCCCTGAACACACCCTCTTAAATAATCTTGTGATAATTCTCTTATATTATGATAGTTGCCGCTTGTAAACGGCAGATTAGGGATTCCTGCTGCAGGAAAACGCAAGTTCCTGACACAGGAATCTCTAATCACACCTGAAATATACTGTAGGTGTGAATGGGGCCTAATATACACATACACTAAAGGTGCTCATATACCTGCTGATTATCGTACGATAGTTGTGGGTGATCCCACGATCGTACGATAATGGGCAGGTGTATGGGCAGCGTGCAACGGATTCTACTGTAAGGTGGTACGACTTTAGTCTTCAAAACACGCTGAAAAACCTGTTGAAAATCGTACGATTTTTGGTGGCGTGGTCAGAAGACAAATGCCGCATGGGCCGGTGTATGCAGGTGCACACTGCCTACTCAGCACTGCAATCATCGGAAGCCCTCCCCTCAGCGGGAAGGGCTTGCGATCATCGCAAGCACGATCTACCTGTCCAAGATGGGCAGATCGTACGAGATTTTAATGACCTTACAACCATCGCACAACAAAAGTTGTGCGATGGTTGTAAGGTGTATGGGCAGCTTAAAGCACAATAGCGTACACTGCGGTCTGCATCCGACACAGATGCAGACCGTGGAGCTGCTCCCGCAAGTCAGGTACGCGGTTTGCGACTGTGTGCCTGACATGTCAGCTGGCTGTGGGCCACATAGTACCGGCTCGCGGGCCGGAGTTGGTCAGCGAGCCGGTACTTGGAGACCCAAATTTCCACTCGCCCTCACTTTATTTTTACCCACAAAATCCACACACATATACATACACACACACACACACACACACATACACATACACACACGCCCTTCAATTCACTTTGACACCAACCAGCGTGTAGCAGCTGTGTTTTAACCCCTTCATGACTGAGGCCCTTTTTTCCATTTTTGCACCCATGTTATATTCCACATTTTAGGCCTGAAAATGACGTAAAACCCCCCAACATTATATATTTTCTGAATGCCAAGACCCTATAGAATAAAATGGTGGTAGTTGAAAATTTTTATGTTGCGCAATATTAGCGCAACTCCTTATTAAACCCCAAAATTTAGTGACAAATTTAATTAAATGCCCCAAAACACAACAAATTACCCATTTTTTTAATGAAATATAAAAGATGAGGTTACAACGAGTAAAACGATACCCAACATGCCCAGTTTACAGATTGCGTGCGACCGTGAAACGGCGAAAAACTGCAGTACCCCAAAAAGTCAATAAAAGACACTTTAAAAGCCCCCACAGGTCATCAATTTAGAGATACCCCAAAATACTGGCCCTAGAATTATTGCTCTCACTCCGGCGTGCGCGGCGATACCCAACATGTGTAGCGCGTTCGTCGTTTTCATGCGTAGGCGCACCCGACGCGTGTTTACGTGGCGACGCGCGTGCTCGCGGGGGCGGGGTACTTTTAAAATTTTTTTTTTATTATTATTAGATTTATTTTATTTCATTTTAATTTTAAAAACTGTTTTTTTTTTTTTTTACTTTACTTTGACTGCTATCACATGGGGGGGCTTGCAAGCCCCCCCATGTAATAGCAGATGGTGGTGACAGGTCCTCTTTAAGGTGATGCTGGGGGTCCAAAAGACCCTCAGTGTCACCTTTACACTGGAAATAAGCTATTGAAGTGCAGATCGCACTTCAATAGCTTATAGCTGGGCTGCAGGAGCCCAGAACTGACAGCCCAGGGACCGGAAGTGATGCAATCTGCATCGCTCCCGGTCCCATAGAACGGGGAGGGGATCGATGAACGGAAGTTCGTCGACCTCCTCCCCAGCTCCCCGCGGACACAAAGATCGCCGGTCCCGGGCCCGTAGGAGGGGCAACGGAGCCCGGGAAGCACGGCGGGGGTGTCCGGCGGGGGGGGGGGCCCCTTCTTCGGGACGCAGAAGCGATCTGGCGACAGGTAAGTCGCCAGGATCGCTTCTGTTGTAAAGCCGACAGTCGGCTCTACAAGTTTAAACAGAGTCCCGGCGGCAAAAGTCGCCGGGAGTCTGTTTAAACAGCCCCGATGCTGGCGACGTACACTGTACGTCGTCAGTCACGAAGGGGTTAATAAATGTGGGTCCTGTTTAGTGTGCGGTGATGGATGTGATGATCGCTTTCCTTTTGGGTTTCACACATGATTTACAGTGCACAAATCACGCCCCTCCATTTCATCCATTGCTGGGTGATGGATGTAACTTCAAAGAAGTTGATTGTTGCCTCTGGGCAGACACTGATAGATGAGGGACACTGAGTCATCCTAAATGTGAGCTGTACAAATCTTTTGGAGGTGGAATAGTTAGTGGGGAACTGAGCCATTCCGTGGTTAATACAGACTCTTTCACAGGTTGCAGCACAGGTCGGCCATGCAGCAATTGGCTTATATCAACTCCTCTTGAAGAATTCGAAGACCAGAGAGATGGCTGACAAATGGGATGTGTTTGGGTAAGTCTGGTTAATAAAAAGGAGGCCAAGGCAGCAATCCTTACCGTGTGTGTTTCAAACAAGTGGGGGAAAAAATATCCATTGAATGATAGGTGCCCATACACCTTACGATTATCGGATGAAACTGCATCCTGCCCAGATTATCGAAAGGTTCAATCAGAGGTAGTTAAAAAAAAAAACACCTGGACGACTTGCGGTAATTGACCGCAATTATTTTCGTTTGCGCAGTGTTAATCGCACGACTTTTGACGGACGGAAACGCCAACAACCATGCGAACATCGTACGATCGACCAAAGTTTTCAAACATGCTTGACCGTCAAAAGTCGTACGATTGTACAGTAATGTCGGTCGGGCACTCTATTCACACGTTACGATTGTCATACGATAATCGGAAGTTGTATGGGCACCTTAACTCTCGGGGCCCATTCACACCATGTCCAGATCATCACCGGACCCAAAATGCATCCCTATGCTATTTCTGGCCTTTGTTCCCACCAGCGCACTCCAGACCAGACAAATACTGCTTGTCCTATTTTGCCTGGTCTGGAATGCACTGAAACGCACCTGTAAGACCATTTTAAGCAAAAAAAAATATTTCAAAACGCAGCAAAAACCCAATGCCCTGCGTTCCAGATCTGATCCGGAAAATGGTGTGAACCCAGCCTCACCTCTCCATACGACCTTACGTCACTTTCTGTTTAGTTAACATTCTTCAATCAGTCTCTACATCTTCGCTGCGAGTCAGCGAACAGTTCTATGGGTGTAGAGTGGACATCGTACTAAAAAGGTGGCCACTTTCGGTGTCACCATGGCTCATTGTGTGCTGAATGCACTATGACATCTGAGTTTCTGCGCATCTCCCTCCACCCATACTGCTTGATCGCATATTGGTAAAACGCTTGTGGCATGCACAGATTTGGCTGTTTGAGGTGAATCCTAAAGAAAACAAATACAGCATGTAATTTGCACTTTAATTTAAAGGGAGGATGATGGGATGTTTCTTTTCATAGATCATACATTTTATTTATTTTTTATACAGGGCTAAGAAGGTTGTCCTTCAGGGTGCCAACGCAGCTCACCTAATGCAGCTTCAGGCTCTGGCGATCAGTATGGATCTACCGACTTACCTGGTGCAGGATGCTGGTAGGACCCAGGTACAGGAAGAGGTCATTGGCAAGGCAAATAAAGAATATGTACATCATTATAGTATTTGACTCCGGAAACAATTAATTAGGACTTTAGATCCGATATCAGATATTGACCCTGCTGGCACACACGTTGGCAGATTTTTATCAGAACAGGCACAGGGGTTACATATAGAGTTTGTTAAAACTTGCTTGACTTCTATTATGTAATTACTCCCACCACGTATTGATGCTTCCTTCTCTGGTATTCCCTTGCTGCTCCTTCCTTTTGTCACGGCTTCCTCCAAAAAAATGCAGTGTAGTGATTGGTGACCTACCTCCCTTTGTTATGCAAAAGAGGTTGGGCCTAGCGATTTGCTGCTAGAACCGAGCATTGCATTATGGGAGGCTACATGCTCCCCCCCCCCCAATCCCTGTAAGTGCGCGGTATTTTGCGATGGAGTTGGGAGCAGACGGGGGTCACTGGAGAGGTGAGTATCGGGGTAGGGGTGGGCAACTTTACACAAATACTATCACTTCGCAGTGAATTGACAAACCAGTTTTAAGTGACTCTATTAAGCTGTCGGATATGAAGTGCAGGCTAATAGTCTAAATTTCACTGGCCGCCCACTTATTCCTATTGGTCCATCATAGTGATGGGTTCTCCCCCTGATTTTTAGGTATCTACAGAAGGCAGGCAAGGTTCATCGCTACCAGGAAATGCCGGAATTTTGTCTGTCAAGATGGCCTCAGGATTCAGCTGTCAGAGCGAGGTCTTAGTCTGCTGCAAGTGTGGGGACTAATTTCATTCGTGAAATTAGTCCCCACACTTGTCATATATTAGTCCTGTCATATGCTAAGGGTGGGTCCAGGGGCTATGAAGGACCTGGCTGTGCTATGTTAGGGGGTGACTGAGTTACTAAAGTGGCTGGACACAATTTCATATACAAAAATGGCTCCTACATTCCACCCTGGGTCTAGAGTCTGCTGGTATCAATCTCTACCCAAAATGCAAACATACCCAGATAACGGAAATTTGTATTACTTTAAAGCGAGGGACCTTTAATTCTTTAGATATATTGACGGGAATTTATCAAGACGGGAGTAGACAAAATCTGGAGCAGCTGTGCATGGCAACCAATCAGCTTCTCTTTCATTTTCAAATCTTAACTAAACGAACTGAAGAGAGAAACTGGTCACCATGGGCAACTGCTCCAGATTTAGTCTGCTCCAGTTTTGATAAATTCCCCCCATTATGTTTTATATAATATATCCTTTGCACTATAGATGGTTTTCATTGCTGTAAAAGCATGAGTGGCTGTAGATAGGCTGCAGAATGTACAAGTTTGTGGTATAGAGCTGGGGTAGGTAAACATCAGCCCCTCCAGCTGTGGTGAAACTACAAATTCCACTATTATTATACAGGATTTATATAGCGCCAACAGTTTGCGCAGCGCTTTACAATATAAGGAAGACATTACAATCGCAATACAATTCAAGACAAGATGGTAAGGAGGGCCCTGCCCCTGAGGGCTTACAATCTAAAAGGGAGGGGCAAGTGATACATGAGGAGGGAGCTGTGTGGGGATGAATTGTTTGAGAACGTGATGGTTGAGCAGTTAGGTTGAGGTGGGATAGTCTTCCCTGAAGAGATGAGTCTGTCTGCCTCTGGGATTGATGCCTATGGCTGTCAGTCTTGCAATGCCTTATGGGATTTGTAGTTGCACCACAACTGGAGGTCTGGAGTTTTCCTACCCCTGGCATAGAGTTTATTTGATGCTTTTAATTGAAAAGGGGAAAAAAGTTTGTTGTAAAGATTTCAGTGTTGATTTCTCTTAGAATATTTCAATACAATGTTTTATATATAGACTTAGCCTCTGACGCTTCTTACGGGTCTATTCCCTGTCAGATTGGAGCGGGCTCGCACACCGTCCTCGGCATCATGGGGGAAGAAGAGAACGTGAATAAAGTAACTGGCAAATTGAAGTTACTGAACTGAAGGCTGTCGACGTAAGCAAGAGAAATCCATGTGCTGGCAACGGAGGGAAGGCCATCACGATGTTCTCAGACACTTCCTTCTTAGCGCAGAGAAGCAGGAGATAGCGTCAGGAGCAGTCTTGTTGTAGCAGGCGATGCTTCACCTACACCACCTCTCGCACAACGGAAATGTAACAGCGATGGGAGTAGATACATGAACCTGCCAATAAAGAGAACTAGCGGAAGAGCGCAGCGGTCAGTGTTAGTATGTATCGGAAACAACGAGCGTCATTTATCAAAGCATCTAAAAATAGACCTGGTTGTATCGACCCGTAGAATAGAATCCAATCTAAGTATCCGTTTCATTGTTCCTTTTCACAGATCAGCAGTTTTGTCGCCCAGGTGAATTGCAGTTTGCTGATCTGCTTGAATTTTCTGCAGAACATCGTCTGAATCTAGGGGTTGCCATTCCACTGAGAGACTGCAAATCAATTCACACGTCTTTATTCTCTAGTATACGTTTTGAACCGGTCAGGGGCAAGCTAGAGAGTATGTATTGTAAAACAAAACATTAGATGTGATATTATGAACGTGTCTTAAATTTCTAGTTTGCGTTTTCAAACAAAGCAATTGTTATAATGGACTCTTTGCCGTAAGGACCGGTAAGCTGGAAGACTAAAGTGCTTTGTGGGAAAACTCTGCTGATGCTGGTCAAGACTGCATGTTGTGATTGTGTAACTCTGACAGTATATTTGCTGTGGGACCCAGTATTCTCTTACCAGCAACTTTAGACTAAAACAGGATTAAGTAGATCTAAAGCCAACCCCCCCATCCTGGAGACATAGCAGGAAGTGAGCGGAAATCTTCTATTGGTTATCACTGGAACAAGTGTCACTATTGACGGCTTTTGCCATTATTCATGTGGAAACTGGAGCAGTTGCCCATAGCAGCTAATCAACTTCTTTCTTCAGTTCGTGCAGTTAAAGTGACATTAAATTATAAAATGTATCCCTCCCCCCCACCCCACCCAAAGCTGGTGTAAGGACTTAAATGATGCCTCTTGATCTGTTCATCTTCTTTCCTGTAGTTTTCAGGAGTCCCTCCAGCACTGGTGCCGGTCTCTGATGTAGCACTGACTGCTGTGTCTTCCTGTCCCACGGTGTCGGGCTGCGTGCATTGACTTACCCGGTGTCTCTCCTCTTCTCCCAGCAAAAGATCTATACTGCGCTTGCACCCGCTCCATGATCCTTCGGCCGGTCGAGAATTTTTCAGATCTACGGACGGGAGCGACCGACGGTGACTTGTTTTTACATATATTTACTGCTTGCTAGCAGTCGATAAATGCGAAAAACCCCGAGGGTTTCATTATGCTTTGAAAATGAATGATGGAAGCTGATTGGTTGCCAGGGGCAGCTGCTCTAAATTTTGTCCCAGTTGTGATAAATTCCCCTCACATTGTTCTCTTGCTTTGTGATATATAGTTTAGGGTAAATCTCCCTAACAGGGGAGCACACACAGCAATATGAATCTGAAGAGGGCTCCAATCCTTCCTTCATGTCTTTTGGCTTTTAGATACACGTTTTAAGAAGTGTAAGTTGGCTGTAGTATTGTATTGTTTTACCGGACAGAAAGATGGCCATGTGCTGGCTAAATGTCTCGAACTTTATAAAAATATGTTTTTATATAAATGAACTTGTATTCCCTGCCCTTTAACGAGAATCACTGAAGAAGAATGAGGACTTGTGTCTGAGGAGGTTTTCATCCGTCCAAGTCAGTGTATATCTGGTTCGCGGTTGGTCATATCTAATTAGACTTGTCCGGTGATGTGAAGATGCTTCACCACTTCTCTAAAAACATTCCGTGGTTTCATTTGGATGAATGGTGAAATATATTCAACATTACAGAAAAGTCCAGTTAACGTTTCTGTATTTCTGTAAATTTCCAAAGCACAATGTAACATTTTTGGAAATGCTGCAAATGATCCAATAAATAAACATTCTGTTTTGAGATAAGTAGGCAATGTTTTCATGATGGTAATCAGAGCCTTGGTTCTCAACAGGTGGGTCATGACCCAAAAGTGGGTCTCGACCCCGTGTTCAGTGGGTCACTGCATGCCTTCCACTTTTCTAGGTGAGAGGCTCCTCAGCCTCCCCCTGGTGCAGCACTGTCAGTTCATGCGCCAAGCAGCCATTCAAAATATGCTGCCTGGTGCCGAGTATCAGCTTGAGATGGGGCTATGGCCACAAGGGAGCTCCATCCATAAGTCCATTGGTTACAGCTCCCTCACGTGTCCTGTAGAGGTGCCTGGACCACAGTGACATCACACTCTGGATCCCGCCACCTCTACAGGGTGTGCAAGGGAGCTGTACAAGCAATGCACATATGGATGGAGCTCTGTCAAAGCAGCCCACCTGGACCCCAGGCTAAGGATCCACTCCAGTTCCCGTAAGGTAGGGAGTCTGGGTGGACCTTAGAAATACTAAAATAAATTTTGGAGTGTGTGTGAGACTGTCTGTGTATGTATGTCAGTATTTTTGAGGGCCCGTTCACACTAGTACAGTGCATTAAACTGAAACAGGCAAGCGCACCTACCATGCATTCTGTTGCGGGAGGGGTGTTGCGTTGCCATTCACTTGCATGGTATCCGAAACGCACCTCCCACCCATATTTTGCAGGCCCATACTGGAATGTGTGGTGACCTAAGGCCGTACGTTCCATTGCAGTGTGACTTAAGGACAAATGTGGGTCCTGAGGTTACACAGGTTGAGAACCACTGCTCTAGAGGTTTCCATATATTTCCACCCCCTTAGATAATCACTTTTCTTATCTGAATAAAAAGAACTTTACGTCCTTATATGAAACGGCGAGGACATGACAGGGTGGGTCCAAACATTCCTTTTTCTGGTTTGCAGTATTGGAGAGCACGTTGATGCTGCCCACTGGCTCATAAAATTCTGCCCCACTGGGCCATTCATTGTTAACGGAACAGAGTCATGCAATCATGAGGGGGCCACAAGACTGTTCACCTGTGCAAACACTGATTTCCAGCACCACAGGAGGTTCCACAGTCATGTACATAACCTCATATGCTTGGCCATCCTTCTGTTGGTGATCTGTATGTCACAGGCAGTTGTGTGATTTCTCCGGCTATTGGCTAGCTATGTCAGGTTTGTGTCGTTGTAAAATCCTGGGTAAAGAATATATTTTTACAAAGTCCATACACATAAAAATGTATGTAATGTTTTTGATTTTACGAAGAAAAGCGTATTTACTAATATTGACAATGCTTCTTGTGATAGGGCAGTTTCTATATTAAGTGTTGTGCTGTCATTAAAATTGTGTCCCATCTTGTTTAGCATCGGCTCGGTTTATTTCCAATGAAAGGCACAAATGTTTTTTTTATATCCATCCTAGTGATTTCTCCACACTCGCTGTCCTGTAGACACATTCGGTAGCGTGAGGAAATCTCCAACATGAGGGAAATGCCTTCGTAAGCTGGCCATACAACTATAGATTGTCTGCAGATTTTTTATGGTCAGATGGAAAAAGTGCAACAGATTCCTCCATCTACGCTAAACTGTGTGGATGGAGGAATCTGCCGCTGGGCCAAGCTTCAGTTTCTTGCTAGTCGGCCCCGCTGGCTCTCAAAAAACACCCTCCATAAGGAGGGAAAGCCGCAAAAGAAGTTGGATGTTCCCACAAGTGCTGTATCAAAGCACATTAAGAGAAGTTTGTGTGGAAGAAAAAGGTGCACAAGCAGCAGGGATGACCGCAGCCTGGAGAGGATTGTCAGGAAAAGGCCATTCAAAAGTGTTGGGGACTTTCACAAAGAGTGGACTGAGGCTGGAGTCAGTGCATCAAGAGCCACCACACACAGACGGATCCTGGACATGGGCTTCAAATGTCGAGCCACTCCTGAACAGCAAACAACGTCAGAAGCGTCTTACCTGGGCTAAAGAAAAACAGACCTGGTCTGTTGCTCAGTGGTCAAGTCCTCTATTCTGATGAGAGCAAATTCTGCATCTCATTTGGAAACCAAGGACCCAGAGTATGGAGGAAGAATGGAGAGGCACACACTGCAAG
>NW_017306582.1:1055026-1058962 GCF_000935625.1 Nanorana parkeri
ATAGAGAATCTATGGGGCATTGCCAAGAGAAAGATGAGAGACATGAGACCGAACAATGCAGAAGAGCTGAAGGCCGCTATTGAAGCATCCTGGTCTTCCATAACACCTCAGCAGTGCCACAGGCTGATAGCTTCCATGCCACGCCGCATTGAGGCAGTAATTGCTGCAAAAGGGGCCCAAACCAAGCACTGAGTACATATGCATGCTTGTACTTTTCAGAGGTCCGATATTGTTCTATGTACAATCCTTGTTTTATTGATTGCATGTAATAATCTACTTTTCTGAGGTTGTGGATTTGGGGTTCTTGGGGTTTTCATGAGCTGTAAGCCATAATCATCACAATTATGACAAATCACGGCTTGAATTATCTTGCTTTGCATGTAATGAGTCTATCTCATATATTAGTTTCACCTTTTAAGTTGCATTAGTAAAATAAATGAACTTTGCACGATATTCTAATTATTCGAGTTTCACCTGTAGGTGTATGGCCAGCTTTAGACAGCTGTCCCCACTGGAACATTTCCCCTCTTTTCCTGCCTTTGTGAAAACTCCAAATTTTGGATAGTCCCTCCCCTTTCTGTCCTGGTGACAGTAGTTACTAGGACAGATGGAGAGAATGAAATGTGAATGGTAATTTACACACAGCGGGTGTGATGTTCACTGTCCAGATGTTATAACAATTCTGATAATCCTGAATTTTCAAAAACCAGCCGTAGAAATCTCTTTTGGCGTATCTGAGGCTCAGTCCTAGACACGGCTCAGACCAGAGTATTCTTTCCACAGGAAAAACTTCAAACGCTACTTTCCAGGAGCCCTCTGAGACGCTGCTTTTGTATGAGGGATCTAGGTCCGATGGTACAAACAGCAAAAAGTTTTCCCAGCATGCAGAAAAAAAGTCACCACTAAGGTTAAAAAGAGGTTTGGATACACGTCCCCTGCAGAAAATGTGAACGCTGCACCAGGGCACCTCTGATAGTGCGGTCCTAACTCTAAACTATGAGAGTCTCCATCTTGGAGCACATGGGGCAAAGGTCTGATGGCAACCTCTTGCAAGACGTTTTTAGGCCGAGCCTCTATAATTCAACATTCTGTTGATGTGGGGCAAGTTGATCTGGTCTCTGACCAAGACCATCTGTCACGGAGGACTAGGGTGTCCCTGGTGTAGTGGCTGGGGAATCCAGCTCTGGAGTTAGAAGTCCTTCCTTCCTGTTATTTGGAGTATCTTTACAACGGATGGCAACCTTGTTGGCTGTGAAGAAGTCTTGGGCACCGTCAGGTCAGGAGACTTGGTCATCTTGACAATTTGGCTATCTGCAGCGGTGGACCATGTTACCGGATGGTTATCTGATCCCGATTCAATAGTGCAGCGCCATGGCGGCAGCGTACATCATTCATCTGGGAGGAACCAGAAGTCTCGCTGTAGCAAGAGAAGTACATTGGATTCCGTCGTGGGTGAAACTTCATGTTCCAGCCCTGTCAGCTGTGTACATTCCTGGAGTAGAGTTTGGCAGACAGACCTCTTCAGCCAGAAGCACCTGCAGGAGTGATCCCTACACCCAAACGTGTTCCGGGACCTGTTTGTGGACATTCAGGCTCAACAACAAATTGGCCTGGTTTGTCTCTAGGAATACTGTAGAGGAAACCGAGTGCTCTGGCAGCTCCATGGGATTGGTATACCCCTATGGATGCCTCTTCTTCCTTATCTGCTTAATGGGCTTAAAGATGAAGGGCACTCCAGTGATCCTCATCGCTCTGGACTTGCCCAGGCGGGTATAGTATGCAAACCTGGTAAGATTCCTGGCAGACACTCAGTGACCTCTGCCATCGGCATCTTCTGTCTCAAGAGCGATTTGCCACCCTACTTCATGGTTGCTGTCTTTGATGGCATCGCTGTTGGAATATGTGTGACCAGCCTTAGCTCTACCTACCTAAACAAACAATTAGACATGTGCGATTCGTTTCGTTCCGAATCGAAATTCGGACAAATTTTCGTAAATTCGGATGTTTCCGAATTACAGACATAACGAATGCAAACGAATCCGAATTTCCATTTCTGAAATTCGGTAGCGTTCGCATGAACGTTCGTTTCCTGTTCTTATTCGTTTCTTATTCGTTTCGTTCGTTGGAGCAAAGTGACATTAGAGAAGGAGAAAAATATTTTTTCCCCCTCAAATGTCACTTTTGCTGCAAACGAATAAGAACAGAAAACGAAACGAACGTTCGTACTAACGCTACCGAATTTCATCCGAATTCCGAATCCGAATTGACTCACACCCGAATCCTGAAAAACGAAATAACACAAATCCGAATTTAAAACGAAACAAATTTTTTGGCAGTGCACATGTCTACAAACAATGTTTGTTTTTATATATCAAATCATGCAAGTCCTACTACTGTATTGCTGTCAGTAAATCTAAGAGATTGTGTGGCCAGATTGTTCTTAGCTAAACAAATCTGGTCCTTGCCCCCTCCTGTTACTTTAGGGATTTCATTATACATGATATGCACACAGTTGCAATTAATACAAGCTATTGCTCAAAATGCAATTTTTGTTTCATTCCCCAATATGTCCACCAGAGGGCGCTCTTCTCTTTCTAACCGGATTGCTGTGTTGCTTCCTGTTCTTCTGAACCTTCTCTGTCCCTGTCACAAGACTATGAGGTCATTGTTCAACTGCAGGAGGAGGGACAACTCTAGCACACCTACTGCACAAGAGTTTCCGAGCATTCCTTAGAGGTTTGTTTTTTAACACATTTAAGTGCAAATGGCAGAAAAGAAAACTGAGCCTTGAAATGCATACTGGGGGTATAGTGCAATCCTAGAGTACACAAGGGGGGGGCAGAGACCCAAGGCAGGTAAGCTGTGCTCATATATGCCTTTAATTTTTATCCTTAACCTGTCTGTCATGATTTTAAAAAAATGCACCTTTTATTTTACATTGAAAGCCAATCCGAACCGCCATCTTTCTCACGTCCTGTGCAAATTATCGATATATCAAATGTCATCTCCCCCCTTTAATAATATATACTTGGGATAGGCAACCTTTGCAATTACAAATCCCATCATGGCTGGCAAGAGCCCTGCAATACCTCAAAGGACTTGTAGTTCCTCAACAGCTGGAGGTCAGGGGCTGCCTACCCCTGAAGCAAAACAGGTGGCTTGTGTTACAGCATCCCCGGCTCTAAAAAGTCCTACTGCAAGTTCCTTGCAATAGAAGAGGTTTTATACTCTCCTCTCTGGCAGCTGTGTCTGCTATCTCGCCCCATTTCAGTGCTCCAGCCTCCATCAGACACTTCCGGAAGTGTCAGAGGCCTGCCGCCGCCGTGCTTCCATGCTGTGACCCTTATGTCATGCTGTGTCCTATTATAACATAGAGGTCAGAGGATCATTTGGCACCATTAAACCTATAAGACCGAGGACATCTAGTGGCAGAAAGGGGTTATGGCGAGGGACAGCGCTGGAGGTGAGATAAGCATTGCAGCATACTCTACCTATTTTTTATTTAGCTGAGCAAAAGCCAAATGAACGTCATAGGTAGCAATCAAGATCTTGCCTGAGATATGTTTTCTCCTCCATCCCAAAATCTGATTAATACGGCAGGCGAACAAAAACCTTAATCTCGTCATACATTTTAGGTGAACTTAACCTTTAACTCCTTTATGCCTGAATTGGGCAGACTTTGATGACAGGATCCCTTTCACAAGTTCTGCCTGATTAAGGGGATCCTGTAAGACCCCAAAAAACGTTGCGTGTATTGAGTCTTGAGTGTATCACGTTATGCTGCTCATACGTCAAGAAATAGACATATTTGATTTGCTATTGGAGTGCCGGTGTCTATATTTATACGGTTGCCAGCTGCAACACCCACTTTTATTATTACAGCGGACACGAGTTCGATGGGTTTATGGACATTTTTTCCTTCACTTCCTCTACTCT
>NW_017306582.1:1059013-1078573 GCF_000935625.1 Nanorana parkeri
CTCTTATTCTGCTGACACCAACTATAACATTTTGTATTTCCCTTCACTTTCTATTTTGGTGACAATGGTCCCTACAAATGGAGAGGGTCAGTCTACATAGGAGAGGAAACAGACAGCAATAAAAACTACAAAGGAGTTCTAATCAGTGGTGGGGGGGGTGCAGCCCACACCCGGGTGACACCAAAATGACTGACAGTCATTTTGGTGTCACCCCCTCTAACAAGTCAGGCACTAGGTCATGGGCCTAGAGACCGACCTCATCCCGCCGGGTGAATGTCCCCTCCTCTTTCTGCCGGTGTCCATCACCAAGATGGCAGGCGGCAATTAGATGGTTGCCCATGTGCGATGACTACACGGCGGGGTGTCACCCGGACTCTGCTCCGGATGACATCCGGCCTCAGGGAGCCCCTGGTTCTAATCTTTGCCTATTTTATTAAAAACTTTCAGGCTATAGATATTCTCTGAATGATGTACATTACGTCCAGCGTGTGCCGATTTCACGCCCAAGACTGCAACCATTGGGGCCTAATGAGAAGTGCGCCAGGCACAACCCCTGGGTACCACCTGTGATGCGTCACGCACTTTGGGAATCTCCGCTCTGTTACAATGTATCCCTATGTAAAGTGATCTCACTCACTGACACGGGAAAAGATGTGATGTCAGTCAAACAGGATGCAGTTTTGTTTTTTTTAAACCCGACCCGGCTACAAAATGTCTGAATCAATGCACAAAGAAGAGGCCCGGCCACGTCAACAGCAAATCACATATTTCACAGTGCGTGCATTCCTTTCTATTTAAGGATGACTTTGCAGAAGCTTTGCCTTACACAGCTGCCTGGAAAAAAAAAAAAAAGAAGCCACAAGGTCCGAAAAAATGATAAGCACTTTAACCCCGCGTTGTACACCGGTGAATGTCCCTGATGGATTAACGTTCCCTTTATAAATCTGAAAGCTGCTTGTAACTACAACTCAATACGAAAAGGTTACATTGTATGCACTTAATGCATTCTATAAATGGGGGAATACATTTTACTACTATGTGCAGAGGTAGGCAATCTCTGACCCTCCAGCTGTGGTGAAACTACAAATCCCATTATGCATCTGCCTCTGGGATTCATGTCTGTGGCTGTCAGAGTTGTTGTTTTTTTGCAGAAATATAGTTTATTGAAATTTTCAGACAATAAATTGTAACAACATACCAAGGCAGCAACAAGTGTGCATCTTTGAGGAGAATAGGATAACCGCACATAATAACAACCGTATCTACAGTATATGTGTCAATGTGCCCAAAGTCAAGCCGTACCTCCGCCCAAAATTCCCGACAGACAACAGAAGGATACAGAGACAAAGAAAGACAAGGAAGAAAGATAGAAAGGGGGGGAGGAAGAGGGTTATGACGCAATCAAAGAGAACAGATTATGTATCTATGCCATTGTCCTAAACTCATCCGATTCCATAAACATTAACCAAGGCCTCCATCTAGACCGGAAGGTCTCAGACCTGTCAAGCCTCTCAGCAATCAGCTCCTCAGATCTCATTAGATGACACATTTCCGTGGTCCATTCCCCCTAAGGCAGGAATCACCTGTGAGTTCCGGTGCCTAGAGATCAGTGCCCTAGCGGCATTCACGAAGAATCTCAAGAGGGATTTCTTCGCCTGGAAGATGGAACCCGGGAAGACCGATAGTATTGCCATTTGGGCCGTGAGATGGAGTTCGCTGGCAGACATTCTCGAGTACACGTGTGAAACGGTGCGCCAAAAGGGGACAATCGGGGCAGCTCCACCAGATATGCGTTAACGTACCCACACCCGTTTGACATCTCCAACAAGTGTCTGGGCTGTCAGAGTTGTTCAATGCCTAATGGGATTTGTAGTTGCACCACAGCCAGAGCTCTGGAGTTTGCCTACCCCTGCCTTAGTGTATTAGTGAGCAGGTTAACCTGCATAGTGATACTCTGTCACATGCACACCACCACACACAGTATATACTGAATGACACCCGAACACAAATCTACAGTATAGAGCAGGGGTGGGCAACTCCAGCTGTTGTGGAACTACAAGTCCCATGAGGCATTGCAAGACTGACAGTTACCGGCATGGCTCCCAGGGACAGAGACATGTTGGGATTGGTAGATAAGGGCTTGCTCACACCAAATCCGGACCAGATCTGCATGAGTTTCTGCATATACAAGGCTGTGCGTGGTGACGTTTTTGTTGCGTTCCGGGGCTTTTTTTTTTTAGCCTAAAATTGGCTTTCAGTTGTAGTCCAGTGAGTTCCAGAGCGTTTGTATGCGTTTTTAATGCTTTGGCATGCGTTTTGGTGCATTCCAGAGCAGAATAAAATAGTGCCTGCTGCAGTTTTTCCCACATGCTCTGGAACTGAATGCCGTGGTGTGAACTAGAGCCCAAAATTCCATTGGAATACATTGGATGCATTCCTAAACTGCTCTGCACTTGGTGTGAACAAGCCCTAAAGCACAGCCGGAGGGCTGCAGTTGCCCACCCCTGGTATAGACCATATAAAAAACAACAAGCATTAGGAGCGCTACTACCTGCAATTAAGGATGTCTAATGTTGGTGAAAAAACGGACGGTAGGACTTACAGTTAGAAGGCAGCTGGTGTGTCAAAGGTTGTTATTCAAGCATAATGCCGCGTGCCTGGGGAGAGTCCGAGGATGGATGGTTCCAGGAGTAGGTGGTGACAGGTGTGGGAGCACTGTGGAGTGGCAACACGCTTGCGCGGCGGCTAGGAAAGGGGAAACCGCGAGCGGCTATATTCTACTGTGTTCGGTATATTAAGCAGGTATCGTCAGGCTGGTGTCACGCAAGTGTGAATGGTCATAAATGGGGAAGGAAGTCTGAAGGGATGGACAACTGAACGAAGGTGAGGGCTCTCAGTGCGTTAGTGGCTACGCGTTTCGAGGCACAGCCTCTTTCTCAAGCCTCAAAGCAGTGAATCAACTAAAAAAAAAACTCTAAACATCTTGCAAAAGTCCCTTTTGGAGTAGGTGGGTGCTGCAGTGGCAAACAGTGATCACTGGTCTGCCTAATGAAGGGGACCCAGTGTGCCCCAAAATGTTGTGTTATGTGATCCTGGGCATGCGTCGATTATAGGCGTATTGATCAGCATACTGAAGTGCCAGTGACCCCTTCTTTACAGATCACAGGCAGTCTTTGCTGATCACTCCCAGTAATAAATTAACAGCCAGGCCGCAGGTAAACAGTGACGGGCCTATAGGCACCCCAATTCAATAAAACTGCAAATATTAAAGCCACAATTTCATTTTACAAGTACAGGACATCCTTGGT
This sequence comes from Nanorana parkeri, assembly GCF_000935625.1. NCBI lineage: Eukaryota > Metazoa > Chordata > Amphibia > Anura > Dicroglossidae > Nanorana > Nanorana parkeri. The sequence continues at coordinate 1,062,322 of NW_017306582.1, forward strand.
TGCGTAACGCATTTTATTGCAAAGGTGAACCTACCCTTTAACTTTCACATAACTCAGCAATCTATTTGCTGAACAGGAGTCTCTGCGAGTGACTGCAGTAAATAGTTCACATTGAAACGCCGCCCTAAGTCAACACTTTGAGGCGAAAGTTCAGTTATGAAAAGGTTCTAAAGAAGAAAAAAAAAAAAAGGAGATGTAACTGGTTCGGAGAAAACGTGTCTGTGTTTTAAAGTTAAACGGCTGAACATTAAGTGGAAAAAGGGGGAGAGTGTCATTAGAGAAATGTGTCAGGGAGGCCCGGCCGAGGAATCACCACATAGAAAATACTGATTTGCATATAAAGTGCATGATGTCATGAAACCCACAAATAAACTCCAGCCAATGGATAACTTCGACTTCCATGTAGAGTCAGCGTGTCTAAAGTTCACGCCGTGCAGATAAGAGACGCGGCGCGGGCTGCGGAGAAGTGCAATGATCTGTGTGACTGAGGTGGCTCGTCCACCTCAATGCATGCCAATGCGTGAACTGCGGTGACGTTTATTATGAACTGGGGATGCACCGATACCGCTTTTTCGGTATCGAGTAACGATATTTATCTTTCGGTACTCGCCAATACCGAGTACCCACAATTCCCTGACATGGTGCCCGCTTCCCGGGAAATCAGGAAGCCGGGCAGTGGGTCATTACGTGCTGCCCAGCCTCCTGATTGGCCAGGAAGCTGGCTCTATGTTCCCTAGCGGCACTGCCAGTTAGAGGAATCTCCCTCTGACCAGAAGTTCTGGTATCAGGGGAGCATTTGGGCGAGCACTCGCACAAATACTTGGCATAGGCACCAATTCTAGTATCGCTGCATCCCTATTTTGAACGGAACCCGTACACAGTAAAGCACTAGTGGACACTTAGGGTCACCGGCGATTTTCAGTCCTGCCATGGCAGGAAAAAAAAAAAAAAAACAATTGTTCTGGATGTGACCTGTGCACACTGCAATGCTGACTTGCAGTGAGTTGCGAGAAGAAATGTCGATTTTTCTGCACCCCGTAGAGCTCACCATCAGTCGCCACAACTCAACTCAGCAGCTGTGGTGCTTTAGCTTTAAAAGGTGTCATTTTGTGACACTTCAATAAAGTTTTTTTTTTTAAATGGAGACAGTGCAATGTGCGGAAACAGCATTAAGCACAGCTCCCCTTTCCAGCCAGTCGTACACAGCTGCACCGGAAAATGGTGCAGGCTAGCGTGGCTGGGTCACACTGCAGTACACACGCCATGCGTTTCGGTGCAGTGTATTCAGAAAAATGGGTCAGGTCCAATTTTGGCTGCATTGTGGTGCAATGTTACACTTATCCCCCTAGTGGTGTTGCAAGGGGGGTGCGGCCCGCACCCAGGTGCCACCATTGGAGGGGTGACACCAAAATGACTGACAGTCATTATGTTGTCTCCCCCTATGAAAAGTCGGGCACTCGGTCACGGACAGGAGAGAGGAGGGGACCCGGCGGCATACCTCATCCTGCCGGTGAACTTCCCCCCTCCTCTCTCTGCCGGCGTCCATCACTAAGATAGCTGCCGGCAGGCATCAAAAAGACAACCGTGCATGCGCATTGACGTCACGTGCATGCACGATGATGTCACGGCGGGGTGTCACCCAGCCTCGGGACGCCCTGTACTCCCCCATCCATCACCATTTAGCATTCTTATGTCATACCTTTAAAAGTAATGTTTTACTCACCTAAGATTGCGATCTGGGTCCCTTGCCATTTCTGGGTGCAGGGGACCAGTAATCCAGCAATGTAGGTGTGCACACGCCAGCCACTCCCTTTATACTGACATCTGAAGACCCCACCACTGGACAGCCAATGGAAAGTGTCAACGTCACTGGCTGCATTAACACCCGAAGAAGGACCCCTGTGCACTGAAGAGAGAAGATTGGGGACCAAAACATCACATGACCCAGCATTTAAGTGAGCCAATGGGGCATTTAGGCAATTTGCAGGGGAGGCATTCCCCACCCCTGTGTGATGTGTAGCTGCCACCACTGATTGGGCCGGGATGGGGTTGCGTCGGCCATAGTTTTGAGCAAGCTTGGGTGAACTGGGTTCGCACCAAGCCCCAGTTCATTACCACTGACCACCAATGTAAAGTAATTCTTCCCAATTACCTCCCAATGAATTAACTTTGACAGGATTGCCCTGAGACCTGGAATTGTGTTATGGGTTCCACTGGGGTTGAGAAAGGTTGCTAAAGAGCATCACCAGGGTCTGCTGACATCACATCCAAGATGGTGGCATCCAGCACCAACCACATGGCTTTTCACTGCCTGCACAAGGGATGTATTTATAAGAAAATAACATACATAAAATGTTTTAAATGCTCATGTCATTTTATGGGAAGAATGTTTTTGAATGGAGTGGTCCGGTGACAGGGTCTCTTTAAACAAACCTCCTACCACGCACAGGCCTTATCATTGCACAGTGATCGCACCGTCTGCTGCCATCTATGAGCTCGGATCACACGGTTGGCTCACTCCAGGCATGGCTGAGAATCAGGAGACAGACGCCCAGCTCTGGAAGCTTCCAGTCGGACCGGCCCTCACATGACCTCTGATGGAGTTACAAAGTTACTGCACCGCCTGCGGAAGCGAAACTTCCCAGGAGCATGCGCAATGCGACTCCCGGAAACACCCGAGCGCAGCCGATGTGGCGAGCATGCGTCGGAGCTATGACTCAAGGATTTCCCCGCGCATGCGCAGTAGACTCGAGTCCTGTTTGTTTGCAGTGTGCATGAATTGTATGTTTCCTTTATGTGTTGCAATTTTATTGCATCGCTTACAACACATCTAGTTTTTCTTTAATTTTGCTTATGTGGCAGTTTCATTACACAACTAAGTTGCTATATGTTTCATTTTTTTATCCAAGAAGGGTATATAAAGCATATTGCTGCAAATGTGTTTTTAATGATGTGATATAGCACAATATGGTATAGTGTAGCATAGTATAATCTGGTGTATCATTGAAAGATGAGACTGTTGCTTACTAAGTATTTTGTGGTCTCCGTAAATGTTTAGTTCAAGGTGAACTAACAATCCCCCCCCCCCCATGCAAAAAACGACGAGAAAAAAGAACAAAAAACCCCCCCCCCCATGCAACAAGGCACGTGACCGCACTGACCAATAAGAGTCACTTCTGAGCCATCTTTAGTCATTTTGGTGACAATATCAATAAAGGACATATCCAGGTGTGCTGGTGACCGTGTTTCTACATTCATTGGAGCGGTGCCATACAAAGTAATTTCAGCACCCATCTCATACAGGGGTTTATCGGTACGGAGTGCTGTGGGATACCCTTTGGACATTACAGATAAGTGGCACGGGTAGGGAGTTTGGGGGCAAGAAGAGAGTTGTGAGTTAGTTTATCATTTCATTTTTAGTGACAATGTGAACTAACCCTTTAAAGAAGACCTGAGCTCAAAAAGTGAAGATCTTCCTCATCACAATTACCAACATCCATGACATCTTCTAGACTTCTGGGTCTGGAGTCTGTGGCCATCTTGATTGGTCCGCGTACCGATACAGGTGCTTCCAATGGCATGGAGCCGGCTTACCAGGCATTCAGGAAGCCGGGTGGCGGGTAATGACATGCCGCCCAACTTCCTGATTGCCCAGGAAACCGGCTCCATGTTGTCTGGTGGGGAAAACAGCTTCCCAGCCAATCAGCATTGAGCCGGCTTCCCGGCCACTCAGGAAGCCATGCGACGAGTAATGACCCGCCTCCTGATTGGTCGGGAAGCCGGCTTCTAAGCTAATCAGAGAGGAGCCAGTTGTTCGGCCGGTTCGATGCTGATTGGCCAGGAACCCGGCTTCTCAGCCAATCAGCAAGGCGCAAGCTGTTTGGCCGGCTTGATGCTGATAGGCTGGGCAGCTGGCTTCTCAGCCAATCAGCATGGAGCCGGCTTCCTGGCCAATCAGGAAGCCGAGAGGCGTGTTATTACTCGCCATCCGGCTTCCTGGTTGCCCGGGAAGACGGCACAATGTTCCCCTACCGGAAATCTTCCTCTGACCGGAGGTTTCGGGGAAGGTATCGGAGCATTTGGGCGGGTACGAGTAGTCGCCCAAGTACTCGGTATCGGCACCGATACTAGTATAGGTATCAGCGCATCCCTAGTTTTTATCTTATACGTTCATATTGAGCTGTTTAAGATTTGTTCATCTTTGCTTTGGGTGACACGGTCGGCAACAGATTATGAGTCTTGGTAAGAGACAGTTTTTGCCACAGTGTGCAGCCAAGTGGATGCCATGTACTCCTCTCCTTTGGGGGGGTCATGGAAGAGATGGTTCAAGAGCAGCATACACAGACCAGTGCATCCTTTGAACAACCTAATTTCCCATCTCAGCTGTTCAATATCAGGCCGGACGCCTATCGGCCTCAAGAGTCGCCATCAAACTTGGGCCAGTCATTGGCGGAGAGGATTTAAAACAAGCTCTCTGTGCAGATAATCTGCCTGGAAGGAGTCTGGTGTGCGGGGAGGAGGACAAACAGCAGCTGCTCCTCAGATGTTATCAGTGCCCTCTGTCTCATCTAGTGGCTGCTTGTATGATGTCACCCACATAAATAAATCAAGTGACTAAGTGACAGTGACATATAAAGGACATTGTGCCAGCGCTCCTAACAATGACGGCCGATACTGGCGTTTTTTTTTTCCTTTTTATTTGTTTTGCTCCTTTAGAAATAACTTTGCAAACTAAAACGGCCTTTATATCAAAGCTGAACTCCAAGCAGATATAAAAAGCCAACATGAATTCAGCTCTGCACTGGCTAACACTTAGATAGATAGATAGATAGATAGATAGATAGATAGATAGATAGATAGATATGAGAGAGAGATAGATACCTGCACTTCACTTGATATCGACCTCTTGCAATCTACTGTACAGCAAAGCTCAGAGAAGGGGAAGCAGCACCAAAAACCAGTTTGGTGTGTTGAAGGGGCAGAGGCATGCTGATAAAAGGTGAGAGCAGAATGATGAAGTCATGTGCTCATCAGCGTGCTGCTTCTCATTCACTGTCCAGTCACTGTGTCAGGAAGCTAGGATTATGCTAAGGTCAATGCTAAGCCTGATGAAGAGACCCTGCCAGGTCCCGAAAGCACTTGTTTTTCTGACAAGGAACTGCAAATAAATGAACATTTTGCTATCCTAAAAGGATTTGGTGTGTTGGTGACGTTTCTATATATTGAGGAAGCTAGGATTGTCCAGTAGGCTTGGAGTCCTGCCTGAGCACTTGTGCATGCGCATGTGTGGGGGCATAGTTTGGTTAATAAGATTTTGCACTGCTGTGTGCCTCTGTGCAGGTGTGTGCATGTCTGTTGGTGGGTCTCATGGCGTGCGGATGGACGTGTGCACCAGCGCGTTGCGAACGTTGGTGCCAAACGGGTTATTTAAGACTGTGATGTCCTAACTTCCAATGCTTACTGGTCTTCCGCTGTTCCCTGCACCTGTACCTTGTATCCTGCATCTCGACTACATCTGATCCCCTGTTACAGACCCGGCTCATCTGACCAATCTGCTGTTTTTCTGGGTTCCCTTGACCTCGGCTTGATTCTGACCACTCTCCAGTTTGCTGCCCTGTACTTCGTTGCCCGCAAGTTGCTGACCCAGCTTTGTCTTCTGTTCTGGTACTTCGCTGCTCGACGTTTGCTGGCCCAGCTTGCCTTAGACTTTGCTACCAAGCACAACTCATGCCACTCCTGTCCTTGCACACTTGTTCCACTTCCCAGGGGTCCTTGGACTCGAGCTGCAAGAGAGGCCTTCCTCTTCAATTCAGACTCCCCTAAGGTATGTGGTTCTGACACACTGTGTGGGGGCGGGGAGGAGACCTGTAAGGGAGCAGCAGAGAAAGTTCAGCTGTCCTCGTCTTCTGTGCTGTGTAAATCCCAGGAGTGGATGGACAGAAATACAAATCCTTTGGTATGTAAAGCAGCTCCCATGTATATATTTCATCTGTGTATTTAGCTGTCTGAAGTCCAGGTTTAAAATATTATGTGCCGTAACAGAAATACAGACTGTCTGCTATCATGTAACTATCCATAAGCTGCTCTTGAACATGATAGCTGGTTTGTTATTATTAATACTGATTGCATCTTTTTTTACCATGCTAAGCATACACAACCTATAGATTAAATACACATGGCCACGTTCAATGCATTTGTACCAGGGATTGCTGTTGGAGGGTATTTCGGAGTCCTCTCAGGCAGAGAAGGACTGCTGCGATTAAGCTGGCCATACACGGAGCAAATTTTGACCATTTCTTTGGGATATTCACTCTGTGGGTGGCCCAGTTGGCAGTCTCCTGTCCGACATCCTTCAGTCTGAAAACGGAAGCCTGGCAGCCAATTCTCTGCCAAATAGTGGCTAAGGCCAATCGGCCACAGGGACTCTTCGGGTATTCTGACAGTGGCAGAGATAGCCTTTACGCTGGGTTCACACCTGGGCGTACTATAGGCGCATTTTTTCAGCTTGTTTTTCAGCTCGTTTTTAGCACGTTTTTTCGTTCAGTGAAACGCACGTTCGGTTTTATACCTCCCTGGCGGTATGATTTTTTTTTTCCTTTTTCTTTACTCTTATCTTTTTTTCAGGGTTTTTGTTTTTTAACTTTTCAACCTTCCCACCGGTTCTGCCCCCCTGTGACCCGGACGCTCGCAAGGGATAGAACCCAGAAGACGGCAGCGGCCGGAGGACACAGCTGGGATCGCGGACAAGGTATGACCTACGCTGTATTCCCGAGTGTGGCTCGGGGTTACCGCTTTGTTAACCCCCGAGCCACACTCGGGAATACTAATGGATATGCGCTGATATACACCCCAAAGAAGGTCCTGTACTTGTTTGGGCGTAGGGCGTTTTTCAGCGCGTTTCCACACACTGAAATACGCCCAGGTGGGAACCATGCACATAGGAAATTATGGGATTTCACTTGCTGTGCGTTTTTCAGCACTTCGATCAGAGCTGAAAAACGCCCAGGTATGAACCCGGCCTTATGGCATTAATGCCACTTGCGTTAATGCAGAACACTGGTTCATGGTATCATGGGTGTTAGGGTAAAAGATCTTCAGCATGAAGGTTGGCACTGAAATAAATGAGGAGCAGCTGCACGGAGGAATTTTGGAGGTAAGCAGAGGTTGTTAAATCTGCTTAAACTCACTTTTTTCCTGAGTGGAATTTTTGTGGGCACAGCTGGGACCGTCTTGCAGTATTTTCCCGGCATTCTTTTCAGCAAACCAGTTACTTCAACCTCAACTTAAAACCCAACTGTTTGAAGTGTTACACCACTGTGGATTATTTATTTTACTCAATCATACAGTGCTGACACATCCCACAGCAGACAGAGCCCTGGAAGATTCGGCATCCCCAAAAGGAACTTACACCCTAAAATCCACAGCATTACACTTACAAAAACATACAGCAGGGCCTTTTTCGAATTCCAAATACATTTTTGGGCTGTGGGAGGAAACAGGAGCAGCTGGAGGAAACCCACACGAACAAAGAGAGAACATACATACTCCATGCAGATAATGAGCCTGGCTGGAATCAAGCCCAGGATCTCAGTGTTGTAAGGCAAGTGTGCTGAGCACATTAAATATTCAGAAAGGTCCCTCTGCTTATCTGTTCCCTTGCAGACAGCAGGGCAATATAACCTAGGTCTGTTTTACAGTTGCAAGAATAATGCGACTCAGCCTGTAAAATGCCGCACCTATTCTTTTTCTTTCCACGATGCCTGGACAGATAGGTGTGGAAGATAGAGAAAAGGACAGAACGTTCAGAAGGAACAGATAAATCTGGCAATGAATGTGCTATTGTGGTCAAACTTGAAATACCTTTTTTAACATGACCTACAGAAGAAAGGCCAGCGCAGTGACTACAGCTAAGTATGGATATCAGTGGGTGGTCAGAGTGGTGCTTCCTGGATCCAACCACCTTTAGACATCTGGATTCGTCAACAGGAACTTACAAGCGGGCAGAACATTCCGGCTTAGCCTAAGAGGAAAGGTGGGGAAGAAGAGCTGAAGAGTCCAGAGCAGGCTTATCTCAGGGGAACCAAGAGTGACTGGACAAGTTTTTCCAATCTGTTTCATCAATACGTCTCCTGAGAAGCCTGGGCTCATAGTTTCAGCTGGTATCATTTAAAATGACCAGATCGCAGGGGTATTGCTAGACCCTGGCACCCAGGGCACGTGCCCCAGGTCCTCTACTGAGTGCCCTGAGTCTCCTTTGAGATATGGAGATCATTTTATTGGCATACATATTGTTTTGTTTGTGAGGGGTGGTGGGTTAGTTTGTTAGTTTGTCTAAATGAAACAACGTTGTGGAATTGTTCTAACTTTAGGAGTTTGTCTACCTGTGGAGGTTGTGTAACCTTTATATATATATATATGTATAAATAAATGAATTAATACCTTTCAAATTTGGTCTGAATTAACTTCTTCCTGGTCAGGGCACCAAACGGTGCTTACGACCAATCTCTGCTCTTTTTAAGTTTTTTCTAGTTACAGACCCGATATACTACTATGATAACCATCCCCCCATAGCAGACATTGGTTATCCGATATTGTCTCGGGGGAGTCCTATCCCTTTTTTGTTCTTCCTGGGTTAGAACCATTGCCTGATTTATATATCTGTTTGTGCCCCTTGTAAGGAGAGTCACTCTCTCTATTTGTCCTGGTGATCCTTGTCACTGGGACTGAAAGTAAGGAAAAATGCAAGTGTCACCATAAGAGGAGTAGTTAAGAATATGGACACCGGCACTCCAATTGGACCCACCTACAGGTTACACCGAAGGCATATGCTTTGGCACGACCGAGCCGAAGTGACAGCCAAAGCGGGACAACCGGCCTGCCTCAGGCAGGCCTTTCGCCCCACAAATGACAGCTGGGCGGAGCCAGCCGTGTTTGGCTCACTTCACTTTGGCTGGATTATTCACTCGGCAGCTTTGTGAATAACCCCCCCTAATCTTCATGGAACAGAGGTCAGAAGTGCGATGGGTATATGCACTGTAACATAACAGGAGTAGAAGGCAATTCCTCCAATGAGGACATTTGTTCCGGTGCCAACTGTCTAAGAGGGCCTTTGCTTCACTTTGCTGAGATTTCTTCCCATTTTCTGTTGTGTCTACAGGACGGGAAATGGAAGGAAATCTCTGTAGATGGCCCTAAGGTTCAATGATGCCCTACTCAATCCAAGATTAATAAAACAAAATATTTTGGCTATACATACACTTCAAGGGGTTTATTTATAACCAGTTTGCATTTGCTAATTCCAAATAGATAGCATCCCTGGTTAGATAGCATCCCTGATTACAACTAATTAGAAAACCCCAGAATTGCTAGGCAATCCACCTGAACATAAAGCAGACCAATAACCAATCTACAGAATTGTGCATCCTACGAATCTTTCTGAACGTCCCTACTGTGCAAATAGATGCAAAAACGAACGGTCTTAGATATATTTTCAGGTTAAATGTATATAATGTAAGTCTGCACTTGGCCACCAGATGGAGCTGAGGAGCATAGGGAATAAGTATTTATATTCTTATGCTCCTCAGCTACATCTTGTATTACATTAAATACATTTGACATGAAACAAAATAAACTGATCAGCCAGAACATTATGATGACCCACCTAATATTGAGTAGGTCCACCTTTTGCCGCAAAACAGCCTTGACCCGTTGAGGCATGGACTAGACCTCTGAAGGTATGCTGTGGTATCCGGCACCAAGCTGTCGGTAGCAGATCCTCTAAGTCCTATAAGTTGCAAGGTGAGGCATCCATGGATCGGACTTGCTTTTCCAGTACATTTCACAGGTGCTCGATTGACATCTTGTAAATTTGTAGGACAAGTCAACACCTCAAACTCATTGTTGTGTTCCTTAAACCATTCTTGAACCATTTTTGCAGTGTGGCAGGGCTCATTATCCTGCTGAAAGAGGCCACTGCCATCAGGGAATTCCATTTCATGAAGGGGTGTACTTGGTCAGCAACAATGTTTAGGTAGGTGGTACGTGTCAAAGTAACATCCACATGACTGGCAGGACGCAAGGTTTCCCAGCAGAACATTGCCCAAAGCATCACACTGCCTCTGCCGGCTTGTCTTCTTCCCATAGTGCATCCTGCTACCATCTTTTTCCCAGATATGCGACACACACAGCCATCCACATGATGTAAAAGAAAACGTGATGCATCAGACCAGGCCACCTTCTTCCATTGCTGTGTGGTTCAGTTCCTGATGCTCATGTACCCATTGTAGGCACTTTTGGTGGTGCCCTGACTGGTCTGCTACGTAGCCTCATATTCAACAAACTGTGATTTGTGTTTTCAGACACCTTTTTATCGAAACCAGCATTAACGTTTTTATTAATAATCTGAGCTACAGTCGTTTTTCTATTGGATCGGACTATACAAGCCAGTCTTCGCTCCCCACGTGCATTAAAGAGCCTTGGCCGCCCATGACCCTGTCTCTGGTTCACCGAATTTCCTTCCTTGGACCACTTTTGGTCGGTCCTGACCACTGCAGACCAGGAACATCCCATAAGAGCTGCAGTTTTACAGTTGCTTTGACCCAGTCATCCAGACATCACAATTTGGCCCTTGTCAAAGTCGCTCCAATCCTTACACTTGCCCATTTTTTCTAATTCCAACACATCAACTTCAGGGACAAAATGTTCACTCGCTGCCTAATATATCCCCCCGACTTCCAGGTGCCATTGTAATGAGATAATCAGTGTTATTCACTTCACGTCTGAGTGATCATGTCATGGCTGATCGGTGTATATCTATGAACATTTGTTTTTACACACAGAACAAACGGTCAGAAATATTTGTAAGACAAATTGCTTATAAATAGACCTCTTTACATTTAGATGGGTTGCCTATCAGTTCTGTGATTAGTTTCCACCAGGGATGCTGTCTGTTTGAAGATACCAGGTTCTTCCTGTGTTTTGGGTCTGTTTCCTTGTAAAACGTAGGTCTTTGTCAAACTGTTTGAAAGTATCCATTAGATACTGTATATCATATCCATGACACATATCCTCTTTTTGATGTCTACAGCCCTCCTTTTTTAAATAACTGCCTAAATAAAAAAAAAAATACACTGTATACCTCACTGCCAGGATGTGGAGGATGTTTACCTTACCATTCCAGCCCACTGCAAATAAGATTCAATTTTATGATTATGGGAGATAACACAAACTCGAAAGTTGTGTTTCCGTAGCTTTAGGGTTTTTGTACACGTACCTTGTTGCAAATGCTGCCTTTCACGTTCAACCGGCCTTGCCTGCCATGCAAGTGCTTCTAAGTAGGATCTTCTGCATCCATTGAAACACAACGCCAAGTAAAGCAGGTCAAATGCAGCCTCTAAATGTACTTCCCAACTACACCATTGAGGTTAATTGGAATCTCCTGACCTTCATCTGATGTACACTAAATGCAGGAAAACAACACCCGTTCACACCACCCTTTCTCATGGTTCTGACTGTTCCCAGTCCAGTTAGCCGTTACAAATTTGGTGAAATGATGGTTTATTTTGTCATTGGGGATGGTTACAGTTATAGCAATGCAGGCTAATGGATCATACACAACGTTTACTGTGTCAGAGAGGCTGCACCACCGGTTCGGCCTGTTAGGTAATCAGTTGCACAAATGTTCCATGTGGTTTGGTAACCGGGTCATACACCAACCAGGTTAATGTACAACTGGAGCTGTAGAAGCTGGGTCGCCAGTATGTTCACATAATTACAACAAGAGCGTTCTAAATACAAAGCAGGATATTGTTTAAAAACATGGTGCTATTGAAACTGTTGAATAAAACCTGCTCAATAAGAACAGCCAATATGCATTCCAGTACCTTTACTGTGCCAGTACTGGGTATTGTATACCTATAATATAATGTATCATCTTATTCAAATAACATGTTCCTGCTAAAAATGTTATCAATTCATCAATAAAGTCCATTTCCAGGATAGACTCTTATTGATAGTGAACCCTCTCCCACACCCCTCTATTTGATCACTGGCAGCATAACAAAAACCCCTAATATCTAAATGGCCATTGTATGTACCGAAAATCTCATTCACGTGATCTTCCAGTGATGAGTATTCTCTCTCCTTTTTTTTTACTTCCTGTGCGGTCCTTCTTTTTAATCATTATCTTTGCAGGAAGGACTTTATAAAGGGCCATTTACACTTTGTTGCTGTGTTGCAGTGCGTTAAAGCTGAACTCTGGGCTCCCTCTACTAACTGATAGCATAAGAAAAAAATACCAACCTAAATTCCCCTTTTACTCACCTAAATCTGTGATCATGTGACGTTCTGTTACCGAGTCTTTTCTCTTTTTTGGTGCACAAGGAGGCATGACGTGGACACTTCCTATAAGCCATCCTATGGTGGGGTTCACATAGGATCCAAAAGAGGAATGATGCCATTGCAAGGGGACAGTAGGTGACCAGCCAGTGAAGGACCATCTGCAGAGCAGAATTAGCAGTCCCCCTCGCCCAGAAACAGCACTGGCAAAGTACCTATTGGGAGTGTATAACTTGCTTCACTGGGTAAGGAAAAATAAAAAGCCTGCAGGATGGCTAAGAGGAGGGTGGGAGAAATTGGAGGTGGGTCATATTGTACCCGGGAGTGAGACTTTACAGCCTACATAAGGGTATGGCTGCTCTCATTAGATAGTTTCAAATGGTATGGCCAGCATGGGTTTCAATGTAAAAGCCACACAAAACTTAGGTATCAGTTGTGGATGAAGTGAAATCGAATCACTAAGATCTCCTATAAGCATTAACATGTTACTGTCATTTCAAATGTCCTTTTCAATTTGTATTAAAATAATAGCTGACTGTGAAGGTTCCTGTTCAAGCTTTTCCTGTTATGGGGTAACAACACTCCTTGTCCCGGTCTCTCAGTCATGTTCTGTGTTGTCACCATGCCGCCTAGTGTTCCAATGGAGGTGAAAAGTGGCCGTTCCAACACACTTTATGTAGGCACGGTCCACTGCTGTCACTATCAGGAACCCCACCATGCAGTGATTGCTGGAGTGCATGTAGACAGGTAGTGGCTGCAAAGAAGCTTCTAGAGACCAGCAACACTGAGATGCAATAAAGAATGAAAAAAAGATAAAAACACGTCTTTTAATTAACAAAAAGGCCATTATTAATTATGCTAAACAGTGCATTAGCAAACCAAATGTAATTCTTCTAATATTTACATGTACTTTAACCGATATTCCAGCGTGCACAAAAACAATGTATACAGTTTCACTTTACTGCCACCTCTGCAATCTTACCCATAGTCCTGTTACAGTATACCAGTGTTACGAAAAGCCAGGAATAGGCAACCTCGGGACTCCAGATGCTCTGGAACTACAAAGAGAATCATGCCTCTGCCTCTAGGAGCCTGTGGCTCTCAGAGTCTTGCAATGCCTCATAAGGCTTGTAGTTCCACAGCATCTGGAGTGCCGAGGTTGCCCACCCCTGCTATAGGTCACCCAACTATGACCGCTCTTCTGGAGTAGACAGCTCCATTGACCAGAGAGGTAATGACAATTTTCCAGAGAACAAGAAGAGCGTACAAACACCAGTTTAATCAAAATGAAACCCAAGACCCAGCAATATAGAAAATTACCTTTCGTGTCATCCAGTCTTGGTTTTAATATGAATCTAAATTGAGAAGAGAAACTGCATCATGTGACCAGCTCACAAGATGGCTGACCTTCTACTACTGGTTCCTTATATCTGTATCACTAAATTAATTTTACCCAACAACAGATAAAGCAGAATGCTGCTGCTGCTTGAAACTGCATTTCCCTTTGAATTAATTGTCAGTGCCATGTTCCTCCTTAGCACGAGAGGTGTTAAGTCCCCTTCCAGACTGTTAATAACACAGTATCACCACTGATTGGGTGGTGAGAAGGAGTCTAAAAATGTGCACAAAACAAAACTGGGTCTTGGCAAACACAAGAGACTTTTTTAGCATCTGCATGGGGAGAACAGGAATAAATAGCAAAGCATTCCAACTATAGCTGTGCTAAAAAATATATGTCACACCTGATTCATCTACTATGGTCAATTCTCAGGCTGTTAATCTTATTTATTGCGAAGGAGCTTTAATTAAAAACCATCAACGAGCTATAGAAAATCATCAGATGTCAGTGGTGTGAAATTCACCATGTGATCTATTTACGGTAACTTTAAAAGGTATTCAATGTATTTTACAAATCACTGGCAAAAGTATCTGAATTGGTCTTGATATCAGTCTCCTGTAATGCTCTGCACAGCAGTCAGAGCGTTGACCATTCTCAATCAGTCAGGGCTCTTTTACTTTGCACAGTACTGTCAGTCCAACAAAGGAAAAATGTATACAGGGGAAAAAGCACATGGAGCTACTGCTCTTTCACTGTCCATTTGCATGCTGGGGTAGATAGTGCCTCAGGTTTCTCTGCCTAATTGTGTAGTCTGCAGGATGGTTCAGAAGCTGGCTTGGCTCTCTAAAGCTGGGTATACATGGTTATATTTTTTTGCTGCAACCTGCAGGCTGAACCCCGTTCAGCGGGTCATTGCGTGCCTTCCACTGCACTGGTTGAGAGGATCCTCATTCTCCAGAAATGACAGTGCCCCCAGCTCAGCAGTCATTTCTCACGCCGAGCAGCCATTTAAAATAGTCTAAGTGTCAGCTTGAGGTGAGGTTGGCTGGGGGTATGACCGCAAAGGAGCTCCATCCATACATGCATTGCTTACAGCTCCCTTGCATGCCCTGTAGACAGTGCTGGATCTAGGGGGGATCTGAGGGGACATGTGCCCTGGGTTCTCCTTTAGGAGGTGCACCACTGGGTGTGTAGGACTCTGAGCCTTTGCCCTGGGTGACAGAATGTCTAGCTTCCCCACTGCCTGTAGAAGTGCCTGGACCAGAGTGACGTAACATTCTGTCTCCCGACACCTCTACAAAGGTCGCAAGGGAGCTGTGTAAGCAATGCACATATGGGTGGAGCTCCATCACACAGCTGCCCACACCGAACCTCAGGCTGAGAATCCACTCCAGTTTTCGTAAGGTAGGGAGACTGGGTGCATATATAAAAAACAAAAAACATGTTTTCATTTTTTTTGAGTGTGTTAATGTGTGTGAGAATGTCTGTGAGTTTGTGTCTATTAGTGTTTTTGAGGATCCGTTCACACTAGAACAGTGCATTAAATCACACAGTCCCATGGGATTAACAGACTGTACCATGAAATCGCACCTATCACGTAGATCCCCAAACGCACCTCCCACCCACAGTTCAATTGTCCGCACCGGAAACTGCAGTCCTGCAATACTGTGCGTTCCAGAGTGGTGTGACTTGGGTCACGACTTCCTGACAACAGACAAATGTGGGTCCCGAGGTTATACATGTTCAGAACCACTGACTTAGAAGGATACTGCCATTTGTGTGCATTAGGGACATGTTGAGCAAATGATCGCTGCCGCTGGTTGACAACTAGCCAGTGACAAGATCTCTACTTGTCCACTTACCTTTTTCAGTGGAGCTGCTCCATACTGCTCTCTGGAACATTCTGGGCCAGCAAGGGAACAACAACCATTAGGGGACGTGATTGCCTAACCTCACAATTACCACTGGAAATTGGCACAGGCAGTAGAATCACCCATCTGACATGGCCCTTGAAGGCACATGCAAGGAGCACCCCTTTTGCTTTCCTTCCCCAATCAATATTTCTTCTTTTGAGGTAAGTTGCAACTTCTGCATGCACCTTCTCCCCTCTACCCCATCGCATAAACATGAATGTTCAGGTTATGTTTCTGCTTATGCCCCAAGTGGGACCCAAAAACACCTTCAGATCATCAAATTATGCCTCTTTGTCTTACTGTCCTCCAATGTTTATGGCCAGGTACAATCGTGCATGTCAGGCAATCTGAGCAAGTTCTGTCAAAAGAGAAATCTATGATCAGCTCAAGTGATCATCCTGTGGGCACTGAGGAATATCCTCCAAGGGGATAAGAATGGTAAGGACAGGGAAGTAAGGATCATGTTTTCAATTCAGTTTATGGCACCCCAAGCTAGCCATTGACATTACATGGTAGTCGAATGTTCCAATTATGCATTGGGTCTTCCAACTGTGTGCGCTCATGACTATGGAGGAGGGGGGGGGGGGGGGGGGGGGGGCACCCCACCCCTTTTTGTGTTTTTTCTGCTGGGAGGTCCCATTGAAATCCATACCAGACCCGAAGG